>NC_133146.1:58494849-58798349 GCF_048418815.1 Hemitrygon akajei
TTCTGAAGTGTCTGAAGAGTCCTTTGTGGGATCCGCAGACTCAGCCACAGGTGGGGCAGGTGGTGCTTGACGGTGCGGGGAGGAGGGTGGGTTATTGGAATGTCACATGCTCCTTGAGCTCTTCGCGCGCTCCCACAGCCCTGTTTGAGTTGACTCCTAAGACACAGAAACTGACCTTGATTGTCAGGAGGGGTGACCTCATTGAAACCTAGCAAATGTTGAAAGGGCTCAATGGAATGGATGTGGAGAGGATGCTTCCTATGGTTGTGAAAGCCTAGGACCAGAGAACACAGCCTCAGAGTAGAGGGGTGTCCTTTTAGAACGGAGATGAGGAGGAATTTCTTTAGCCAGAGAGTGGTTGCCACAGGTGGCTGTGGAGACCAAGACTTTATGTAAATTTAAAGAAAAGGTTGATAGATTCTTGATTATTCAGGGCATGAAAGGATATGGGGAGAAGGCAGGAGATTGGGGCTGAGATGGAAAGTGGATCAGCCATGGTGAAATGGTGGAGCAGACTCGATGGGCTGAATGGCCTGATTCTCCTCCTATATCTTATGGTCTTATGATCTTAGGAAGGGCAATTTGAAGCAGAGGGCACAAGGTGGAGGAGGAACTTTATTTTGTAATGTTCAAGATAAAGTCATCCCCTCA
Source organism: Hemitrygon akajei (assembly GCF_048418815.1). Classification (NCBI taxonomy): domain Eukaryota; kingdom Metazoa; phylum Chordata; class Chondrichthyes; order Myliobatiformes; family Dasyatidae; genus Hemitrygon; species Hemitrygon akajei. Next base: position 58,495,501 of record NC_133146.1, read on the forward strand.
TTTGTTTCAGTCAATCAATTTATGATGACTTGGAATTCAGCCTCCAAATCGGAACATCTGCATAAAGTAAAAACACAGCTGAGTCTGGGAAACAACCTTGTTTTTGGAGAGGAGACAATCAAGCTTTATGAGCTTCCTGCTTGGCCTTTTCATTGACACTCTCAAACAGGAAGCATGTTAGAGGTGAGGTGAAGTATTGCAGAGGAAGATTAAAAAGCAGTTAGGTGTGATAATACAGCCTTGCTTTGACCTCTGCCTGTGATGGGATGGGTTAATGGCACACCCATTGATCAGGATTAAGACTTACGCATAATCAGAAAGAAAATTCTATTTATTTAATTTTTATTGAGAGGAACTGTATGGTACAGACCCTTCCATCCCAACAAGCCCATGCCACCCATGTGACCAATTACTTTACTAATCCGCTGTATGTTGGTGGAAACCGGAGCACCCGGAGGAAACTCGTACAGTCATGGTGAGAACGTACAAACTACTTCCAGACAGCAGCAGGATTTAAACCCTGGTCGCTGATGCTTTAATGGTACTATGCTGCCATAGAGTGGTAAAAAATTCCTGAGCCATACTTGAGAAAAGTACATCATAATCCCTCCTGGTTATGGAGAAGGAAAGGTTTTGTGAAGTCAGTGAAGGCCACATATGGGTTAATGCCACACTTTGCATTTACCCAGACGTCTCTGTAATTGCCACAATGTGGCTTGCCTCTATTTCTGATGATGGTTCTGTGTCTGGTCTGTCTCAGATCTGCGAGGATGCTCTCCCCTTCCCATTTTAGGGTTACTTGTTCAGTATGCTCCAGAACTGGTATTCTTGTTTAGTATTCTTGACAACCTCTTGCTTGGAGGGCTGCACTGAAATAGTGGTGGGTGACATGCTTTGGGATGGAATCAAGAATGTTCAAGTCTAAAACATAGAATTATCTGAAGAAATCCTTGAAACTCTCTTTACCATTGGCGATGGCTGTTTTACTGTCTCTGATGAGAGAGCTCTCCTCCAATAGCTGTTCTCAAGAGGGTGGGTTTGGATGTTTGGGTGATAAAAATATTTACTTTTGTTTGGAAAACTGGGAAATATTGCAAAGTTGATGTTTTAAGTCTGAACCAACTGTACAGTGAAACTAATGCTTAAATTGTTTTAATCATAGGGGACGATCATGCAGGGATAGATGAAGAAGGTTATTCCAGTTGGATGGATTATTACTACAATGATAATGGTTGGTTAACAATTTGCTTTAACTGTAACATTATCTTGCAGTTATGATTTATGTAATTTCGGAAGTCTGAATTGTCTGTGCAGCAGTACCTAACTTGTATATTCATGGAATTCTACAAATTTGCAAAGAAATGATAATTGTAGTAGTTTTGTTTTTGTTCTCTCTTTGTGCTATGTACTCAAATTGTCAAGATTAGCTTCCTAAGAGCCTATGAGGTCCTATTATTTCATGTTGTTTGTGAAAAAATGTTCACAATGTACAATGGAAAAAACCTTACTCCAAATTGGATCATGGCCATCAAGGTTAGTGAATAGCCAATGTGAACATCATCTCCAAACATCTAGTTGTCAATGGTGTTTAAATGTGAAAACAGGAGACTCAGGATCACAGAGCCACAATGACAAGCATCATTTTTACTGGAAGGTGAAATCAATATTCATGCCATCAGGTTGAAGGCTATCCAGATGGAATTCAAGGTTGCTCCTCCACCCTGAAGATGGCCTCATTGTGGCACACAATGAACATTAGTGCACTGTGGAGTACTGAAGAACAGAGGAACCTCACTCTACAGGTCCAAGGATTCTTAAAGGTAGCAGCACAGATAGAAAAGGTGGCGAAGGAGGCATATAGGATATTTCTCTTCATTAGCGAGGCATAGAATAAAACAGCAGGGAGGTGATATGGAACGTTATAAGCTACAGCTGCAGGACTGTATATAGTTCTGGTTATGACATTGCAGAAACAGCGTGATTGAACTTGTGTGGCTACAGAGGACATTCACCAGGATGATGCTTGGGGTGGAGCATTTAATTTAAGAGGAAGGTCTTAAGAAGCTAGGGTTGTTCTCCATGGAGTGGAGAAGGCTGAAGAAGAAACTTAATGGAGGTAGATGAGGGGCACAAATAGGGTAATAATAGGAAACTTTTTCCCTTGCCAAAGTTATCTAAAACTGATGGGGTCAGAAGTAAGACCATAAGACATAGGAGCAGAATTAGGTCATTCAGCAATTGAGTTCACTCTGCCATTTCATCATGGTTGATCTTGGATCCCATTCAACCACATACATCTGCCCTCTCACCATATCCCTTGATGCCCCAACCAATCAGAAATCTATCAACTTCCGCTTTGAATATAGCCACAGACTTGGGTAACACCATAGGATATTTTGTTAAGCAATCTCATGTGAGGCACTTTATCAAATAACTTCTGAAAACCTAAGTAAAGGATATCCACTGCCTCTCCTTTGTTGATCCTGCTTGGTACTCCCTCAAAGAATTCCAACAGATTTGTCAGGCAAGATTTCCCTTTACAGAAACCATATTGACCTTGACTTATTTCATCATTAGTTTCCAAGTACCCCGAAACCTCATCCTTAATAATGGACTCCAACACTTTCCTAACCACTGAGGTTAGGCTAACTGACCTATAATTTCCTTTCTTTTGCTTTCCTCCCTTCTTAAAGAGTGGAGTGACATTTGTAATTTTCCATTCCTCTGGGAGCAAGGCAGAATCAAGTGATTCTTGAAAGATCATGATCAATGCATCCGTTATCTCTTCAGCAACCTCTCTCAGGACTCTGGGATGTGGTCCATCTGGTCCAGATGACTTATCCACTTTAAGAGCTTTGAGCTTATCTCACACTTTTTCTTTTGTAATAGCAATGGCATTCATTCCTGCTCCCTGACACTCACAGACCTCTGGCATACAGCCAGTGTCTTCCACAGTAAATACTGAAGCAAAGTACTTATTAAGTTTATCTGCATTTTCTTTAACCTCACCTGCATCATCTTCTAGTGGTCCAATGGAGTGCTCTCACCTCCCTTTCCTTCTTTATATAACTGAAAATCTTCTAGTACCCTGCTTTATTGTCATCTAGTTTGCCCTCATGTTTCATCTTTTACCTCTTATAGCCCTTTTAGTTGCCTTGTGTTGGATTTTAAAAGCTTCCCAATCATCTAACGTCCCACTCACTTTTACTAGCTTATATGTCCTTTCCTTGGCCTTTATGCAGTCCTTAACTTCCCTTGTCAGTCACGGTTGCCTAGCCCTGCCATTTGAGAACAACTTCTTCTGTGGGACATATCTATCCTGCAACTTGTGAACTATTTCCAGAAACTTCAGCAACCTCTGCTCTGCCATCATCCCCACCAGTACCCCCTCCAATCCACCTGGGCAAGCTCCTCTCTCATGCCTCTGTGATTCCCTTTATTGCGTTGTTATATGTGACTTATGCTCCTCCCTCTCAAATTGCAATATAAATTCAATCATATTATGATCACTGCCTCCTAAAGGTTCTTTAACATTAAGTTGACCAATAAAAGCTGGGTTATTACACAACACCCAATCTAGGATAGTCTTACCCCTAGTAGGCTCGAGCACAAGCTGCTCTAAAAATCCATAAATCCATCTTGTGGGCATTCAACAAATACCTTCTCTTGAGATCTAACACCATCCTGATTTTCCCAATTCCCTTGCATATTGAAGTCCCCCATTACAAAGGTGACATTACCCTTAATACATGCCCTTTCCAGCCCCTTTGCAATCTCAACCCCAAATCTTGACTACTATTTGGAGTAAGAGATTTTGTGAGGATCTGAGGAAGAACTTTTCATCAGAGGGTGGTTGAAATCTAGAACACACTGACTGAGTGCTGTGGTAAATGCAGCTACTGTCTCTGCATTTTAGAAGTATCTACAGTAAGGTGCAAAAGTCTTAGGCACATATATATAGTTAGGATGCCTAAGACTTTCACACAGTACTGTACTTGTCAATGTGGAGCAATGTAAATCTGATGGGAGCCAAGCACGTTGGGAAAGGCAAGGGTGGATTGCCGTGGGAGAGGTGTAGGAGTGCTGGATCAGGGGTTGGCGTGGGTACAGACACACCCAGCCCCGAGACACCAGGCAAGGTCATTTGATTCCAAACAATTGCTTTATTGATCATTACAGAATGTCTCTCAGGTGCTTCCCATCCCTTCCCCTCTCCCTTCCCCTTTTCCCAACCATGATTCCCCTCTCCCTGCCCCTTCCCATTCTCAGTCCACAATAGAGACCCATATCAGAATCAGGTCTGTTATCACTTACATATGTCATGAAATTAGTTATTTTTGCAGCAGCGGTACAGTGCAATACATAAAATTACCACAGTACTGTATGGAGTACACAGTACAGTATGGAGTTTCCCCGTGATTACTGAGGGCCTGTGCGACTGAGCTGGGAGAACCACTACAGCGCATCTTCAACATGAGCCTGGAGCAGAGAAGAGTATCCAGACAGTGGAAAACATCCTGTATTGTCCCGGTACCGAAGAAACCACAACCAAAGGAGTTGAATGACTTCAGACCTGTTGCCTTGACGTCGCACGTGATGAAGACCATGGAGCGGCTGATAATACAGAATCTGAGGCCACAAACCAGGCACGCCCGGGATCCTCTTCAGTTTGCATATAAGGAGAAAGTGGGAGTGTAGGATGCTATCACGTATTTGCTGCACAAATCCCTCTCTCACTTAGATGGGGTCAGTGGTGCTGTGAGGATTACATTCCTGGACTTCTCTAGTGCCTTTAACACCATCCAGCCCAAGATCTTAAGGCACAAACTAACGGAGATGGGAGTAGACTCTCACATGGTGGATTGGATAGTGGACTACTTGACAGATAGACCTCAGTATGTGCGGTTGGGAGACTGTAGGTCTGACACGGTGGTCAGCAGCACAGGAGCGCCGCAGGGGACCGTGCTCTCTCCGGTCCTGTTCACCCTGTACACATCAGACTTCCAATATAACTCGGAGTCCTGCCATGTGCAGAAGTTCGCTGACGACACGACCATAGTGGGGTGTGTCAGGAATGGACAGGAGGAGGAGTATAGGAAACTGATACAGAACTTTGTGATATGGTGCAACTCAAACTAACTGCGACTCAATATCACCAAGACCAAGGAGATGGTGGTGGACTTTAGGAGACCTAGGCCTCATATGGAGCCAGTGATCATTAATGGAGAATGTGTGGAGCAGGTTAAGACCTACAAGTATCTGGGAGTACAGTTAGACGAGAAGCTAGACTGGACTGCCAACACAGATGCCTTGTGCAGGAAGGCACAGAGTCGACTGTACTTCCTTAGAAGGTTGGTGTCATTCAATGTCTGTAGTGAGATGCTGAAGATGTTCTATAGGTCAGTTGTGGAGAGCGCCCTCTTCTTTGTGGTGGCGTGTTGGGGAGGCAGCATTAAGAAGAGGGACGCCTCACGTCTTAATAAGCTGGTAAGGAAGGCGGGCTCTGTCGTGGGCAAAGTACTGGAGAGTATAACATCGGTAGCAGAGCGAAGGGCGCTGAGTAGGCTACGGTCAATTATGGAAAACCCTGAACATCCTCTACATAGCACCATCCAGAGACAGAGAAGCAGTTTCAGCGACAGGTTGCTATCGATGCAATGCTCCTCAGACAGGATGAAGAGGTCAATACTCCCCAATGCCATTAGGCTTTACAATTCAACCGCCAGGAGTAAGATATGTTAAAGTGCCAGGGTTGATTGTATTTAATGTATTTAAGTAAACTACTTAAGAACTTTTTAAAAGCTATTATTAATGCTTTTTGAGAGGGTGATTTTAGATGCATATCATATTTTTACTGAGTTAAGTATTGTATGTAATTTGTTTTGCTACAACAAGTGTATGGGACATTGGAAAAAAGTTGAATTTCCCCATGGGGATGAATAAAGTGTCTATCTATCTATCTATCTATCTACTGTGCAAAATTCTTTACCACCCTGGCTATACTGTATATATGTGCCGAGGACTTTTGCACAGCACTATAGATGAACACTTGAATACATGAAAGACTGCAGATAAAGTTCTGGAAAGCAGGATTAGTACAGATATGTAGTTGAAAGTCAGTTAGGACATAGTGGGCTAAAGGACCTGTGTCTCTATATAATGCTGTATGTCTCTACTGTGACTGAACGATGCCCAGAGAACGTAAGGCATTTTCTCCAGAAATTACTTTGCATAGAATTTTCTTGAATTTTTTGTAAAGCGGACTGCAGGCAAGAACAAAGTAAAATTTAAGGAGAATGGATATCAGGCCCTTTTCCATTAGTACATAATTGCAAACATTTCTGCCATTTTCAGATTTCTTGCAGATCCAGCTTAAGACAAGAAAAACAGAATTAAGGTTTCCATTCACCTGAAAAACTAACTTTGATTCTCTATGTGTTTTTCTTGTAACCAAAAAATTTGTATATTTTATGTTTAATTCATGTTTTTATTGTGAATGCTGCTTATGTGATGCTATGTGCCGGTGATGTTGCTGCAAATCAGTTTTAATTGCACCTGTGAAGGCAGGCATGTACTGATGGCAATAAACTTTGACTTCGACAGTCTGCTTTTGCTGTCAGAACTTCTGAGTATTTCCAGCATTTGTCCATTGTGTATGCTTCACATACACAACATAGTACAGTACAGTATGGACCCTCAACCCTGATAGTGTGCTGGACTATACAAGCCTAATTCACAATCAGTTTAACCTTCCCTCCTACATAGCTCATAACCCTCCATTTTCATTACATCTATATGCCTATCAAAGAGTCTCTTAAACGTTTTGATTGTATCAAACTCTACCACCATTTCTCCCATTTCACCATTGCTGGCACCTAACACTAAAAGAATTCCTTCCTCTAATAGCTCCCTTAAACTCTCTTCCAGTACCAGTGTCCTCTGGTATCGATATTAGGGTTAAAACAGCTTCAAGTGCATGTGATGATCTATTAACAAAAGCATTTTTTTCCAGATCCCTGTCTTTCAAACCCTTGTCGGAACCATGGAGTCTGTGAAACCACTGCAACAGGCTACAACTGTCGGTGTCCTCGTCCCTTCCATGGGAAAAGATGCCAGAGAGGTAACATGCTTTACCTTACAATTATATTAATAACCCTTAAAATCATATTTCCCAAAATATATAATGTATGTTCTTTCCATAGGTTATTGTGCATTCTCTGTAGCTCCCCTGCCCCAGAAACAGAATATTGTTAAAAGTCTTAGGCAGCCTAGATGTTTCATATGGTTTCAGCTGGTATGGCCACCACCGAGCCCTGATCTCAACATCATCGAGGCTGTCTGGGATTACCTGGAGAGACAGAAGCAAGCAAGACAGCTAAAGTCTGTAGAAGAACTGTTACAAGTTCTCCAAGATGCTTGGAGCAACCTACCAGCTAATCTTCTCATAAAACTGCATGACAGTGTACTCCCCTAAGAGAATTGATGATATTTTAAAGACAAAGGATAGCCACACCAAATGTTGATTTGTTTTAATGTTTTTTCACTGTTTACTGCACTTTATAGTAAATTATTGATAGTTAGTTTGACCTCATTGGACTAGATGTTTCAATCCCTTTGATAAGCAGATCCTAACTTGGGTCATAGCTTAGAGATCTTGAGGTGGGGCCTGGTGGATGCCAGATGCTTCCCTGGGGTCATCAGGTGAGCACCCCCCTTCTTAGATGTTTCGCCAATTTAAGCCCGCTACATCTCCAGAGGGCTGAACAGTGTGACCCGGTGTCCCAGGCGTACCCCCTTCACAGCTGACCACTCGTGGGTCATTTTAGGGCCCAGCTGCCATCACTCCTCTTCATCCATAACCAGTGGCTGCTTCACTTGGCTGCCTCCGAGAGTTCTTTTATAGCTTGCCGCTGGCCCTCCCAATCCCGTCAGAAGTCTGAGCATGGAGGTAGCCACAGACCCTCTGCAGCCAGCCTCTACTGGGAAACTCTGCACCTTCCATCCACGCTGCTTAGCATCTGCGGCCAGCTCAGCGTATCTCGTGTGCTTCCGCACATGCGCCTCGCAGACTGCGTCTTTCCAGGGCACAGCGAGCTTTGAGATTACTGCTGCCTTCAGACTGCTGAACCACCAGGCCAAATCTGGTCTGAGGATTGTAGTGGCCACCTCTGGGGGAAATATTAGCCTTTTGTCAAGGCTGACAGCCACGTTCTAGTCACAAGCAGGCTCCAGTAGGCCTGACACCAACCATGTCACCGAGGGTAGCACTGTCTGTCCTATTCTGAACTCCCGATCTGGGAAGGAGAAAGCCAGCAAGCAGGGAAGCATGAAGAGGGATTGAAGCTTATGGGTACAAGGCAGGGGGCAGCAACTAGTAGAGAACAGGAGAAGTGCCAGGCATGGTGGATTGTCTGCAGGTCTTTCAAGGAGTCAGACCGTCCACACTGTGAAGATCGATTGTGACTGGATCAAACTAGTTCGAGAGGGATTTCAAACCAGCTGACATTCTGCTCATTCCTGGGCCCTCGCTAAAGGATGTTGGCCTGTTAAGGATAGACATCAACACAGTCCCAACATGAATCAGAATTCGGTTTTATATCACCAGCATATGTTGTAAAATCTATTGCCTTTGCAGCAGCCCAACAACACAATACATAATAATAGAGAAAAACGTGACTTACTGAAGTATAGATATATTAAGTAGTTAAATTAAATAAGTATTGCAAAAGGAGAAATAAGAAAAGTAGTGAGGTAGTGTTCATAGTTTCAATGTCCATTCAGAAATCAGATAGCAGAGGGGAATAAGCTGTTCCTGAATCATTGAGTGTGTGCCTTGAGGCTGCTGTACCTCTGATGCACCATCAATAACTCTCGGAGACGGGAGGCGAATGATAGGCTTTTATTAGCAGCAAGAGACCACCACACAACATCCTGGAGACCGAGGGAGGAGCAGTGCCTCCAACCGCCTTTATACAGGGGTCTGTGGGAGGAGCCACAGGAGCAGTCAGCAGGGGGGCGTGTCCAGACAGGTATATATAATTTACCACATTCACCCCCCACTTTTGTTTTGAAAGAGAGTCCCCATGGGGCAAAGTTTCTTACAAGTATATTTACAGATTAAGTCTATCAGGCGGTCAAATCTGTCGCTGCGATCTACGTAGCACCGGTGGTGATTGCACCGGTGACGGTGGTTGTGCTGACTCCGGCCTGACTTGAGGTGCCAGCCCATTAGGCATCAGTGATCCCTCATGCGTGTGCGAGGCGCCCGGTATGGGAGTGTCGTGGGGAGTCTGTGTAGGGCTTGGTGTGTGTGGTGTCTCGTGGGTATACACCTCGGTGGGTACGGGGTTCATAGTCACTGTGGAGTGTTCGGGGTAGGGGTCTGGTGCTCCTGAGGGCGCCAGGTCATGGACGGAGACCGTGTCCTCCCGTCCATCAGGCAAGACCACGTAGGCATACTGGGGGTTTGCATGAAGTAGGTGAACCCTCTCGACCATCGGGGAGTATTTATTGCTCCTCGCACGTTTCCGGAGCAGCACTGGCCCTGGGGACGTCAGCCAAGCCAGTAGGGTGGTCCCAGTGGCAGACTTCCTGGGAAAAGAAAAGAGTCGCTCATGAGGGGTGACATTGGTGGACATGTATAACAGGGAGCGGATGGAGTGGAGTGCCTCGGGGAGGACCTCCTGCCATCGAGAGACCGGCAACCCCTTTGACCTAAGGGCTAAGAGTGTGGCCTTCCACACTGTGGCATTCTCCCTCTCCACCTGTCCATTCCCCCAGGGATTATAGCTCGTGGTCCTACTAGTAGCAATACCCCTAGCCAGCAGGTATTGACGCAGCTCGTCACTCATAAACGAGGACCCTCCATCACTGTGGATATAGCAGGGATATCTGAACAGAGTGAAGAGCTGGCGCAGGGCTTTTATGATGGACGTGGCAGTGGTATCGGGGCAGGGGATGGCAAAGGGGAACCGTGAGTACTCGTCGATAATGTTGAGAAAGTAGACATTGCGGTCGGTGGAGGGAAGGGGGCCCTTAAAGTCGACACTCAGTCGCTCAAAGGGGCGGGTGGCCTTGATAAGTTGTGCCTTTTCAGGACGGTAGAAGTGTGGTTTGCACTCAGCGCAGATTTGACAGTCCCTGGTCATCGTCCTGATTTCCTCAAGGGAGTACGGCAGGTTCCAGGCTTTCACGAAATGGTAAAGTCAGGTGACCCCTGGGTGGCAAAGATCTGCATGGAGGGCGTATAGCTGGTCGAGCTGTGCGCTGGCACACGCTCCCCGGGATAGGGCATCGGGGGCTCATTGAGCCTTCCAGGCCGGTATAGGATATCATAGTTGTAGGTGGAGAGTTCCATTCTCCACCGCAAAACTTTATCATTTTTGATTTTGCCCCGCTTTTGGTTGCTAAACATGAACGCAACTGAGCGCTGGTCGGTCAGCAAGGTGAACCTTTTGCCGGCAAGATAGTGCCTCCAGTGCCTAATAGCTTCCACTATGGCTGGGCTTCTTTCTCCACCGCAGAGTGCCGAATTTCAGGGCCTTGAAGGGTACGAGAAAAGAATGCTACTGGCCTGCCTGCCTGATTGAGGGTAGCAGCCAGCGCGAAGTCGGAAGCGTCACTCTCTACTTGGAAGGGAATGGTCTCGTCCACTGTATGCATTGTTGCTTTGGCAATATCCCCTTTAATGCGGCTGAAGGCCTCACGGGCCTTGGCTGAGAGGGGAAATGCGGTGGACTTGACCAGGGGGCGGGCCTTGTCTGCGTAGTGAGGGACCCATTGGGCGTAATAGGAAAAGAAGCCCAGGCACCGTTTGAGGGCTCTGAGGGTGGTGGGAAGAGGGAGTTCCAACTGGGGGCACATACAGTCGGGGTCAGGGCCAATGACCCTGTTCTCCACGACATACCCAAGGATAGCAAGGCCACTTGGGTTCCAAACACCCACTTCTCTCTGTTATAGGTAAGGTTAAGAACTTTGGCCGCTTGGAAAAATCACTGGAGGTTGGTGTCATGATCCTGCCAGTCGTGACCGCAGTAGGTGATGTTATCCAGATATGGGAACGTGGCCTTCAGTTGGCACTGGTCCACCATCCAGTCTATTTCCCTCTGGAAGACAGAGACACCATTCGTGACACTGAAGGGGACGCACAGGAAGTAATAGAACCTGCCGCCCGCCTCGAAGGTGGTGTAGGGGCGGTCCTCTGGGCAGATGGGGAGCTGATGGTAAGCGGATTTGAGGTCGATGGTCGAGTACACCTTGTACTGAGCTATCTGATTGACCATATCCGTGATGCGGGGTAGGATAGTCCACGACCATCCTATTTTTCTGCCCTGTCTGAACAACAGCCACCTGGGCCCTCCAAGGACTTGTGCTTGGCTCAATGATCCCCTCCCTGAGCAGCCGCTGCACCTCCGACTTAATGAAGGCCCTGTCCCCCGCGCTGTACCTCCTGCTTTTAGTTGTCACAGGTTTACAGTCGGGGGTCAGGTTGGCGAACAGCGGTGGGGGAGGGATCTTGAGGGTGGAGAGGCTGCAAGTGGTGTCGGTAGCGAAGCTGTCGGCATGGTGCTGGGTGGGATGTGTGGGTTGGTGTGTGTGTGTGTGGTCAGTAGCGGGGTATATGATGAAGCTCCACAAAACTGAGGATTTCTGACAGTGATTGGTGGGAGGGGCCCGTCATACTCCATTGTCACACTTTTCAGTGTGACTGTGCGCCACTCTGCACAGGTACAGCCCCAATAGCACAGGTACGCACAGTTGAGGCATGACCAGTAGCGCAAAGTTCCGATATTCTGTGCCCTGCACCACCAATGTCGCTACACAACCCACCCGGATGTCTGTGGAATGCGACCCAGAAGCCATGGTGACCCTCTGGCTTACCGGCTGTGTCACGAGTCCGCAGCGTTGTACCGTGTCCGGGTGAATAAAACCCTCAGTGCTGCCTGTGTCTAACAGGCAGCTAGTCCTGTGCCCCTCCACCAGGATGTCTATCATTGACCTTGCAAGCTGGTGTGGAGCACTTTGGTCGAGGCCAGAGGCCAGAGTTGAATGCCATCTTGGTGCCCAGTAAGCACCCATGGGTCGGAGGTGGGGCGAGGTGGCGCCGACAAAGATGGCCGCCCCCATGCCTCGCACGAGGCGGGCAGGCAAGATGGCGGCGACCAAGATGGCCACCCCCATGCCTCGCATGAGGCGGGCAGGCAAGATGGCGGTGACCAAGATGGTGACCCACATGCCTCACACGCGGCGCTGCTCAACCCTGCTCGTAGTTTAGACTTACAGGTCTTGGCGAAGCGGCCCTTCTTTCCGCAGCTGGAGCAGGTAGCTTCTCGGGCCGGGCAGCGTTTTCGGGGGTGCTTTTTGAGTCCGCAGAAGTAACACTGCACGGACTTGCGACTGGCAGCAGCCGTGGTCGATTCACCAGCCGGTTGCGGGGACTTCACGGACTCGCGAGTGGCAGCAGCTGAGGTCAATTCACCGGTGGGTGGCGGGGTCTGCAGCGGCCACGGGACCGGCGGGAGATCGCACGGCTGCACAGCGTCAGCATTGTGCAGAGCAGCCTCCAGCGTGTTGGCCAGCTCGATCGCCGACTGTAAGGTAAGATCGGTGTTTTCCAGCAGCCGCTGGCGCACGTACACTGACCTGATCCCCGTAACGAAGGTGTCTCGTACCAGGAGCTCTGCATGCTGTTCCACCATCAGTCCCCTGCAGTCGCAGGCCTGCACGAGTATCTGTAGGGCCCGGACAAACTCAGCGCTTGACTCTCTGGCCCACTGCCGCCGCGTCGCTAAGCGATGTCTTGCGTAGACGGTGTTCACCGGCCGCAGGTACTGTCTTTTGAGGGCATCCAGTGCCCCTTGGTAGGTCAGCAGGTCTCTGATAAGGGAGTATACCCGCGGACAGACTCTGGAGAGGAGAACTCTGTGCATGATAGCAGGCTCAGTCACGCGAATCTCTTCCAGGTACGATTGGAAACATGCAAGCCAGAGTTCAAAGGCAATGGCTGCTTCTGGAGATTGAGGATCAATGTCCAATTTGTCTGGTTGTAAAATGCTCTCCATGTTTTAAAATTGCTGCTAATAAAATTAATGCACCATCAATAACTCTCGGAGACGGGAGGCGAACGATAGGCTTTTATTAGCAGCAAGAGACCACCACACAACATCCTGGAGACTGAGGGAGGCACAGTGCCTCCAATCGCCTTTATACAGGGGTCTGTGGGAGGAGCCACAGGAGCAGTCAGCAGAGGGGCGTGTCCAGACAGGTATATGTAGTTTACCACAACCTCCTTTCTGATGGTAACAATGAAAACAAGGCACGACCTGAGTGATAGGGTTCCTTAATGATGGATAATGCCTCCTTGAGGCATCGCTCCTTGAAGATGTCCTGGATGCTATGGAGGCTATGATGGAGCTAAGTTTACAAATCTCTGCAGCTTATTTCGAATCTGTGCAGCAGCTCCCCTGCACACCCCACCCATAGCAAACAGTGATGCAGCCGATTAGAATCCTCTCTGCTGTACATCTGTAGAAATTTGTGAATCAAGAAACAATGTCACTAAATGAAAGTATAGATGTTTTTATTATGGATGAAATGTGCTTTATGTGATTTAGACTGCTTTTCCCTGCAGAAATAAACTAATATTTGCAAATTACTGTTCCTAATATACAGTCAAGGTTACTTCTCTACAATGTTGTGTGTCTTGTCTGTAATTCAGCTATTATTGATTAAAGTTCATCCTGCAGTGACGTAGGCCTTTGCAAATCAACCGACAGTATGACTGTAAACCAATATAAATATGATTTGGAGCTGCTTTTCTGCTTACCAATTTTCTTTTACACAAAACATCATAGGATTTTAAGTATAGCATATGTGCATGGCATGCCAGGCTTACATGCATTTTTAATGTTGCTTTAAATAAAACATGCTATAAGCCAGAACTGTACTCGAAAGAGATCACCTTACCTGGATTCATTAGCCATTATAGGGAAATTCTGTAAATTGCATTGCTTTGCTGGTCTTAAAGAAATCTTCAAAGTTAAGTTGGATTTTCTAGATGCAAGGAGATTGGCTGCAAAGTTCTATCCATTCTAAGTTGTTTCAAAGTTACTAAGAAACTGATTACTATTTCATTCGTTCATTATGTGCAATGTCATATGAGGTGGGCAACCCTGATCTTTCCACGAGCTTGACTGTGCTTGGCAAATTTCTCTACAGAAGTGGTTTGCCATCGCCTTCTTCTGGGCAGAGTCTTTACAAGATGGGTGACCCCAGCCATTATCACTACTCTTCAGAGATTGTCTGCCTGGCGTCAGTGGTCACATAGCTGTGATATTCACCGGCTGCTAAGATGACCACCCACCACTGTTCCCGTGGTTTTAGGCAGCTAAGCAGATGCTACACCTTGCCCAAGCGTGATCTGCAGGAGATCTACAGGGAAAGAGCGCTTTACATCTCCTTTGGTGGAGACGTGTCTCCACTGATTACTATATCCCTAACTAATTAGGACATGACTCAAAATTTGCTTTGAAGAATAGGTTTCAGTCATTTAAAATTGAATTGCTATTGGTGAACTGACACTAAGATTAAATATATTTGTTTTATATGATAAGTCCATATTCACTGCAATTAACAGCATTACCGAGCTTTTCATTATAGTTGGAAATATATAGAACATAGAATAGTATAGCACAGTACAGGCCCTCTTTAAAAGTAGCAATATTTTTGGAAATAAAATGTACCATGCTGCCTAGTTAGCTGACTCATGACCAATATTGCAATTTCTGATGGGTACTGTAAATGAGTTTGGATGGAAATTCAAGAAAAAATGAAACTTTCTCAAAGCCATGTCAATCTCAGATTAATTTGCATCCATATCAACAATTTTACACAAACTAGAAATTCTTCCCTTGGACTGTGAAAGGTTAGATTACTACTTCAAGTTTATTTTTTGTAAGTCAAATGAATACATTCAATGAATCAATGCAAAGGCTTTGACTATTCATTTCGGGGGGAAAAAGGTAAACAACATAAAACTCAACGTTCTTGTCATTCCTACACTCAGTGAACACTTCATTAGGTACCTCCTGTAGCTAATAAAGTGGCCACTGAGTGTATGCTCATGGTCTTCTGCTGCTGTAGCCCATCCACTTCAAGGTTTGACATGTAGTGCATTCGGAGTTTTTCTGCACACCACTGTTGTAGATGTGGTTATTTGAGTTACTGTCACCTTCCTGTTAGGTTGAACCACTCTGGCCATTCTACTTTGACCTTTCTCATTACAAGGTGTTTTCACCCACAGAACCCAGTGGACGTGTTGTGCATGAAAATCTCAGGAGATTAGCAGTTTCTGAAATACTCAAATCACTCTCAATTATTCTTTGGTCAAAGTCACTTAGATCCATCTTTTCCCATTCTGATGTTTAATGAACTGAGCCTCTTGACCATGTCTGCATGCTTTTATGCACTAAGTTGCTGCCATTTGATTGGCCGATTAGATATTTGCAATAACAAGTTGGTATACAGGTTATCTAATAAGGTAGTCACTGAGTGTATAAGTAGCTTTAACGAAATCACCGTGGAGCAGTAATGGTGTAAATGGATTACAGTGCTTGATAATCCTGTGATTTTCACTTCTGTTCTAATGAGCCTTAGGGTGATAATAAAATGAGATCTATTCTTTGCCTTCAGACCAGGGTGTATCCTGCAGACATCATAGAAGAGTAATGTTTTCCAATACTTGAAGTTACTGTCCTGGTGGCTGGAACTATTGCTCCACGGTTGAGCAGCAATGGGTTTCTACATTTCCACTGTCCCCAGCACCAGTAAATGCTCATCAATTCACTAACTACATTTCACTGGATGGATTTTGCAATGGAGCTGTTTGTGAAGAAGTTGACATTATCCGGTGCTTTGAAATTCTGAGCCTATGCAGACTTGGCAACAGGCCTTGTAGGTAATGTGCCTGTCATAGAAAAGCATAAGGTTAGAATTTTGGGTGCACATCATCCCTTCAATTCAACACCAGAATTTTAGTGAGGCTAGCTAGATTCCAGCTGCTAGAAGGAGAGTATTCATTGTTAGTCTCCCCCATACTACCCCTGGCCTTTGGTGCAATCGTAGCCTATTAGATCTCTCATAGTAACTAAAGTCTGGCGTTCTTGCCGATATCCTGGAGAATCTCTTCTGGACTCTTTCTGTAGCTACTACATCTTCTGTAGAGTGGCATCCTAAACTGTACACAATGCTCCAAATGCAACTTAACCAACGTTTTTTACACAAGTGCCACGTGATGGCTCAAATCTTATATCCAAGCCCTCAGTCTATGGAGACAAAATTCCAGATGCCTTCTTCGCTATCTGTCCATCTGTGTCATCATTGTTGGGGAAAATGAATTTGCACCCTGAGGTCTCTTTGTGTATCCTAGGCACTCTCTCCCAGGTTCCTGCCATTTACTGTATATGACCTGCTAGCGTTTGACATTCTAAATAAATTACATCAAATTTGTCTGGATTAAGTTTGAGTTGTACCTCTCCACCCAAATTTCTAACTGATCTATGTTGCTTTGTCCGAAGACAATCTTCTTTTTTCTACATCTGCACCAGTTTTTGTGTCATTAGCAAACTTCTGGTGACGGGGTTGAGTTCCCATCACCTATTAAATGTTCCCAATGGCGTGTGTCTCAAAGAGCCCTGGTTACCAAGCCCTGCTCCTGGCCTTCACGCACGGCTTAGCTACTAAAGCCAATGGAATCGTTTTGACTGACAGAAGAAGGGACAAAGGTGGGGTACAGGTACCTTAATATCAGTCGCTTTGTGCAGATGGGCTTGTCAGTCATGGTTGGCAGCACATCTAGGAAAAGGAAAACTTTGATCTTAAAGCTCTGCTGCCTTGCGGCTACACCAACACATGGGGCAGGCTTCAGGAGTAAATTCCAAGGAATAGTCCAGAGCTAGGGTCCCTAGGGCAGTCCTGCATTGATTTCAATACTGACTGGCAACTCCTGTAACGCCACTGGTGCCAAAATGTATCCGTCTCTGCCATTCCTTTGGATTCATCTGCTGCATAGGGAGGGGATCTTGCTACATGGGCAACAGCTAGCTCTCCATATTGTACTGCCTTAGCTTGTGTATCTTGTAGATCGCTGGGATGCAACATTCATGGTCTATCCTGACCAATGGAAGGCCTCAAAGCTAACTTTCTAATCAGATCTCTTTATGGTCCATGCATAACACACCTACCATCCTGCTTTCATCAATGACTTCCTCAAATATTCAATTAGGGTGTGAGAGAGGATTTTCCCTGCACTCGACTGTGCTGATTCCCCTGATAGATCCCTTCCTTGCTGAGTGAACACATGTTCTGTTCCTTAGATTTTTTTCCAGTAATTTCATGACCACTAATGTGAGGCTCTCCTGGCTTAATCCTGCTGTCCTTTTGGATAAGTGAACAATGAACTTTGTGTAAGGTATCGTGAAGAAAGAAATTGCTGTTGCTACCGCGAGTAATTCCCTTGAAGACGGGATTCACACTGAACTGCAAGACAATGTGCAGGATCGGGAACCATTTACAATATTGAGATGTTGCCCTGCTGTTTAATGTGTGATAATAACGAAGACAAATTAATGAAACAGGACCTGTCGTTACCTCTGGGCATTTCAAAGTGTTATCCAACTAATGAACTACTACTTAACAAATGCTCTTGAGTGTCATTTTCTGTTCCACTTGCTCTCAAGTAACTACCTCCTAATGATAGGAGATCATTAACCTGGTATCTCAGTACAAGTATATATCTAATGTTGAACCTGAACAATTTCATTAATGTGGCATCGTCCATTCTTTTTGATGCAAAAAATATATACATTGCTTCATTCCTGTCTCTTCCGCTGCTCAGGCGATATTTGCTGCTAGGACTATGTCACGTCACATCTGCAAATCCCATGACCAGGATGGGGAGTTGAAGTGGTTGCCCTTATCACCGCTCAGTTAGTAATAACAGAGCACTTTGAAAACTCGTCGTCCTCAGTCGAGAAGGCACTAGAAACATGACACCATTACGTCGAAAATAAAAGTAAAAATCCAGACACGTTCAGTGGATTTGGTAGTGCTGATGGGAGATAAAGTGTTAAACCATCGGATTGATGAAGTTTCAAAGGATATTAGATAGATAGATAGATAGATAGATAGATACTATATTCATCCCCATGGGGAAATTCAACTTTTTTTTCCAATGTCCCATACACTTGTTGTATCAAAACTAATTCCATACAATACTTAACTCAGTAAAAAATATGATATGCATCTAAATCACTATCTCAAAAAGCATTAATAATAACTTTTAAAAAGTTCTTAAGTCCTGGCGGTTGAATTGTAAAGCCTAATGGCATTGGGGAGTATTGACCTCTTCATCCTGTCTGAGGAGCATTGCATCGATAGTAACCTGTCGCTGAAACTGCTTCTCTGTCTCTGGATGGTGCTATGTAGAGGATGTTCAGAGTTTTCCATAATTGACCGTAGCCTACTCAGCGCCCTTCGCTCAGCTACCGATGTTAAACTCTCCAGTACTTTGCCCACGACAGAGCCCGCCTTCCTTACCAGCTTATTAAGACGTGAGGCGTGAGATATTCTGTTACTCAGTTATTGGTCTGAAACATTTCTTCATACCTGCCATCTGGCCTGCTGTGTATCTCAGTATGTCCTATTATAATTCAGTTTTCCAGCAATTTGCTTTATGACAGGGTATTCCAAACCCTGCAAGTGCCACTTCTTTTCAGTCTGTTCTACTCTTTCCCAGAAAGAAGGAATCCTTGCTCCTTTATTAAACACCTCAATTCTTCTGAAACAGGTTAAAATATCAAATGAGGTGGTTTAATCTGGAGGACCACAATGGAAATGAGGTATATAACGCAAGGTGATGCCATCATTACCAAGGTGGCTATGGGTAGTAATTCAACCATGAATAAAGCAACAAATCCCATTTAGAGAATATTCTATAAATAACACAGACATTTAGAACAAATACATGTAAAATGTTTGTCTATAAAATGCTACTTGGTCTGGAATTTTAAAAATAGTAAAAGTCAAATGCAAAGTTCAAAGTACATTTATTATCAGAGTAGGTATGCGGTATACAACCCTGAGATTCATCTTTCTACAGACAGACACAAAAGAAACACCAAGGAACCCACTCAAAGAAAACATCAAACACTCAACGTGCAAAAAATGAGAACAAATCATGTAAACAACAAAAAAAGTGAGGGGAAAATCACAGAATATAAAACACCAAACCACAGAGTCATTGGAACAGTCCAAGGATGTTCAGTTTAGTTCATTTCCATTAAGGTCTGCAGAACTCTGGGATAGAAGAGCGAGAGAAAACCCATAGCCAATCCAAACTAGCTTAAACGGAAACTGCCCTGAGGACAGACTACATGTTTGTAGTTTATTAGAAAATCTACTACTCACTAATTGTATTAATGAAGCATTAACAAATTTCAGAAATATATTAAAAAATAACCCTTCTAAATTAAATCAAACCAGATTTAAAAAAAAAAAATCTGTTTATAGTTTTTACAAGATTTGAATTAAATCTCCTCTCTATATTATGAAAGTAATTTGTTATTGAGATACTGCACAGAATAGACCCTTCCAGCTCTTTGAGCCATGCCACTAGCAACCCCCCGATTTAACCCTGGCCTAATCAGGGGACAATTTTCAATGACCACTTGACCTACTAGCCAGTACATCTTAGGACAGTGGCAGGAAACTGGAGCAATTGGAGAAACTGGTGGTGGACTTTAGGAGATCTAGGCCTCATATGGAGCCAGTGATCATTAATGGAGAATGTGTGGAGCAGGTTAAGACCTGCAAGTATCTGGGAGTACAGTTAGACGAGAAGCTAGACTGGACTGCCAACACAGATGCCTTGTGCAGGAAGGCACAGAGTCGACTGTACTTCCTAAGAAGGTTGGCGTCATTCAATGTCTGTAGTGAGATGCTGAAGATGTTCTATAGGTCAGTTGTGGAGAGCGCCCTCTTCTTTGTGGTGGCGTGTTGGGGAGGAAGCATTAAGAAAAGGGACGCCTCACGTCTTAATAAGCTGGTAAGGAAGGCGGGCTCTGTCGTGGGCAAAGTACTGGAGAGTTTAACATCGGTAGCTGAGCGAAGGGCGCTGAGTAGGCTACGGTCAATTATGGAAAACTCTGAACACCCTCTACATAGCACCATCCAGAGACAGAGAAGCAGTTTCAGCGACAGGTTACTATCGATGCAATGCTCCTCAGACAGGATGAAGAGGTCAATACTCCCCAATGCCATTAGGCTTTACAATTCTACCGCCAGGACTTAAGAACTTTTTAAAAGCTATTATTAATGCTTTTTGAGATAGTGATTTAGATGCATATCATATTTTTTACTGAGTTAAGTATTGTATGTAATTAGTTTTGCTACAACAAGTGTATGGGACATTGGAAAAAAGTTGAATTTCCCCATGGGGATGAATAAAGTATCTATCTATCTATCTATCTATCAATTTGTCCCGTTGCAGCCAGAGGAAACCCATATGGTCACAGGGTGAACATACAGACTCATTACAGGCAGCAGCAAGAGATGAACCCAGGTCGCTGGTGCTATAAGGCACTGTGTTAACCACTGCACTACCGTGCTGCCCTATTTAGCTCTTGGGTGGTAAATAAACTAGAAATAAACAAAAATACTAATTTAATCATTGATCTGTTGATATAAACCCATAGTAACTGAATGCAGAAGATTAGTGTACATTCTCAATTTTTCTTTTCAGTAAACGATCCTTGCAAGAAAAACCCATGCAAAAATGGTGAATGCATTATCCAGTACAA
Source organism: Hemitrygon akajei (assembly GCF_048418815.1). Taxonomy (NCBI): domain Eukaryota; kingdom Metazoa; phylum Chordata; class Chondrichthyes; order Myliobatiformes; family Dasyatidae; genus Hemitrygon; species Hemitrygon akajei. The sequence continues at coordinate 58,516,356 of NC_133146.1, forward strand.
TCCACCATATTACAAATGCAAATGCAAGCACCCGTACATACTCCCAGGATGCAGAAAAGGTAAGATATGTTTTAATACAAATCATAAAATCTTTTGAAATCTGAAATGAGCTCATTTCTCTCATTTACAGTTCGTAGGTTCAGAGGTACTGTAGGTTTATATGGGCAGAAATGAGAGTAGTGGGTTGGTTTTCAATGACCTAACTTTACTCAGTGACAAAGCATTACTGAATAGCTCATAAAATGAGTGACTAAACCAGCAAAGCCATAAAAATAGAAGTATGAATTCAATCAGTGCTTTTCAGTCTTTGTGTGTAGAATCATAATTTCATGTCTTAATACAAAACAGAACAAGGCTACAAAGCAGCAACATTCCCTCTAATTTTTTTTAAAAGCTGCACAGACCAACCATTGTCCTGAGCAGGAAATTTTTACATGGCCTGGAAAATGTGTGGGATTTTAAATGTTTATATAGTTGTGCGGCAACAAAAGCTATGTGCACAAGAGCATTTCAGTTAATGCGCAGCCATACACCAGTGCAGCTGAGAGTGAACGGTGCACAGCAATCTCTTTCCTCAGTCCTCATTTCCTTGTCCCCTTGCAACCTGCTGTCTTTCACTCATACCTTTTTATCTTCTTTTGCCATTAATCTGTTTCAAGGGTTAATTTACAGAAGTCATAAAGAAGCATAGCCAAGCAACAGGCCTTTCGGCCCATCCAGTCCATGCTGAACCATTTAAATTGCCAACTCCCACCATCTTGTACGTGGACCATAGCCATTCATACCCCTACTATCCATATACCTGTCCAAACTTTTCTTAAATGTTGAAATCAAGCTAGCATGCACTACTTGCACTGGCAGCTCATTCCACACTCTCACAATCCCCTGAGTGAAGAAGATCCCCTTCATTTTCCCCTTAATCTTTTCACCTTTCACCCTAAACCAACCAGCAGCTCTGAGATATGGGAGCAAATAGGAGCTCACAGGGAAACCACAGACATTCGTCGAGGGAATATGCAAGCTCTGTTTAAATTGTTCCTATGGTCAGGATTGAACCTGAGGGCCTGTAACTCTGAGGCAGCACCGTAGTTTCCTATAAGAAACTGAAGTTTATTTTTTATGCGTTCTTAATTAAATGTTCTCTCTATTATTCGCCCTCTTATTAATTTACTTAGAAGATGATCCTTTTAAAAAAACCAGATCAAAATAAAGTAAAGATCGGAAATAAACTTAGGGATGAATCTTTAAATAGAGTAGGCATTGGTCACAACATTTCAATCTTCATTAGATGCAAGGGAGAAACTGGAGGACAGTATAGTTTAGAATGTCTAATGTTGTTTAAGATAAAGGAAAACCGATAAACTACCAGTTTAATATTAGTAGTGAGGAATTTATTGGAAGCCATTATCAGAGACAAAATAAACTGTCAGTTGTAAAGGAATGGATTCATCAGGCAGAGCTACAAATCTGAATTGGCATGCTGACTAACGAGTTTTACTTATTTACTGAGATACAGCACAGAATAGGCCTTGCCGCCCAGCAATCTCCAATTTAACCCTGGTCTAATCATGGGACAATTTATAATGACCAATTAACCTCCCAACTGGTACGTCTTTGAACTGTGGGATGAAACACTAAGAGGAGCACGCAGAGAAAACCCACACGGTCACGGGGAGAACATACAAACTCCTTACAGGCAGAGGCAGGAACTGAATCGGGGTCACTGATACTGTAAAGTATTTTCCTATACCACTACACTACCATGGTGTCTGGCTAACAATTAAATTGTTTGATAAAATTCAAGACTGTAACAGTGGGGGGAAGAGGGAGTGCTTAAAAATGTGCACTGTCTTGGAATGGAGGAGAAAGTGGGGTACAGATGCACTAGAGAAAACCTTTGTCCTTCGTTACCACCAATAACCTTGAGCCGAACTATATCCACTTTGACTCTATTGACCTGGAGTTAAATTTGAAAAAGTAGGTACAATCAGCCCGGTGCTCTTCCAGCCATTTAGAAGCAGTGACCAAGGATTAACTTTTCATTCAAAATTTACTTAATAAACAAACGATGTCGATGGGAGAATTCCTTTAGACAGGGAGGCATTTGGCTGAAGTCAAAAGAATTACTGTTCCATCCAGCACTCTTTTCAGTTTTTATAAATGGCCTGGACCAATTGGAAGGAGCAGTCAGTATAAAGTTGCAAATGATGCAAATCTTGGAGAAAAAATATTTGTTAACAGGCTCTAAAAGGATATAGATAGAATGAAATGAGCAAGGTAACAACTGATTTCAGTCCAGTGGAATATGAAATGATCCACTTTGGGAGGATAAGCATAGGATAGACATTGAAGTATTGTGTGCAGTTTTGGTCACCTATCTACAGAAAAGATGTAAATAAGATTGAAAGAGTACAGAGAAAATTTACGAGGACATTGCTGAGTCTAGAAGACCTGAGGTATAAGGAAAGATTGAATAGGTTAGGACTTTATTCCTATAAACTGAAAATTTGCAGAAAATATTTATAAGGATGTTGGCTGGACTTGAAGGACTAAATTATAGGGAAAGGTTAGACAGGCGAGGACTTTATTCCTTGTAGTGTAGGAGACTGAAAGGTGATCATATAGAGGACATAAGATCATGAGGGCCACAAGTAGGACAAATACCAATTGTCTTCTATTTTCCCTGGGTTGGGGACTCAAGAACTTGAGGCAGAGGCTTAAGGTGAGGGAGGTACAGGGTTCTGAGTTCTGGAGAGAAAGAAGGTACAGGGTTCTGAGTTGGATGATCAGCCATGATCATACTGAATGGCGGAGCAGGCTCGAAGGGCCAAATGGCCTACTCCTGCACCTATTTTCTATGTTTCTATGTTTCTACATCTTCAAGGAGCGGTACCTCAGAAAGACCCATTATTAAGAACCATAGGGTTCTTAACAATGAGAACAGGGCATGGCCTGTTCTCATTGTTACCATCAGAAAGGACATACTGAAGACTGAAGGCACACACTCAATGATTCAGGAACAGCTTCTTCCTCTCTGCCATATGATTCTAAATGGACATTGAACCTATGAACACTACCTTACTTTCTAAAAAAATATGTATCATTTCTGTCATTGCACTATTTTTAATTTATTCAGTATACATATATATACTTACTCTAATTGATTTAGTTTTTTTTCTTTCTAAATTATCATGTATTGAATTGAAGTGCTGCTATGAAGTTAACAAATTTCACGGCACATAATAACCCTGATTCTGAGGGATTTCCAACCTGGTGTCCACAGACCCCTCCGTTAGTGGTAGGGGTCCATGGCACAGAAAAGGCTGGCAACCCTTGCAATAAAGGGCAAGAGGTGAAATATGTACATGAGATGAGAGATCCTTATATTTTTATATGCAAATTTGTGAAGAAGGCAGGTAAAGCTGATAAGCATATTAAGTGGATTATTTCAGTGTGTATATAACAAATGGACTTAAAGGCAAAACAGGAAGTTTATAAATTATTGAAAAGAATTGAGCACACCTGATTTCAATGTAAAAGGCCTTGGTAAGCAAGCAATGTAGGACGGCCAAGATGTACTTACCAATGCATGAGGTGCTTCAGTCATCAGAAACTGGAAATGCTAGAACTGTTTATGTTGGTACCAGAAGACAAAAATGTGATCTAATAGTGTCTTGGGTTGATGGAAAACTTTAGCAAAGTGAAAAGAATAAAAATTGATTGCCTTCAGCGATGGGTCAGTACTGGAGATCATAGATCTATTGGCAAAAGGGATCGAGGGAAGTGAGGAAATGCTAAGATTGGGAACGTTCCATTGGAAAAAAATGGAGGATATGTGTTCCATAAATTAATATTAAAAGGGATTTAGACAGTTCTTGAAGTGAGAAACTTCTAAGGTTAAATACAAAAAGCAGCATTATGGAACTAACTTACCCCAAAGTGTTGAAAAAAATACCCTCCTGGTATGCTGCAGGTGTTTCTGTGCTGACTTAAAACCCTTGATAGAAAGAATGCCTGTCCATCCCCTGACAGGATGCCTGTTGATGATGTTTAGTCTATTCCTAATAACAGAATCTCATGTTTAAATATAGAAAAAAAATAAGTATTTCCCTTTCATGACATCCATGGGTTTGGTTTAACTTTTTCTTTTCATTGATGTTAAACTTTTTGAAAGATGGTTTTAGTAAACTAGAATCTTCAATGCATTTCTGGAACAATATTTTGTCTTTCAACTGAGCATTTGTCTGCCATATGGCCTGAGTAACAAGTTGTGCAGCCTCCTTGATTTTCCAGTCTCTGTCACCCGTCCATCTTCTATTTTAATAATGGCTAACTTCCCTATGTTTTACTTCTTTCTTCCCCTTTTTGGTATGAGATGCTTTCAATCTCTCACTTCAGTTTGTGGATTGAACTAATTGATCTTCCCACCTTCTCTCACGTCTTTAAAAGTTCCTATTATACTTGCCTTAGTCACCTCTTCTGGTAGATCATTCTATACACATATCACTCATGCTGTGGACAAGTTTTCCTTCAAGTTCCTATTAAGTCTTTCCCCTCTCACCTTAAGCCTCTGCCTTCAAGTTCTGGAGTCTCCAGTCCAGGGAAAGAAAAGACTGTTGGTATTTGTCCTATCTGTGGCCCTCATGATTTTATGTCCTCTATATGATCACCTTTCAGTCTCCTACACTTTAAGGAATAAAGTCTTCGCCTGTCAAACCTTTCCTATAACTCAGTCCTTTAGGTCCAGCCAACATCCGTATAAGTATTTTCTGCACACTTTTCAGTTTATAACAGCTTTCCTGCGGCAGGGTGACCAAACCAGAAACAATACAGACTCACCAGTATCTTGTACAACTGCACCATGACCTCACAACTTTTACACTCAGAACTCTGACTGATGAAGGCTAACAAGCCAAAAGCCTTCTTCACCCATTTGATGGTATTGGTTTCCTGTCCACAAAGCTCTAAACTCAAAAGAAGCCCTATTTGATACAGATATCTACAGGTATCCTCACAATACTTACTTACTGGCGTTTAGGTAGCAGTGAACGTCTTCCATCTCTGCTGGTGTTCAGGGCTTCCTTCATCGTGTCAGTAGTGCTCACTCGGTCTTCACTACTGTCAGCCATGCAAGTCCTAGGTGGAGACCCAGGAAAACTGTCACACTCAGATGTCAAAGGATTCTTCGTTGCTATTTCTGTAACAGGTCTTGTTTGATTAGATGCCCTGAACTGAACCCCTGAAACTGGAGAACCAGTGGACCCCTCTTAGTCTGACCTCTACCCTTTGAACTGTTTGGCATGGGTGACCCCTCTTAGTCTGACCTCTACCCCTTGAACTGTTTGGCATGGGTGACCCTTCTTAGTCTGACCTCTACCCTTTGAACTGTTTGGCATGGGTGAACCGTCTTAGTCTGACCTCTACCCTTTGAACTGTTTGGCATGGGTGAACCCTCTTAGTCTGACCTCTACCCTTTAAACTGTTTGGCATGGGTGACCCGTCTTAGTCTGACCTCTACCCTTTGAACTGTTTGGCATGGGTGACCCGACCTAAAGCCTAAGCATAAGGCCCTGACTCCAGCCAGCATAGCTCTCCAGGTCATTGAGGCACGCACGCCTCCAAACCATGACAAGGTTGTGGTCAATAGACAATAGACAATAGACAGTAGGTGCAGGAGTACGCCATTCGGCCCTTCTAACCAGCACCGCCATTCACTGTGATCATGGCTGATCATACACAATCAGTACCCCGTTCCTGCCCTCTCCCCATATCCCTTGACCCTGCTATCTATAAGATCTCTATCTAACTCTCTCTTGAATGCATCCAGAGACTTGGCCTCCACTGCCTTCTGGGGCGAGCATTTCACACATCCACCACTCTCTGGGTGAAAAAGTTTTTCTGCATCTCTGTTCTAAATGGCCTACCCCTTATTCTTAAACTGTGGCCTCTAGTTCTGGACTCACAAATCAGCGGGAACATGCTTCCTGCCTCCAGTGTGTCCAATCCCTTAATAATCTTATATGTTTCAGTCAGATCCCTTCTCATCCTTCTAAATTCCAGTCTATACAAGCCCAGTCGCTCCAATCTTTCAACATATGACAGTCCCGCCATTCCGGGAATTAACCTTGTGAACCTACGCTGCACTCCCTCAATAGCAAGAATGTCCTTCCTCAAATTTGGAGACCAAAACTGCACACAATACTCCAGGTGTGGTCTCACCAGGGCCCTGTACAGCTGCAGAAGGACCTCTTTACTCCTATACTCAATTCCTCTTGTTATAAAAGCCAGTATGCCATTAGCTTTCTTCACTGCCTGCTGTACCTGTATGCTTGCTTTCATTGACTGATGTAGAAGAACACCTAGATCTCGTTGTACTTCCCCTTTTCCTAACTTGACTCCATTTAGATAGTAAATATAAGGTCCTCTTGGAGGTATCCTCACAGTAGGGAAGTTATACTGTATCCATCTACTCTTGACTAGTTCTGGATTCCATGCAACCTAACCTTCCAGCAGCCAAGCATGTGCAACTATATCAAATGATTTACTGAAATACATTTAAGGCATGTCTACCACCCAGTCCTCATCAATGTTCCTGGTCATATGATTCAAAACCCCATTCATAAAACAAGATCTCCACATACAAAGCCATGCTGACAATTCCTAATTAACCCCAGTCTTTCCAGATGCATGTATAACTCATCCCTCAGAATCTTTAAATTACATCAGCTTCTCTTGTCAATTGTGATTAATCAACAGTCTGGTGAAATCTATTTGGTTAGTTAAAATGTCTCCTTCCCGGTTTTGATGATGTACATCTACTATCAATGCTTCTCTTCACAGGTGCTGATGGACTTGCTGCATGCTTCTAGCTTTATCCTTTTTAAAAATCAGTCTTGTTTCAGATCAGGTCAGGTCAGCCATGATCTTACTGAATGGCGGAGCAGGCTCGACGGCCAGGTGGCCTACTCTGGCTCCTAGTTCTTATGTTGCTTCCCTCATAATCTTCCTCTGCTCTCAAATAATTATTTTTAACAATTTTGTCTTGCCAGCAACTGCACCATGTAACCCTAATCCTTGTAAAAACGGAGCTACATGCAAAGCCGGAAAGAAAAAATCCTTCACTTGTCACTGTGTCGGATCATTCCGAGGAGAGCTATGTGAAATCGGTAAAATTACTAATCATACTAGTTGGGGCTGATGTCTAATCTAAACACGTTCACCTTGGTAACATTGTTTGCTTTAATAGTTCCTGTTATCCAGATAGGATCCTTGCAAATCTGTCCTGGATTTAATCCTGGCAGTTTCGTTGGAGTGTCTATGGCCATTTCCTATTGCTGACCCTGACTCCATTAAATGGCAAGATCTATAATTTGGAGCAGAATTTTCAGGAATAGCTTGTTCCTTTCTGCCATCATATTTCCGTAATGTATATGTATGTGAGGAGGAATTACCCTTTTATTTACTTACTGTAAAGTATTCTGAAGTGACACACCATTTAAACATGGGTGCACATCTTGGACATATGGATGAAACAAGCTTTGTGAGTGTAGATGTTCTGAAAAGAATCCAAAGTCCAATATGCTCAGCACTGCTGACCTGTTAGCCTGGATCCATTAACCTAGACCTTCACACCGGGAATGTAAAAAAAACTGCCACTGCTTCATCGGCACACTCTAAAACCTGGTGAAGCAACGGGAAAGCAAATATTTATTAAGCTCTTCAAATATCAGTTGTTTCAGTGGAGGATATCGCACTCACAAGAAACATCCATGGATTTGATTTAATCCATAAACCTGCATTAAAAAAGATTTTTTTAAATCATGTTATGTTCTTATCCATTGGTATTGACAGTAATAATTTTTAAACACAAATCATTTCAAAGTTTCCAAAGATATTTTGAATTTATTATTTATTCTGAGCAGAGAGTTGGTAATAAACTAATGAGCTACATACATGAAACTTGCTCTTTATATTTACAGAAATAGCCATCAACGTATCAATCAGGTTTATTGGAACATGGTTAGAGATGGAAAACTCCACACTGGCACTTGAATACAATTACTTCAAGCTCTTGTCTGTACCTTGTATCAGGCATCTTATTACCCATGATGTGTTACCTCCAAAATTATTTTCAAAACCCAAGATGCTTAAACTTAGTGAAGTCCTTATTTATACTCTCTTCATTTGTGCTTTCTTTCTCTACAGCACCAAATGAATGTTACCAGGGTAATGGCGTGTCATACAGAGGTCGTGTAAAGCAAACTGAACAGGGGAGGAGGTGTCTGTACTGGAGCTCTAACCTGCTACTCAAAGAAGCCATTGGTACTCACATGCAAAATCCCAGCAAATATGGCATTGGCGATCACAATTATTGCAGGTATAAAAGCTTTGGTGGACTTTCCAACAAGTTAAAGGATAACAATCTAGATTTATCAGTTAAAGCGCAGCATTGCTCTCTAAGCTTTTGAACTCACAGTCAATCAGAACATTGATTTCTAAATCAAATACTACATTTGGGGGAAAGTACAACATCTGACTGTAATGATGAGTTTGGCAGTGCTTTTTTAAATAACATTCAGATGGAGGATATTATTTCAGATCTCCAAGTTGCCCACAAATGATTTTCCTACATTAAAATATTTGTGTGAATGTGGTGAACTACATATACCTGTCTGGACACGCCCCTCTGCTGACTGCTCCTGTGGCTCCTCCCACAGACCCCTGTATAAAGGCGGTTGGAGGCACTGCTCCTCCCAGTCTCCAGGATGTTGTGTGGTGGTCACTTGCTGCTAATCGTGGTCTCTTGCAGATAATAAAAGCCTATCGTTCGCCTCCCGTCTCCGAGAGTTATTGATGGTGCATCAGTGAATAGAATGAATTATTATGTAGGTAACTTCCTCTGCAGAATAATGTCACCTTTGTGTGATTGGATTAGTTGTATTGCAAGCTAAATGATCAGAATTGAATGATGACAACACACACAAAATGCTGGCCAGGCAGCAGGCAGCAGGCAGCATCTATAAGGAGAAGCACTGTTGACATTTCGGGCCGAGACCCTTCCTCAGAACTGAATTCAGAATTGAATGATGTATCAGTTTTATTGCAAAATGATAATTTCTATTTCTGTCCTCGTTTCTTATGTACTTATAGGCCAGGATTAGCTCAACTTATCAAATGGTAGATCAGGCTCAAGAGGATGAGTGAACTACACCCACTCCTACCATTCATGATCTTACGTTGTTAATGTATAATTATGTGGAGTTACAGGGACTGTTTTTGCAAAATTCAATTAAATCCCATTTTTTTATCCACAAGGGACAATAGTGGTTTAGACAGTTGCTGCTTCTGAGAATATGTGTAAGAACAAGTAATGACTTAATAAGATAGAATCTAATATCAGTGATCCCTTGAATATTTCAGCAACAAAGCACATTACACAAAAGATAAATATCACAAATTGTTAATGGAATATGAAATACTGCAAGAACCTCAGCTTTATGTTCAGAAAGTAAATTTATCCATGGTACTCTAAAAGGTTATATTTTGACCAGTTCCTGAAATTGAATTTTACAAAACATATTCAGAAAAAAGACACGAACTGCATTTCTCTATGAATTGAATTGACTTTATTTCTTATATATGAAATGTATAAATAGATCAGGTGTTCCCATCCTGGGGTCCATGGATCCCTCATTTAATGGTAGGGGTCCATGGCATAAAAAAGTTTGGAATCCCTGAAACAGAAGGTGTAAGACATGGTTAGAGTGAGATTAATTACAAGTTAACTGAGGAAGTAATAGATATATCAGCTAATAGACAAACCATAATATGTCATGGGTTCTTTGTTATGCATCCATATTAATGGTAATTTCAGGTAGAAGGATTCAAAATAGATTATGAAGTGATGTGTATCATGGGTATTTGAAGAGAATAGAAACTCTATTTCTCCTCTGAGAACTTAGAGAAACAGTGAGAGGGAGAAATACACTGATATGGATTATCCTGAAAATTTCTGGCATTAATCATATAAGTGTCAAGAAATTCAAGACACCTGCACAAGCTTGCCTAAATGCAGAGGGCTTGAACTTCTTGATGGATTTGCCATTTATGCTCTACTTCTGGTATTTGCTTTGATTCCTTGTGGAATATGGTAAAAGAAAATAAACATTCAGGCAATCCCTGGGATTAATCAAAGCTTGCATCCCCATATAACTCTGAAATTTGTAATTTTGGGAATCTGCTCATTGAACCCATACCAGGTTAACCTGGAAAAGCAAAATCAACTCCTTTCATTCCAAAGGAGAGAGACAGCTGGAGGAATTGAGTTAAGATTCAGATATTAATCACTTTTAATCAATTAGTTTTTGTTAACCATATAACCATATAACAATCACAGCACGGAAACAGGCCATTCCGGCCCTCCTAGTCCATGCCGAACTCTTAATCTCACCTAGTCCCACCTACCCACACTCAGCCCATAACCCTCCATTCCTTTCCTGTCCATATACCTATCCAATTTTACCTTAAATGACACAACTGAACTGGCCTCTACTACTTCTGCAGGAAGCTCATTCCACACAGCTATCACTCTCTGAGTAAAGAAATACCCCCTCGTGTTTCCCTTAAACTTTTGCCCCCTAACTCTCAAATCATGTCCTCTCGTTTGAATCTCCCCTACTCTCAATGGAAACAGCCTATTCACGTCAACTCTATCTATCCCTCTCAACATTTTAAATACCTCGATCAAATCCCCCCTCAACCTTCTACGCTCCAATGAATAGAGACCTAACTTGTTCAACCTTTCTCTGTAACTTAAGTGCTGAAACCCAGGTAACATCCTAGTAAATCGTCTCTGCACTCTCTCTAATTTATTGATATCTTTCCTATAATTCGGTGACCAGAACTGTACACAATATTCCAAATTTGGCCTTACCAATGCCTTGAATATTTTAACATTACATCCCAACTTCTGTACTCAATGCTCTGATTTATAAAGGCCAGCGTTCCAAAAGCCTTCTTCACCACCCTATCTACATGAGACTCCACCTTCAGGGAACTATGCACTGTTATTCCTAGATCTCTCTGTTCCACTGCATTCCTCAATGCCCTACCATTTACCCTGTATGTTCTATTTGGATTATTCCTGCCAAAATGTAGAACCTCACACTTCTCAGCTTTAAACTCCATCTGCCAAAGTTCAGCCCATTCTTCTAACCGGCATAAATCTCCCTGCAAGCTTTGAAAACCCACCTCATTATCCACAACACCTCCTACCTTAGTATCATCAGCATACTTACTAATCCAATTTACCAACCCATCATCCAGATCATTTATGTATATTACAAACAACATTGGGCCCAAAACAGATCCCTGAGGCACCCCACTAGTCACCGGCCTCCATCCCGATAAACAATTATCCACCACTACTCTCTGGCATCTCCCATCTAGCCACTGTTGAATCCATTTTATTACTCCAGCATTAATACCTAACGACTGAACCTTCTTAACTAACCTTCCATGTGGAACTTTGTCAAAGGCCTTGCTGAAGTCCATATAGACTACATCCACTGCCTTACCCTCGTCAACATTCCTCGTAACTACTTCAAAAAATTCAATAAGGTTTGTCAAACATGACCTTCCACGCACAAATCCATGCTGGCTACTCCTAATCAGATCCTGTCCAGCCAGATAATTATAAATACTATTTCTAAGAATACTTTCCATTAATTTACCCACCACTGATGTCAAACTGACAGGTCTATAATTGCCAGGCTTACTTCTAGAACCCTTTTTAAACAATGGAACCACATGAGCAATACGCCAATCCTCCGGCACAATCCCCGTTTCTAATGACATCTGAAAGATCTCCGTCAGAGCTCCTGCTATCTCTACACAAACTTCCCTCAAGGTCCTGGGGAATATCCGGTCAGGACCCGGAGATTTATCCACTTTTAAATTTCTTAAAAGCGCCAGTACTTCCACCTCTTTAATTGTCATAGGTTCCATAACTTCCTTACTTGTTTCCCACACCTTACACCATTCAATATCCTTCTCCTTAGTGAATACCGAAGAGAAGAAATCGTTCAAAATCTCTCCCATCTCCCTCGGCTCCACACATAGCTGACAACCCTGATTCTCTAAGGGACCAATTTTATCCCTCACTATCCTCTTGCTTTTAATATAACTGTAGAAGCCTTTCGGATTTACTTCCACCTTATTTGCCAAACCAAACTCGTAACTTCTTTTAGCTTTTCTAATCTCTTTCTTAAGTTTCCTTTTACATTCTTTATATTCCTCGAGCAATTCCTTTACTCCATGCTGCCTATATCTATTGTAGACATCCCTCTTTTTTCGAACCAAGTTTCTAATATCCCTTGAAAACCATGGCGCTTTCAAACCTTTAACCTTTCCTTTCAACCGAACAGGAACAAAAAGATTCTGTACCCTCATAATTTCACCCTTAAATGACCTCCATTTCTCTATTACATCCTTCCCATAAAACAACTTGACCCAATCCACTCTCTCTAAATCCCTGCGCATCTCCTCAAAGTTAGCCTTTCTCCAATCAAAAATCTCAACTCTAGGTCCAGTCCTGTCCTTCTCCATAATTATATTGAAGCTAATGCTATTGTGATCACTGGACCCGAAGTGCTCCCCAACACATACATCTGTCAGCTGACCTATCGCATTCCCTAACAGGAGATCCAACACTGCCCCATCTCTAGTTGGTACTTCTATGTATTGTTGCAAAAAACTATCCTGCACACATTTCACAAACTCTAAACCATCCAGCCCTTTTACAGAATGAGCTTCCCAATCTATGTGTGGAAAATTAAAATCTCCCACAATCACCACTTTGTGTTTACTACAAATATCTGCTATCTCCTTACACATTTGCTCTTCCAACTCACGCTCCCCATTAGGTGGCCTATAATACACTCCTATCAGTGTTACTACACCTTTCCCATTCCTCAATTCCACCCAAATAGCCTCCCTAGAGGAGCTCTCTAATCTATCCTTCCAAAGCACCGCCATAAGATTTTCTCGGACAAGCAATGCAACACCTCCTCCTCTGGCCCCTCCTACTCTATCACACCTGAAGCAACTAAATCCAGGAATATTTAGTTGCCAATCACACCCTTCCTGCAACCATGTTTCACTAATAGCTACAACATCATAATTCCAGGTATCAATCCACACTTTAAGCTCATCCACCTTTCTTACAATGCTCCTAGCATTAAAATAGATACATTTAAGATACTCTCCACCTCCTCCTCTCTTTTCATCCCTAGCAATGTATTCAAATTTATTATCCTTTTCTTTCTTCTCCCCTACAACTTCGGGCTGAGCGCATCCCTTCTCCATCACCTGCCTTTCCTCCCTCACACACTGTCTACTTACTTGCTCTACTGGTGAACTAACCTCCTCTCCCATAGTTTCCTCAAATTGATTTCCGCCCCCCCATCTTACTAGTTTAAAGTCTGCCCTGTAGCCCTAGCAAACCTCCCCGCTAGGATATTGGTCCCCCCAGGATTCAAGTGTAACCCGTCCTTCTTGAACAGGTCACGCCTGCCCCAGAAGAGGTCCCAATGATCCAGAAACTTGAATCCCTGCCCCCTGCTCCAATCCCTCAACCACACATTCATCCTCCACCTAATTCCATTCCTACTCTCACTGTCGCGTGGCACAGGCAGTAATCCCGAGATTACTACCTTTGCGGTCCTTCTTCTTAACTGCCTTCCTAACTCCCTATACTCTCTTTTCAGGACCTCTTCCCCTTTCCTACCTATGTCATTGGTACCTACATGTACCACGACCTCTGGCTCCTCACCCTCCCACTTCAGGATATCTTGGACGCAATCAGAAACGTCCCGGACTCTGGCACCAGGGAGGCAAACTACCATCCGGGACTCCCGATCACCTCCACAGAACCGCCTGTCTGAACCCCTGACTATCGAGTCCCCTATTACTATGGTCCTCTTTCTTCTATCCCTACCCTTCTGAGCTACAGGGCCGTCCTCTGTGCCGGAGGCCCGGCCACTGTCACTTCCTCCAGGTAGGCTGTCCCCCCCAACAGTACTCAAACATGAGTACTTATTGTTAAGGGGTACAGCCACTTGTTAATGCTTTAAGTTTTTCTGTTTTAAAATTATTCTAAATGTGTTCTTCAAAGTTCAAAGTCCATTTATTATCAAAGTATGTATATGAAATGAAAGAGAAGGTTGATAGCTTGGGCTAGCTGCTTGTTTGAAGGGTTGTTCGCCAAGCCTGGAGATTAAAGTTGCAAACGTTTCTCAGAGACAACACTCAATTGCACTCTGATGATGTCAAATCAACTGGTGATGAAACGTTTGCAACCTAACCTCCAGGCTCGCTAAAAGTACATCTATGTTTTCTGAGCTGCCTGTAAAACCTTACCATGAATCACCAGTGCCATTCTGTTTACTCCCATGATCCCAGGGACCCACTAGCCTCATATTTTCACATAAGGTTTTCACACTTGCCCATCAAATATAAAGAGACTCATAGAATTCAATAACACATAAGGTGGCCTTTTGGTCTTTTGAATCTATCCCAACTTCAGAAGAATCTATAAATCTGATTTCCAATAGCTCTGCAAATTATAACCGCTCATGCAAACATTGATTGATTTTCTTTCCACCGCTCCTAAGGTTTGTATGATGATTCATAACTATTTCATAGCTGTTAGATAAATGCATTTTTGTAGTTAAGAGAGCACAGCACAGTTTGTTGAATTTTAATGAGCCCTAATGCATATTACTGCAGTTCAGAGTTAAAGCCTCACAGGCTGTTTTGTCCTGATCTCTGGTTCAGTCCGGGTGGCATTTCTAGTTCTCTCTGTGACCACGGCACCTGAAATGCAGATTTGAGGCTAAGGAAGGAAGAGAGAGTAGCACCACAAAGTGTCTGTGAAAGCCAAGTCATTCATCATCAGCATTATGTGCCATGTCGTATGATGTGGGCTATCATGGTCTTGACCATGACTATACTTGGCAATTTTTTTCTACAGAAGTGTTTTGCCATTGCCTTCTTCTGGGCAGTTTCCTTACAAGATGGGTGACCCCAGCCATTATCAATATTATTTAGATAATGTCTGCCTGGCATCAGTGGTCGCATAATCAGGACTTGTGAGATACACCAGCTGTTCGTACAACCATCCACCACCTGCTCCCATGGCTTCACTTCACCCTGATCTGGGGGGGGGGGGGCGGTTAAGCAGGTGCCACACCTTGCCCAAGGGTGACCTGCAGGCTAGTGGAAAAAGGAGCATTTACACCTCCTTTGGCAGAGACATATCTTCACCCTAGGTATATTTAAAGCAGAGATTGATAGGTCCTTGATTAGTAATGGTGTCAAAGGTTAGGGGAGAAGGAAGGAAAATAGGATTGGAAGTGATAGTTGAGAATGGGGTTGGAGGTGTCACAGTAGCAGTAGCATAGCAGTGAGTGCAACACTATTCCAGTTCAGGGCACCAGAATTCGGAGACCAGTTTTGGTGCCGTCTCTAGAGAGCTTGTATGTTCTCTCTGCGAATGCGTGAGTTTCCTCCGGGTGCTGCAGTTACCTCCCACAGTCTAATGACGTACCAATTAGTAGGTCAATTGGTCATTGGAGAATGATGGTGCATGGGATGTTGTCCTGGTCCAGCTTGTTCTTCCACTCTGCAAACACTAGAGGCCAGCACCGAGCCAACACTGAAGGGTGACATTGATGGGAAGGCCAACCCCCAACCCTGCACACACGCCAGCACTCTCCCACACTGCCTCGGCATCTCCTCCTGGGGAGCTGCAGCCGGTGACCCCCAGGGCATGAGGGATTAGTCCTCACCACAACACAGCTCCTCCACCGTCGGTCATGCCAAAGAAACAGTGAACTGGACTTGCAGTACTCAACATTATGAATGTCCAGCAGAGTCTTGTGATCAGAAGAAAAACGTCCAAGGCAATTGCTTGCACCTTTTGTTGGACTGCGCACCACCTCGGCACAACAGTATGCAGCAAGTCCAAGCAACAACACAACAATGGTACTCAGCAAGTCCAACTCTATTGCTATCAAGCCTTGCCAATGGGGTAAACCTGCAGTGCTTAATGTTCTTCATAACCAGCAGTGTCTGGCAATCATAAAAAAAGCACAAAGGGTGAACAATTACACCTTTGGTTGGACCTGGAGTGGCTGCTATGTCCGAGTGCGCCACCATCTTTCCAGTACAAGAAGGGCAATGGCTGGAACACATCCAATCTAGCGAAGAATTTCCTTCCTGACAAGTCAGCATCAACATTTCAGGTGTTATCAGAGGGCAAAGCACATTATTTGTTTTTATTTAAGAATTACTTTTTTAAGCTCTTAAGCACTTTATTTCCTCAGCTATTTGCTTCAGCCATTTGCCTCAGTGATGTCAAATTCTCCCTTCTGTTAGTTTTACCACAAGTATTTTGCTTTTATTGCAACATAGTTTAATTTGCAATTCTGTTTTTAGGTTTGCATACACAAAATATGTTTACAACCTGCTGCTTTGAACAAATGCATTTGTTCTAAATGATTTTTTCTCCTCAATTGGCAACTCGGTTTTTTTTCCCCCGGGTGATCACATGGGTTTGGGCGGGATGAATAATAAAATAAAATGAGCGGCATGGTGCCCTGTTGGTTGGCACTGTTGCCTTGTGGGATTCGGTGAAAACTAGAGTTAAGATTGGATCAGCCATGATCTTGTTGAATGGCAGAGCAGGCTTGAGGGGCCGATTGGCCTACTCCTGCTCCTATCTCTTATGTTCTTATGTTCTTATGTTATCATTCCCTGCCACATGCCTCAGTGTTGGAGCTGGGTCATTGTTTCTCCCATTCTGTTTGCACTAATGCTCTATCAGTATGATTGTCCTTGGTCAATTGTTTCACAGATTGCCTTCTTCTGGGCAGTATCTTTACAACACTGGTGACCCCAGCCATTATCAATACTCTTCAGAGATTGTCTGCCTGGCATCAGTGGTCACATAGCCAGGATTTATGGTATGCACCAGCTGCTCATACAACCATCCACCACCTGCTCCCATGCCTTCACTTTGGGGCTACATCTTGCCCAAGGGTGACCAGAAGGCTACAGGAAGGAAGAAGCAACTTACACCTCTGTTTGTAGAGATGTAGCTCCACTCCACCACCCTAATGGATACAACATTGCTTTGAAAATCAGAGTGGTTTTCATAAGAACGCAAAAAAATTGATTAGCTTTGAAAGTTGGTTGGAACAGGCTACAGCCATTTGAAGAGAAAGCTGAGGCTATCGTTGGGATCAGAAACCCAGAAATGTTATAGAGCTTCAATAATTTCTGTGAATAATCCAATTAGGTTTCTACTGCAAATTGCCACTATGTTGACATTGTTTCACCAGTTATTTAAGAAAGGTGAGCCTTGACGGTGTGATCAAAAGCAAGAAAAAGTAGATGATTTATGTAAAAACAACGATTGTGTGAAATTTATTGCTTATAAATCAAGCTTACTGAGCAAAAGTGGAAAAAAATACAGTTGATTCCCGTTAACTGGGCCACCTGTTAATTGGGACAGTCCCTCACTTGGGACAAACTATTAAAGAACAAAATCTAATTGAGAAATTAGCCTGGATTACCTTTGTTTATTTGGGACACTCTGCTGATTAACTGTGACAGGAGACTGTTGTCAAACAGTGTCTAACTAGCATCAGTTGAGCGCGCTTGCGTGGCAATTAGACTCCACATGGTGTTTAGTTGCATATCATATTTTTTACTGAGTTAAGTATTGTATGTAATTAGTTTTGCTACAACAAGTGTATGGGACATTGGAAAAAAAGTTGAATTTCCCCATGGGGATGAATAAAGTATCTATCTATCTATCTATCTATCTATCTATCTATCTAGTTTGTAAATAGCATCGGAAGGGTGTATTTGTCTTCAGAAAACAGTGATTTCTGTCACTGACAGTTGACAAGAAATAAGCAGTAAGACAATTCAGAATTGTTTTATTCACTGTGATTTCAAACATTCAGGCTTGGAAATGCCAGAAACAGCTGGGAATGAAAATGAAATGATTTCACTACTTCAACAAGTTAGAAACTAGAAGGAATCATCCTGAAAGCTACCTTTGGACCCACCAGACACTCAGTCCCCACCTGTGGCACCAAGTAGCTGCTTGCATGTGACAATGGCCACACCCCGATACACCACTTCAACAGGTGGGCTCAACCAGGTGAGGGTAGCCAGCAGGTCTCATACTTCATACCTTGGTGAGATAGGGACATGTCTGTCCTACCTCAGCCCCAGTGGACTGGGCAAATGAGATCTACGGTGAGGTCCAATGGCCAGGAAAGCTGTACTGCAATGCTCCATAGAAAACGAAGGGCATGACAAGGCACAGAAAATGTTATCGTTATCCACTACTACCAGTAAAGATCAGTTGTGATGACTACCTGTACTACTGGTCCAGATGTCCGAGGTTGAGGGAACGTAACAACCCCTGTGCAACAGCTCTTCTCACATATGACAGACAACCTCCTGTAGTATTGGTAGTGTTCTAATTTGTTCTGTATTTTAATTAATTTGTTATTCAGATAAATGGTAGATTGTCTTTTATATTGAGGCCCTAGTTGGTTGGTGTCGACAATCCCCAACTGTCTGCATATGATATGCAAGCCAGGGCAGTAAGAGATGGAGAGCAAGCTGCAGCCTGGGGAGCAGGATGAATCTAAAGAAACGGCTGAGACCGACGCAGTTTGGCACCAGCAGCATCAGAGGAGTTGCCAGTCAATGTTGAACTCAGTGTAGGACTGCCTTGGGGATTGAAGCTCCAGAATTTTCCTCAGGATTTATTCCCAAAGCCTTCCCCATGAGTGGGTATAGCCACAAAGCAGTGGAGATTTGAGGTCAAGGCTTTCCTTCTCCAACCTTAGCTGATGAGCCCCATCCAGGTAAAGCGACTGGTTCTAAGGTGCCAGTAACCTGCCTCTGCCCCTTCTCCTGTCAGTAGAAACAGTTCCGCTGGGCTTAGTAACTAAGCCACGTGCGAGGGTTAGGAGCTGGACTTGGTTGTCTGAGACTATTTGAGACACATGTCGCTGAGAGCATTGAATAGTTAGCGGGAGTTTATCCACTCTACATCCCCAGTAATTATAAACTTAAGTAATCATATGAAAGGTCTTTTTTATACCTTTTTAATTATTTCCATGAAACTTCAGCTAATTGGGCAGCTACTTAATTAACCAAAATGTACTGGTCCTTGTGTGTCCCAATTAACCAGAAATTGCTGTATTGTTAGATAAAGAAGAAGGCATTTGTGTTTATAATCAGAGATATCAGTTTATGGGGGAGGCATCAGTGATTATATTCAGAAGTACAAACTTATGTCAAATTTGGTGGGTCACACTAATTATTGACCCTAAGTTCTGTTGGCCATTTTGGAACTAAAGTCTGTTTTTCTCATGATGGTGCAAGTCAAGTCAAGTTTATTGTCATTTAACTATATACACATATACCATCAAACAGGATATTCTTCCGAAACAGAGCGTAAAGCAGAATAGTTCACATAACACATATATAACACACAATAACTTAGGATAAAATCTACAGATGAATTATGCATAAATAAACAAAGTAAAGTGCATAAATTAAATATTGTAAGGTACAGAATAGATTAGCTATTGACAGGGAGTTCAGAAGCCTAATGGCCTGGGGGCAGAATCTGTTTCCCATCCTGACCATTCTTGTCTTTATGCATCAGAGTCTCCTGCCTGATGGTAGAAAGTCAGAGAGGATGCTAGATGGATGGGTGGGATCCTGGATAATACTAAGGGCCCTGCGTACACAGTTCTCCTGAGAAATATCTATGACGGATGGTAGGGAGTTCAAGTTCAAGATTATTGTCATCTGAGTGTACATATATACAACTAAACAAAACGATGTTCCTCCAGACCATGGTCACCTACACATCATATATCACACACAGCGCATAAAACAAAATATTATACTGTATACTAGTTAATATGTAGTAAAGAGCAGCACAAGTAAACAGTAATCAGCTTGCATTCCGAGTGATGGTAGGATATTTATTAGTTTCACAGGCTGAGGGAAGAACCTGTTACTCAGTCTGGCTGTCCTAGTCTTGATGCTCCTGTACCTCCTTCCTGATGGTAGTGGGTCGAGGAGATTGTGGGATAGGTGATAGGAATCCTCAACAATGCTTTTGGCTGCATCGTCCCCAGTAAATGGAAAGGAGACTGCCGATGATCTCTTCAATAGTTTTTACTCTCCTCTGTAGGGTCTTGCAGCTTCTGTACCAGATGATGATGCAGCCAGACAGAACACTCTGGATGGTGCTCCTGTAGAAAGTTGTTAGAATGGGGATGGTGAGCCTTGAACATCTTCATTCTCTCAGAAAGTGTGTACGCTGATTTGCCTTTTTGAGTAGTGAGGAGGTGCTGTGGGTCCAGATTAGGTTATTTGTTATGGATGCAGCGTAAAGCATCATTTTATCTCAATTGACCATGACATTGAGTACAACCAATTGAAGATGATTTCCCTGGAACAGCAATGAAAATAGGAAGAGCTCTACAGGAACAGCCGATTTTGAAGTAAATGTATGATTATGCACTGAGGGTAGATAGTGCTAATATAGAAAGGGTTCATTAAGGCTTTTAAGATAGATATGGTTCCTTAAGATTATTATAGCTGGGGATGTGGTGGGGATAAGCTCCTGGTGGTTTGTGTCTCAAATAGCTTCTGACAACCAAGTCCAGCTCCTGGCCTTTACATGTGCTATAGCTACTAAGCCCAGTGGCAGAAGTGACAGAAATGCTGTCATTTCTACTGACAGCAGATGGGGCAGGGGTGGGTACTGGCACCTTAAAACCAGTTGCTTCAGGCAGATGGGGCTTGTCCGCTGTGGTTGGCAGCTCATCTAGGAGAAGGCAAACTCTAATCTCAAACCTTCATTGCCCTGCAGCTATACTCACCCATGGGGAAGGCTTTGGGAGTAAATCCCGAGGGAAAATCCAGAGCTGGAGTTCCTTAGGCAATCCTACATTGAGTTCAATGCTGATTGGCAACTCCTGTGATGCTACTGGGGCCAAATCGTTTTGGTTCCTGCAGGTCTTTTGGATTCATTAGCCGTGTGGAGAGGTGTAGTCTGCTGCTGCTCTGCTAATGATTGTGCCATCAGATTAACTGATCTCTCGATATAACAATATCTTACAGAAAGTTCCAGAGACACAGTTTGCTGTGGTCCTCACATCTCATCTATATTAGTAGGACAGTAGGACATTGTTAGAGATTAGGAGCCCACTGAGGGAACAGACTTGAGTGTAGACCTTTCAGATCCACTCTGAATCGGTAGCGTATCGGACCTCAGAGCTGATAACTGTCTGCTTTGATAACCTGAGGTCTACTATAAATCTTTAATATCCCACAATAGCTGACAGTGTATCTCTCTTCCTCCCATCACCACTCCTCACCTGTAACAATTCTTTCACAACTTCAATGACAAAGAGGACCTAACTTTATTTTCGGAGGCAATGATAGGTACAAAATGCAGAATGCATAACTGGAACAGACGAACGTGAGGTTGATGTCGAACTCTTTGAAATAATCAGATATAGCCTAGGCCACAATTCTCAGAAGTAAATGATGAGCAAAAGAAGTAAATGCATGCTGGGACATCCAGATAAGATGGTTCCTGCATACAACACTCCTTTGGTCGACATCTTCTGGGTAGATCATGAAACCATCTTTTTCACTTCTTTTATGTTTTTTACATTTGTTTCTTGTCCTGAATGTGATTCTGGAACTGTTGGGGCCTGTGTTTTGCTGTTTGGAGAACATTTGGGTGATTCAGTGCTCTGTAGTCTCTGCGAGGATTCTGGGAGATAGAGGCAGACAAGACGGCTGCAGGATGGTGTGCAAGCCAATGTCTGGCTCCATTTTGCCGAGGGTGAGGGTGATTGAGACATCACAGTGAACATGGAAGTCTGGAGATCGTTTGGGTGTTCCAGCGCTTTGCAGTCTCTGAGAGGATTCCAAGAGGCTGAGGCAACGTGCAGGAACCTCGTAGCAGGCAGTCTGCAGGATGGGCACAAGCTGATGTTTGGCTCCACTTCACTGATTAAAGCTCCCATTGTTCGCCGATTAAAGCGACAAGGAAGATTGAAGCATCGAAGCGGGTGCAGAGAGGAGAGCATGCTGCTGCACCCAGGTGTTTTCAGTATTGATGGATGTGGACTTTGGACTATAAACTCTATTTTTCAGTCTTATAGTCCCACCCCATTTTCTCATTTTTTTGCGCAGGGAGGGGGATTTGGATAGGGTCTATGTGCCTGATCTGTTTTATTATGTGGAGGAGGGATTTGTGGTGTTAATGTGCCTGATCCACTTTCTTCATTTTTAGTGTGGCAGGAGGGATTTAGGGGTTGATGTGCCTGATGCGTATGATTCATTTTTCTTGTGCGTGAAGAGCGATTTGGGGGTCAATGTCCCTGATCCATTTTGTTTGGGTTTTTTTTTGCAGGAAGAGGGATTTGGGGGTCGATGTGGCTGGTCTGTTTTTGTTCAGTTTTTGTGCTGGAGGAGGGATTTGAGGGTTGATGTGCTCGTTCCATTTTTGTTTTATTTTCTTTCTTGGTTTCACAGTTACCCAGAGAATTGAAGAATTTCAGAGATATATACTTTGATAATAAACAAACCTTTGAATGTGTGGGGGACTAAAGAGTAGAACTAGGCCAGCCTTGGGGAGCGCTATCAATTGGTAGCCAGGAGCTCACTGTTGCAAACAGATCAACTCAGCCCCAGACCTATCTCAGGAAGATGAATGATGAGAATGTCCAGGGGAATTGGTTTTCCTAATAGCTAGCTGAAAATGTTTCTAATATCCCATATGTCAGGCAAGCAATGTGACATTTCAAAGGCAGAAAAACGACTGTGAGAGATGGTGGTGAGTTTGATTAGGAAGAGACCATAACACCATAAGATTCAGGAGCAGAATTAGGCCAGTTGGTTCATCGAGTTTGCTCCGCCATTTCATCATGGCTGATCCATTTCCCTCTCACTCTCCTACCTTCTCTCGTATCCCCTCATGCTCTGGCTAATCAAGAACGTATCAGGCTCTGCCGTAAATATACCCAATGACTTGGATTCCTCAGCTGCCTGTGGCAATGAATGCTACAGATTCACCACTCTCTGGATAAAGAAATTCCTCCTCATCTCCATCCTCTATTCTGAGGCTGTGTTCTCTGGTCTTAGACTCCTCCACCACAGGAAACATCTTCTCCACATTCACCCAGGATAAATCCTTGGAAGTGCACCAAAGCTAAAGGTGGAAAAGCGGCCACTAGAGGTGATTCCTTGCCTGTAATTTGGAATCCGGTGAGTAATGTCCCTTCCACATGGACGGCAAGGAAAGGCAGTGGAGGAGGAGTAAAGACGTCAAACAGAACGCAGCTGTCGACGGCATCAAATTCGACTCATCCAAATAAACTTGTCAGCTGCCTAGTGGTGTAGTGGCATCCACATGGGACTTCGAGACAAGTGGTCCCAGGTTCAAATCTGATTAACCCCTTGCACGCTTTCCATCCATGCTGGGTTGAGCGTTGAGCTAGCAATTTGGTCTCATAAAAAACAGACAAAAATGCTAAAGAAATGGCGAGAAAAATTGCTGCCCAATGCGCTACAAGGTGTGGAAAGGAACAACTACAAGTAGACTTTTAGAAATCCTTCCCTATTACATTTTCATTGAAATTACACGTTACTCACCTTAACAATAAAGGTTTACTCTTAACATCTTTTATTCTTTAGAAATCCCGATGGTGATGAAAAACCTTGGTGCTATTTTAAGGAAAAGCATGACAAATTAAATTGGGCTCACTGTGACATATCTCAATGCACTGCAGGTATGTATTATTTCTCTTCATTTCATTTCGAACATAGAACATTGAACAGTGCAGCCAAGTACAGGCCTTTTGGCCTAAAATGTTGTGCAGACCTTTTAATGTACTTCAAAATCAACCTTACCCCTCCTTGCCGTTTAGCTCTCCATTTTTCATTCATCCATGTGCCTACCTATAAGTCTCTTAAGCATCCCTAATGTCCCCATTCTTGTTTCCCTCTCACACCTTCTCTTCTTACCTGTCCATCACCTCCCTCCAGTGCTCCTCCTCCTTCCCTTTCTTCCATGCTCTTCTGTCCTCTCCTATCAGATTCCCCATCCTCTGTATCTCTTCCACCAATCAACTTCCCAGCTCTTTACTTCACCCCTCCCCCTCTCCTTGTTTCACCTATCACCTGCCACCTCGTACTTTTTTCTCCCTTCCCCCAACTTCCTATTCTGAATTCCATCCCTTCCTTTCCAGTCCTGATGAAGGGTTCTTGGCCCGAAATATCAACCGTTTACTCTCTTCCATAGATGCTGCCGGGCCTGCTCTGAGTTCCTCCAGCATTTTGTGTCTGTTGCTCTGGATTTTCAGCATCTGAAGAATTTCTCATGCTTGTGTCCCTGATGTACCTGCCTCTACCATCTCCACTTCAACACATTTACCACTCTCTGTAAAAAACTGCCAGTCATTCTCCCCTAGACAATCCTCCAATCACCTTAAAATTATGCCCCCTGTTATTAGCTATTACCACACTGGGAAAAAGGCATGGATGTCCAATCTATCTGTGCCTCTTAACATGTTACACATGGCTATTAGGTCACCTCTCATCTTTCCTCGCTCCAAAGAGAAGCCGAGCACGCTGAACCTATCTTCATAAGACATGCTTTCTAATTCTTGGTAAATCTCCTCTGCATCCTCCCTAAAGCTTTCACATCCTTCCTTCAGAACAATTAACCTGTTCCATTAGTTATTTGATCCTGATTGGTATTAGCCACACACACAAAATGCTGAGTTTTGCTGATCAGGCAACATCTATGGAAAAGAGTAAATTATTGACGTTTCAGGTGAAGACCCTTCCTTGGGGAGAAGGGTCCTGATGAAGGGTCTCAGTCCAAAACATTGACTGTTTATTCTTTTCCGTGGAAGCTGCCTGGCCTGCTGAGTTCCTCCCGCATTTTGCAAAGTTTTGGGTTTCCAGCATCTGCAGATTTTCTCATGTTTCTGATTAGTAGTGTCTTATTGAATAGACAGAAACATCCCCAATCAAAATAAATAATTAACACTTTGCTGATTAATTGCTAAAGATACACACAAAATGCTGGAGGAATTTAGCAGGTCAGGCAACATCTACGGAGAGGAATCAACATTTTGAGGTCAGATCCTTCATCCAACTGAAGGACCTCAGCCCAGTATATCAACAATTTATTCCTCTCCACAGATGTCGCCTGACTTGCTGAATTTCACCAGCATTTTGTGGTGTGTGTGTTACTCTAGAGAATCTCTTATGCTAAAGATACAGTGCTACTTCAATTTAAGAAATAAAATTGGACAACATCTTTATAATTGATCTCAGGCATTGGAGAATGATGTAACAGATCAGAGGATTTTCTTAGTTCCTTCCAGTTTCACTCAGAGATACCACCAGGGCAGGACAAAAGAATTTAAGTTTTCCCTTTCTTCAGCAATCAACAATTGCCATCTGAAGGGCCACCTGTCCTGGTACTGCCAACTCTTGCTGTCAAATCAGTAACCTTCCTCTTGAGTGAGAATACGTTATCACCATGCCTATACAAAAGGAAGCATTGTGAAGATACTATGATACGAAGTATTGTGTGTCTATTTTTATCAACTAACTGTACATAGTTCACAAAAGCCATGTTAAATGATGAACAATTTTAATTAATAGAAAGCAGCTTTCACACAGATCTCAAGCAAAATAAGCTGCTGTATAGTCACTGATTTTCTTTGAGAGTGAAGTAGATGGCAAGTCACCTTTTCAATTTCCTAATCTGAAATTGTAACGTCAATGGGACAGGTGACCAGCTTGGTATTGTATCAAGTGAGCATTGAAACAAATCTCTGACAATAGAGAATCAAGGACCAGAATCACAGTTAGGTCAAAGCACAAGCCCTTTCCCTGTAGCTTTCCGTTCTTTTCTCCCTCAAGCATCTATTCCTTGAAAGCAATGATTGAATCTGCTTTTATTACCCTTACAAGCAATGAATTCCAGATCATAAAGGCTAATCTTTGTGAGGATTTTTTTCTCCTTATGCAATCCCTAAGTATTCTGCCAATCACCATAAATCTGTCCTCACATTCCCAACATGAATCAGTGCAAACACTCACTATTTCTTCAGTCTAGAACATTTTTGAAACATATCATATCTCCACTTTTGCTCCTCAAGCAATTCCAGATTCTTCAGTCTATCTACAGTACCTTAATGATGCCCCTCATCCCAGGAACTAGTCTTCCACATTTTTTCTGTGCCCTTTCTAGGGATGTTCCATCCTTCCTGAAGTGTGGTGGCCAGAGTGGATTTCAATGGTCTATTTCCATCCCAACCAGTGTTTCACAGAGTTTCAATGAAACCTCCCAGTTTGTACTTGGTGTCTCTATTTATGCAGTTCAGGATGCCTGAAATTCAATGCTTGGACAAATGCTATTGCTTGAATATATGCGTACTCAATCATTTTCCAAATCTATCTTGCTACCTTCAAAGATATGTATCCAAGTCTCTTTGTCCATCCACTCCCTTCAGAGTTGTACCTTTATATTGTATTTTGTTATTCTTCTCGTCAATATCTATCACTTTGCACTATCTATTTATTTATTTGTCTGTTTATTTATTTAATGATAGATTGTTTGATTGAAAAAATAATGGGCAGAATAGGCCCTGCCAGCTTTTTGAGCCACGTTGCCCAGCAATTCCCCCAATTCAATCTAAGCCTAGTCACAGGACAATTTTCAATGACCAATTATCCTACCAACTAGTAAGCTGTTGGATTGCAGTGCACCTGGAGGAAACCCCCACTGTCACAGGGAGAATGTGCAAACTCCTTACAGGCAGGAACCCAAGTTACCTGGACTGCAAAGCATTGTGCTAACCACTACGCTACCATGGCACCCTCATAGTAGTTTTGGATGGCTATGATTATTAAATCAGTGTCCTTATCTAATCCAAAATGATTAAAACAAACTAAATTTGTATCTCACAAAGTTCCTCCATGTCAACATCATTTGTTCTTCATACACGGTTCTTATCTTTGGAGAATTCTTACAACTGCACTACCCGTTGGTGTGGCCATAATTGGTGTTTTATTTCCAGTTCTGGCCACCTCACTACAGTAAGGATGTCATTAAGCTGGAAAGGGTGAAGAAAATATTCACAAGGATATTACTGGAAATGGAGGGTTAATTTATAAGCTGAGATGGGATAGGCTGGGGCTTTTATCCTGGGGTGAGGTAGGGTGACATAATAAAGATATACAAAACCATGATACATGATTCAAGCTTCAAGATTGTTTAATGTCATTTCCAGTACACAAGTACAAAGGAGAATGAAATAATTGTTACTCTATCCAATGCAGCACAAAAAGGAACCACAATAAGATAAAGAATATCATAATCATCACTATGTGCCATGTCATATGACGTGGGCAATCATGGTCTTCCATCTGTCATGAACATGATTGTACTTGGCAAATATTTCTACAGAAAAACTGCCTTCTGGGCTGTGTTTTTACAAGATGGGTGACCCCATTCATTATCAATAATCTTCAGAAATTGTCTGCCAGGCATCAGTGGTCACATGACCAGGACTTGTGATATTTACCAGCTGCTCATACGACCATCCACCACCTGGCTTCACATGACTCTGATCAGGGAGGAAGGGAGAGGGGCTAAGCAGGTGCTACACCTTGCCCAAGGGTGACCTGCAGGCTAGCAGAGGGAAGGAGCACCTTAAACTTCCTTTGGTAGAGACGTATCTCCACTCTACCACCTAAAAGATAAAGAACACAATAACAAAAAAGCACAATAAATGTAAATACATAAGATAACTTATGTACATATTGTAGATTGATTTTATGTCCTTAAAACAATGCTAGATACAGGAGCCTAGGGGCATAAATAAGGGTAATGGTGACAGATATTTTTTCCGGAGTAGAAGAATCTAAAAAAAGGACTTAGGTTAAGATGAGAGGAGGAAGATTTAAAGGGGACCTGAGGGGCATTTCTTTTTTCACTCAGATGATAGTGGATAAATGAAACAAACTGCCAGAGGGTGTGGTAGAGTTTGGTACAATCACAACATTTGAAGGACATATACAGTAGGTAGATTTCTAGTAGCAACACACAAAATGCTGGAGGAA
Organism: Hemitrygon akajei; assembly: GCF_048418815.1. Classification (NCBI taxonomy): domain Eukaryota; kingdom Metazoa; phylum Chordata; class Chondrichthyes; order Myliobatiformes; family Dasyatidae; genus Hemitrygon; species Hemitrygon akajei. The sequence continues at coordinate 58,544,625 of NC_133146.1, forward strand.
CTCATCAAGTCAGGCAGCATCTATGGAGTGGAATAAGGTCAATGTCTCAGGATTCCTGAAGAAGGATCTTTGTCCAAGACATCAATTATTTATTCTCTTTGATAGAATCTACCTGACTTGCTGAGTTCCTTCAGCAATTTTGAGTGCTTTCCTCAGGATTTCTCATACTTGCAGAATCTCTTGTGTCTAGCTGCATAATGGGAAAGATTTAGTTCAAACACAAGCAAATGGGACATGCTCAGGTAGGCAACTTAGTCATCATGGAGAGGCTGAGGCAAAGAGCCTGTTTCCAAGATGTATAAACTCTATAATTAGAATAACTCCCCAAATTCTGAAAACAGTATCAAATATCACAAATCCCAAAAGAGTTACAGTGAATTCAGAGGATGCATTTTGATTCCGTACTCTTGCTCCATCATAGCATCTGGAACACAATCCAATCGACAAACTACAACCAGGCCTGCACCCCGATCTACTGCTCCTACTGCTGTCATTTCATCCTCCCAATGTGGAATCCCAGAGGTTGGGAATGTCACCTTCAGAATCTTTGGAGGGAAAAGGACAGTTCCTGGAAAGTATCCATGGCAGGTATCTCTGCAGCTGAAGAACCGCATTGGGCTCTATAAACCAGGACATCTATGTGGTGGAGCCTTGATTAAACCGTGTTGGGTTCTCACTGCTGCACACTGCATCATTCCACAGTAGGTATTAACTTGTTAAAGATTATCTTGACTTATCTCCTTTCATATTAACACATTGCTACATTTCATAAGATTTTCTAGTAAGTTTGGTTTCTGTTCCAAGTAAAATATCATAGGTGTTGAATGTTTAAAATAAAACAAACAGAAAAGGCTAAAAATGGTGAGTAAATTAGGCAGCATCAGTGGAGAGATTTAATTTTACAATGGCTTATCATCTGTATTGTGAAAAGCTTGGCCATAAATGGATTTTAAGATATTGGAAAAGAGGAGGAAAGAGCCACTGGAATTGTGATTGGTTCAAAAGAAGGAAAGATTAAAAGACAAAGGATGATAGATCAAACAATCTACCATCCTCTGACTAAAGAAGTTTTAAATAGACACGCCTCTATCCTGAGGCTGTGCTTTTTTGTCCTAGACTCCCCCACCATGGGAAACATCCTTTCCACATCTACTCTGTCTAGGCCTTTCAACATTCGAGTGGTTTCAATGTGATCCCCCCTCATCCTTCTAAATTCCAATGAGTACAAACCCAGAGCCATCAAACGATCCTCAGATGATGACCGGTTAATGCCCAGAATCGTTCTTGTGAGCTTCCTCAGGATCCTCTCCAATGCCAGCACATCTTTTCTAAGCTGAGGGGCCCAAAACTGTTCACAATATTCAAGGTGAGGCCTCACCAGTGCTTTATAAAGCCTCAGCATCACATCCTTGCTCTTGTATTCTAAATCTCTTGAAATGAATGCTAACATGGCAATTGCCTTCCTCACCTGCAAGTTAACCTTCAGGGTGTTCTGCACGAGGATTCCCAAGTCCCTCTGCGTCTCAGATTCCTGGATTTTCTCCCCATTTAGAAAATGGTCTGCACATTTATTTCTACTACCAAAATACATGACCATGCATTTTCCAACATTGTATTTCATTTGCCACCTTATTGCCCATTCTCCTAATCTGAATAAGTCCTTCTGCAACCTACATTTTTTCTCAAGACTATCTGCCCTTCCATCAATCTTCATATTATCTGCAAACGTGGCAACAAAGCCATCTATTCCATCAAATAAATCATTGATATACAGCATAAAAAAGTGGTCCCAACACCAACCCCTGCGGAACATCACTAGTTACTGGCAGCCACCAGAAAAGGATACTCCTATTCCTACGAGCACCTAGAAGGAGCATAGTTCAAAAGTTCAAAGTAAAGTTATTATCAAAGTATGTATACAGTATGTCACAGTGAGACTCATTTCCTTGTACAATAAAATAAGGAAATGCAACAGAATCAATGGAAAACTACAAACAAGTGATGGCAAACAACAAATGAGTAAAAGAGGACAAACTATACAAACACAAATAAATAATGGCTAAACTAATTCAAAATTAAAACAAAACACTGCCACTTGCCTGTAACTATACCGTTATACTTGTGTGACATGTCCACAGCACCAGTGATTGCTCCAAAAGTCAAACCCTTTATTCAATCCTTTATTAGCAATTGGTGAACATATAACTAAGCATTATGGAGTGTAGTCCCAGTGGTCAACCAAGACCAAGTGACCTCCGCCAGTCACAAGCTACAAACTGCCACGAAATAAGCAAGAGTACATAATTTATTCCCTTCTCTTTTAACCACGCCCCCACTCATGTGACTAGTTACCATGATAAACATAGCAACACAGAATACAATGCAGATAGAAAACAGGTACATGGCTCTGAGAGAGAGAGAGAGAGAGAGAGGGAGATGAATGGTTAGATAGATACTAAGAGCATGAGTTCTCAGACAAAAATTGCCAGGAGAGTTCCTTCAAATAAAAATTTCCTTCCAATTGTCACATTTTACTGACTTGAGCACTTGCCAATTTTCCTTCATGACTACTTCCTTTGGTATCTGGAGATGCAAGGGCTCTCACCACGAGAGCCATAACAATTCAAGGTCAAGGAACCATCAGCATCAACTGAGGGAATTTCTTCCAACGTTTCTTCTTGTGGTGGAGGGATCAGTTAGAGGATCTGCAGATACCATCTAGAATTCCAAGATCTGACCTACACCTGAATTAAACATTCCAATTCAGATGAAACTTTTAGAAAGAATTTAAGCTATCATGTTTACTCACACATTGTGTTGGGAGTATACACTAAATACTGTTCTAATACTGTTGGTTTCTGACATTGATTACTAATTATTTTTAGTTAGCAAAGTTCTTTATATTTTTCAAACTAACATATAGAGCACAGCCAAGAGATTTCCGCTTACAACTTGGCAAACAAGATCTTCAAAAAGACGAAACACATCAACAGACCTTTGATGTTGAAAATATTATTGTCCATGATAACTATCAGGAAACTTCTGTGGGATTATATAACGATATTGGTAAGCAAGCAGAGGCACTTGGCCATCAAGCTGCTAATTTATTCTCCTTGTAAGGTTTTCGGTACAGTAGTAACAACTAATCATTTGCATTCCAGCTTTGCTGAAGATTAAACCTGTCAGTGGTCACTGTGCCAAAGAAACTAAATACGTCAAAACTGTCTGTTTGCCAGAGAGTGATTTTCCGGCAGGTACTGAGTGCTACATTTCAGGATGGGGACAGACAGAAACAGGTACTGCAATCATTTTTGTTCTTTTCAAAGGTTTCAAAGGTACATTTAATGTCAGAGAAATGTATACAATATACATCCTGAAATGCTTTTTCTTCACAACCATCCACAAAAACCGAGGAGTGCCCCAAAGAATGAATGATAGTTAAATGTTATAACCCCAAAGTGCCCCCCCAGCTCCCCTCCTTCCCACGTGTAAGTGGCAGCTGCAACAATCCCCTCTTCTCCTACCAACAAAAACATCGGCACCCACCACTGAGCACTCAAGCGTGAGCAAAGCCACAGTAAAGACACAGACTTGCAGCACCCCAAAGACTACTCGTTCACCCGACATTCGACATACCACAGGCTCTCTCTCTCCCTAATAAAAGAGAAAGAGATATCTCCTTTTTACAGTGAGTGGGGAGACATAACAAACAACTCACTGGTTTACGATGTTAAAAGTCCGTTATGCTGCTTTTTTCGAGCTCTGTGCCCAAAGATCTCAAGTCTCTGGGCACATAGCCAAAGATATTCTGACTCCACCGATGACTCAAGGGTCTCATTCCATGACACTGACCTTCAATCCGCCCATCTCCAGAGCTCCAAGATCCTAGGCCTCCAAAGCCGAGCCGACTCTTAGGCCGAGCCCTTGGCGTGCCGAGAAACAGCCAGCTATGAAACCCTGATAGCGGGACCCATTCCCGCAAAGAACCATGGTCAGCGTGTAACTCCAGATCAGTATATTTAGAAATATATTCATTTCAATTCAATTCAAGTTTAATTGTCATTGAATCATACATGAATACTCGTGAATAGAGCCAAACTAGGCAGCGTTACTATGGGGTCAAGGGCAAAGCACAGTACCAACAGTCATACACAGTACAAAGCACACATAGCATGCATAAGATAGAAATATACAGTCACTCGATAAAAGAGAACAAACTCAAGCCATCCAAAGTCACCAAATCCTGAAGACGACTACAACACAGTTCGTCTTTTGCCGAGTAAACAATGGGGGGAGGGACGGTGTCAGCACTAATTCCAGCTGGTGGCACCACCCCAACGCCTCTCCCTGGCAGCTACAACAGATAACACCTCCACAGCTCAAGGCCTAGTCCTTTCACATACAAGATAGCAAGCACATATAGGATATCAGTAAAATACAATCACGCAAAATATGTATGTATATAATCTAGACCCTGAGTCCATTGTCCTAAATTGATACTCGGAGAATTTAATACCATTTTCCATTTATTACTGTTTGTACAGAGGCATCATCCAATCAGTTATTGCACACCAAGGTGAGAGTGATAGGCGATCAGCGCTGTAAAGACCCGGAGTCGTATGGAGCTGCCATCAATCACACTATGTTTTGTGCAGGAAGTCTGGATGGAAGTGTGGACTCATGTCAGGTTGGCAATAGCTGTGCTTTTGTTTGTGAAACCTGCTTCCACCGTGGAAAAATTTCTCATTTATATCAAAGTCGATCAACAAGTTAACTGCAGAGCCACAGAAATGGTGTAAGAAGGAGTGAGAGTTTCATGGTATCAAAACTGATTCTTGTAGTTTATGGTTTCTGTAAAGCCTTGTGCTAACCACTATGCTAATGCACCACCCCATCTGTCCTTGACCTCCCCTACTGCCACGATGAGGCCAAACTTATATTTAACTCCACATATTCCTTCTGGGTAGCCTCCAAACTGAAGGTATCAAGTTCAGCTTCCTGTAGTTCCTGCTCCGTCCCTCTCTCCCTCTTTTTCCACTCTCCATTCCGGTTACCATCTCACACCTGATCCACTCCTCGCCTGCCCACCACCTCTCTCTGGATCCCCTCTTCCTTCCATGGTCCACTGTTCTCTCCAATCAGATTTCTTCTTCTTTGGCCCTTTACCTCTTCCACCTATCCCTTCTCAGATACTTGCTTTGTGCCCGCACCCCCCACAAATCCACTTTCCCTCTCACCAGGTCTCACATCACCTGCCAGCTTGCACTACTTCGCCTCCTTCCACCTTCTTATTCTGGCTTCTGCCCCCTTACTTTCCAAAACTGATGAAAGGTCTTGGCCCAAGCCATTGATTGCTTATGTCCCTCCATAGATGCTGCCTGACCTGTTGCTCAATATTTCCAGCATCTGCAGAATCCCTTGTGTGTGGATGAAGATCTTGTTCAAGATGGGCTGAAGGACATTTTTCCATGCTGTGTGAAGCTCTGAATAAAACTGATGGAGGAATTGCACCATAGCAGGGTTCTGTCTTAAACTTTCTCACACAGAGTGGGCTAGTTACTACTGTGGGGTAATTTGGTTTAAATTGACCCATGGAGTAAAGCAGAAAGGGATAAATAAAAGGCCTGGAAAAGGCGAGAATGTTTCGAGCTTAAAGAATAATCCAGAAGATCAGAAAGAGAAGAGAGATCACATTATCGTGAGAACAGTCTGAAATGGCACTGTGCATGTTGAATAACTTTGGTGAGCTGTATACATAAACATGACAAAGGCTGCAGATGCTGGAAATCCAAAACAACACACAAAATGCTGAAGAAACTCAGCAGGTCAGGCAGCATCTATGGAAAAGAATGAACAGTTGATGTTTCAGGCCAAGGCCCTTCATCAAGACTGAGAAGGAAGGGGGAAGACACAAGAATGAAAAGGTGGTGTGAGGGGGAAGAGGCTAGCTGGAAGGTGATAGGTGAAGCCATGTGGGTGGAAAAGGTCAAGGACTGGAGAAGGAAGAATCAGATAGGAGACGAGAACCTTTCCCCTTCTTTCTCAATCCAGAAGAAGGGTCTTGGTCCAAAACGTCAACTGTTTATTCACAAAATGCTGAGTTCCTCCAGCATTTTGTGTAAGCTGTATACATGTCACATATAATGTAATAGCAATCTCAGAGACTAGGTTTAAAAAGGAAGATTGGAAATTACTTGCCTCTGTATTTGTCATTTTGAAATTTCCATTGACCTGGAAGAACAGTAGCACCACAGAAGCGTAGCAGTTAGCACAGAACTATTACAGCTTGGGTGTCAGAGTTTGGAGTTCAGTTCTGATACCATCTGTAAGAAAGCTCGTATGTTCTTCCAGTGACCATGTGGGTTTCCTCCGGGCACTCTGGTTTCCCACAAAGTCCAAGGAAGTACCAGTTAGTACATTAATTGTTCATTGTAAATTGTCCTGTGAGTAGGTCGATCACTGGTGGCACATCCCATTGGGTCAGAAGGGCCTGTTCCACACTGTATCTCTAAATACATAAATCTTGTCCCTGGTAATCCACACTCATTGGGTGGAAAAAGGCTTACAGGCTAGGACAAACTACAGTACCGGGCAGAAGACTTACACACATAAAGTTAGGGTGCCTAAGACTTTTGCACAGTACTGTGTTTGTCAGCATGGAGCAGAGGGCAAGTTTGTAAATCTGACGGGAACGAAAGGTCTTGGGAATGGTGAGGGTGGAGCACTGCATGAGGGGTGTGGGCCAGGTGACGGAGAAGGAGTGCTGGGGTGTCAGTGCAGACAAGCCCAGCCTTAGGTCACCAAGTGGTTTGTTGATGATTATACCATGTCTCTCAGGTGCTTCCCGCTCCTTCCCCTCTCCCTTCCCCTTTTCCCAACCGATTCCCGTCTCCCTTCCCCTTTTCCCAACCATCATTCCCCTCTCCCTTCCCCTTTTCCCAACCATCATTCCCCTCTCCCTTCCCCTTTTCCCAACCATCATTCCCCTCTCCCTGCCCCCTTCCCACTCTCAGTTCACAATAGAGACCCATATCAGAATCAGATTTATGTCATGAAATTTGTTTTTTGCAGCAGCAGTTCAGTGTAATGTATAAAATTACTACAGTACTGTGCAAAAGTCTTGGGCACCCTTGCTATATATATGTGCCTGAGACTTTTGCACAGTACTGTAGGTTTTCCACTTCTGGGGAGGAGATAATGATGGGTAAATGGGGGTTGGCGGAGGAATGGAAATTGATCTTGGTTATCCGGTGGATATCAAAGGCACAGAACAAAAGGGTGGCAAGTTTTAATGGGAATGAAAGGTCGGTAATCATAAGAGTGGCCGTGAGGTTGTAAAGTGGACTGATCTCTGATGGAAGTCATTTGATTATCTTAGGGCAAATCTCTCCTGAACCTTCTGGCAACGTTGGTAGTACCTCTACAACTTCTACACAGAAATTCCAGCCCCCTCTTAATTTCTGAGTTTCTGGAGGTTGGCAAATTAAGTGAACTAGATTTAATATCACAGTGGTCGCCAACAGGGCTGAACACAGGTGCGGGGGAACGGCAGACTGGGTCACGGTGCTCTCTGGCAGCGACTCAACCCAAGTGAAGAAGAGTGTTAGACTCCCTTGTAGAGAAGGAAACAAAAGGTTATACACAGGAATACCAACAGAGCATCGAAGGCACGACCAAGCAGCACTGCGAGACAAATAATTCTCCACAAGGAGACTCCGTGAGCAGTGCGAAATGATAGTCCGCTTTAAATAATCATAGAACGTGGAAACCCTGTGTCAGTCACAATTAACTTGACAAGATTAAACAGTAGCCAGCTTAATGACTCTCATTAAATATTTATAAAATTATTCAATAAGGGTGGCCAAGAAACCCAGAAGCCCAACGCTCTGCGACTCACTGTAGAGGACCAAAGGGCCCATGACAGTAAATATGTAAAACATAACATTTGAGGAAAAGAAACCTGATCAAAATTTTTCCCTCACACCAGTGGTTTATTCCATTACTGGCAAAATGGGAAATGGGAGAATTCAAAATACATTGGGTTGCAAGATATTTTTAAAGAATGTTCACAATCTCACTTGTTTTGGGAGATAAAATTCCTTCAAGTATATGGAGCTGATAAGGAGGTATAAAGGAACAGGGAAGGTAATGGTAGAATCGATCAAAGAAGAAATTGGATCTCTGGAAGTACATACTGTAATCTAACGTGAGGTCCTCCATCTGTCAGGGTTGACCATGGACGTTGCATCCTAGCTGTCTACATGATAGGCAAGTTAGGCAGTGGGATATGGAGAGCAAGCTGTTGCCCATGTAGCGGGCTCCCCCTCTCCACACAGCTGATGAATCCAAAGGAATGGCAGAGACCGACACAGTTTAGCAACCAGCGCCATCACAGGAGTTGCCAGGTCAGCACTGAACTCAGCGTAAGATGGCCTTGGGAACTCTGCATTTTTCCCTCAGGGTTCCCTCCTGCAGCCTTCCTCATGAGTGGGTATAGCCATAAGGTCAAGGAGGTTTGAGATCAAAGTTTTCCTTCGTCTAGATGAGTTGCCAACCACAATTGATGAGCTCCATCTGCTCGTAGTGATTAGTTTTAAGATGCCAGTAACCCACTTTTTCCTCTTCTCCTGTCAGTAGAAATGGCTCCACCGGGCTTGTTAGCTAAGCCACACATGAAGGCCAGGGGCTGGTCTTGGTTGGCAGAGACTGTTTGAGATGCACACCATTGGGAGCATTAAATTATGTAGTGGGCACTTATCCTCATTACCACCTCCCAGCTATAACAACCTTAAGGAAACATGTAATCTAAACACAAGGGGAAAATGGGGGAGTTTTTTACACTGCTTGCTCTGGAAGTAGTGGAATAGGAAAGGAGGTGGATAATCTGATTTGTAGGGTAATGACTAAAAATGCAAGAACAAGAATGGTGATAATGGGAGATTGGAATCATAATATTCTAACAGTGAAAACTTGCATGAAATTCTTGAAATACATTTGGAAGGGCACTTTTAAATAATGTGTTCAGTTCCTATTCTTAATGAAGCAGTTTTAAATCTATACAGACAGGGATTCTCAACCTGGGATCCACAGATCCCTCAGTTAATGGTAAGGGTCCATGGCATATAGAAGGTCACCCCTGTGTGCAGAGGTCTGAAATATAATTGAGCAAGGTTCATAATATTGAGTTTGAACAGTTATCAGAAAAGGCAAAGAATATTCAAGAATGGAAATATTTACCTGGAGGAATATTAATTGCAATGACTTGAAAGTTGCTTTGTTCCAGGTGATTGGAATTCAAAAACAAAAGTATCATGGGAAGTGAGAGGCCTTCAGGATAAAATGGTTGTGCGCAGATTGTGGTATTGGCAGGGAAGAGAAAGAAGTAAATGTCTAGCAGTGCATCTTCATTCAGAGATGCAAATTTCAATAAACAGGAACAGCAATATTGCAGCTGGCTTCCAAAATTAATTCCATTAACTTCAATGAAACTGGATTTTGGAAATTCAGCTCACAATCAGTAAAATATAATCCTTGCAGCTGATTAATGACGAATCTCCTGGCCATTCAGGGCAAAATGAAATAGACAATAGACAATAGACAATAGGTGCAGAAGTAGACCATTCGGCCCTTTGAGCCTGCACCACCATTTTGAGATCATGGCTGATCAATTACTATCAATACCCGGTTCCTGCCTTGTCCCCATATCCCTTGATTCCCCTATCCATAAGATACCTATCTAGCTCCTTCTTGAAAGCATCCAGAGAATTGGCCTCCACTACCTTCCGAGGCAGTGCATTCCAGACCCCCTCAACTCTCTGGGAGAAGAAGTTTTTCCTTAACTCTGTCCTAAATGACCTACCCCTTATTCTCAAACCATGCCCTCTGGTACTGGACTCTCCCAGCATCTGGAACATATTTCCTGCCTCTATCTTGTCCAATCCCTTAATAATCTTATATGTTTCAATCAGATCCCCTCTCAATCTCCTTAATTCCAGCGTGTACAAGCCCAGTCTCTCTAACCTCTCTGCGTAAGACAGTCCAGACATCCCAGGAATTAACCTCGTGAATCTACGCTGCACTTCCTCTACAGCCAGGATGTCCTTCCTTAACCCTGGAGACCAAAACTGTACACAATACTCCAGGTGTGGTCTCACCAGGGCTCTGTACAAATGCAAGAGGATTTCCTTGCTCTTGTACTCAATTCCCTTTGTAATAAAGGCCAACATTCCATTAGCCTTCTTCACTGCCTGCTGCACTTGCTCATTCACCTTCAGTGACTGATGAACAAGGACTCCAAGATCTCTTTGTATTTCTCCCTTACCCAACTCTACACCGTTCAGATAATAATCTGCCTTCCTGTTCTTACTCCCAAAGTGGATAACCTCACATTTATTCACATTAAACGCCATCTGCCAAGTACATGCCCACTCACCCAGCCTATCCAAGTCACCCTGAATTCTCCTAACATCCTCATCACATGTCACACTGCCACCCAGCTTAGTATCATCAGCAAATTTGCTGATGTTATTTTCTATGCCTTCATCCAAATCGTTAATGTAAATGGTAAACAGCTGTGGTCCCAATATCGAGCCCTGTGGCACCCCACTAGTCACCACCTGCCATTCCGAGAAACACCCATTCACCGCAACCCTTTGCTTTCTATCTGCCAACCAGTTTTCTATCCATGTCAATGTCTTCCCCCCAATGCCCTGAGCTTTGATTTTACCCACCAATCTTCTATGTGGGACCTTATCAAATGCCTTCTGAAAATCGAGGTACACTACATCCACTGGATCTCCCCCGTCTAACTTCCTGGTTACATCCTCAAAAAACTCCAACAGATTAGTCAAGCATGATTTACCCTTGGTAAATCCATGCTGGCTCGGCCCAATCCTATCACTGCTATCTAGATATGCCACTATTTCATCCTTAATAATGGACTCTAGCATCTTTCCCAGCACCGATGTCAGGCTGACAGGTCGATAGTTCTCTGTTTTCTCCCTCCCTCCTTTCTTAAAAAGTGGGATAACATTAGCCATTCTCCAATCCTCAGGGACTGATCCTGAATCTAAGGAACATTGGAAAATGATTACCAATGCATCCACAATTTCCAGGGCCACCTCCTTTAGTACCCTAGGGTGTAGACCATCTGGACCTGGGGATTTGTCAGCCTTCAGTCCCATCAGTCTTCTCATCACCGTTTCCTTCCGAATGTCAATCTGTTTCATTTCCTCTGTTACCCTATGTCCTTGGCCCATCCATACATCTGGGAGATTGCTTGTGTCTTCCTTAGTGAAAACAGATCTAAAGTACTCATTAAATTCTTCTGCCATTTCTCTGTTTCCCATAACAATTTCACCCAATTCATTCTTCAAGGGCCCAACGTTGTTCTTAACTATCTTCTTTCTCTTCACATACCTAAAAAAGCTTTTGCTATCTTCCTTTATATTCCTGGCTAGCTTGCGTTCGTACCTCATTTTTTCTCCCTGTACTGTCTTTTTAGTTAAGTTCTGTTGTTCCTTAAACACTTCCCAATCATCTGTCCTCCCACTCACCTTAGCTCTGTCATATTTCCTTTTTTTTTAATGCTATGCAATCTCTGACTTCCTTTGTCAACCACTGTGGCCCCTTTCCCCCCTTTGAATCCTTCCTTCTCTGGGGGATGAACTGATTTTGCACCTTGTGCATTATTCCCAAGAATACCTGCCATTGCTGTTCCACTGTCTTTTCTGCTAGGCTATCCGTCCAGTCAACTGCCAGCTCCTCCCTCATGGCTCCATAGTTTCCCCTGTTCATCTGCAACACTGACACCTCCGAGCTGCCCTTATCCTTCTCAAATTGCAGATAAAAGCTTATCATATTGTGATCACTACCTCCTAATGGCTCCTTTACTGCGAGATCGCTTATCAAATCCTGTTCATTACATAACACTAAATCCAGAATAGTCTTGTCCCTGGTCGGCTCTCGTACAAGCTGTTCCAAGAATGCATCCCGTAGGCACTCTACAAACTCCCTATCCTGTGGTCCAGCACCAACCTGATTCTCCCAGTTCACCTGCATGTTGAAATCCCCCATAACTACTGCGACATTACCTTTGCCACATGCCAATGTTAACTCCCTATTCAACTTGCACCCAATATCCATACTACTGTTTGGTGGCCTGTAGACAACACCCATTTGGGTCATTTTGCCCTTACTGTTCCTCAGTTCTATCCACACAGACTCTACTTCTCCTGACCCTATGTCCCCCCTTGCAAAGGACTGAATCTCATTCCTCACCAACAGGGCCACCCCACCCCCTCTGCCCACATTTCTGTCCCTACGATAGCAAGTATACCTTTGTACATTCATTTCCCAGGTCTGATCTCCCTGCAGCCATGTCTCCGTTATCCCAACAACATCATAGTTACCCATTCGCACCTGGGCTTCAAGCTCATCCGCCTTATTTCTGACACTTTGTGCATTCAGATATAGAATTTTTAGCCCATTTCTCCTCTCTCTGTTTGAATCGCTGCCTATTGTGCTTAACCCAGCTCCTCGAACTCCCATCGGGCTATACGCCCCTAGAATTTTGTTGTCCTTCCTAAATTTACTTATTCTTTCAACACATTTAACTCCATGTTCCGTCAGACCATCCCTCTGTACACGAGTCCTCCTTATCACTTGTTCCGCCCCACCTTTCTCTACTACACACTTAATATTCCGGAACCGTGTAGTCCCCACCTGTCCTTTATTCTTCCTCTCACTATCCTCTCTCACATTCTGGATCCCCACCCCCTGCAAATTTAGTTTAAACCCCCCCAAGAAGCACTAGCAAACTTCCCTGCAAGAATGTTAGTACCGCTCCAGTTCAGGTGTAAACCGTCCCTTCGGAACAGATCCCACCTTCCCTGGAACAAAGCCCAATTATCTACAAACCTGAAGCCCTCCCTCCTGCACCATCCTCTCAGCCACGTATTAATCTTTATAATACTTCTGTTCCTTGCCTCACTCGCAAGTGACACAGGTAGCAATCCTGAGATTGTTCCAATGGAAAAAGAGAACATGACAAATGTAATGTTGATGATAATGTAGGAACTCAAGTGGAATATAAGAAGGACAGAGGTAATCTGAAAAGTAGACTGCAGGACACAATGAGGGACTGGCAGAAGATCTTAGTGGAATTAATATACCTTCATAACAATGAAAATAGTAAAGTAACCTTAACAATGGAATGGGTCTATTAGGGATCTATAAAATAGAATGGATCTAAAACAACACCAACAAATACTGGAGGAACCCAGCAGGTCAGGCAGCATCTGTGGAAATGAATAGATAGTTGGCATTTCAGGCCAAGACCCTTCTTCAGGACTGAGAAGGAAGACGGAAGATACCAGGTATCTTACCAGAATAAAAAGGTGGTGGGAGGAGTAGAAGGCTTGCTGCAAGGTGACAGGCGGGAAAGATAAAGGGCTGAAGAAGAAGAAATCTGATAGGAGAGCAGAGTGGACCATAGGAGAATGAGAAGGAGTGGGATGTGAGGGAGAATCCTGGGGAAGTAATAGGCAGGTGAGAAAAGGTAAAAAGTCAGAGTGGGAAATAGAAGGTGGGGGGATTGCTTATTTGAGGAAGAAATCAAATTCATGCCATCAGGTTGGAGGCTACACAGACAGAACATGAAGTGTTGCTCCTCCACCCTGAGGGTGGCCTCATTTTGGCACAAGAGGAATGCATCTATTAGGGATCTATAAAATAGCATTGACAATGGAATGGATCTATTAGGGATCTATAAAATAGCATTGACAATGGAATGGATCTATAAAATAGCATTGGCAATGGAATGGATCTATTAGGGATCTATAAAATAGCATTGACAATGGAATGGATCTATTGTGGATCATTGACTACAGAATGGATCTATTAAGGATCTACTTACTGAGGCATAGGAAATGCAAAAAGTACTAGAGGTACATATGATGTTAGTCATTAAAAGCTGACAGTTCTACCAATTTCATAGTAATTTAAATAGTACTGATAGGGGATAAGGTATTGCACTGAACATCAAAAATGTTCCCTACTGCTAGATAAATAAAGAAGAGGTGAAAATTAAAGAAGTTGCAAGCTCATTCTTTCACGAGAGTCAATAAAATGGTCAAGTTTAAGAAAGGTTTGGGAGAGACATTTGCTGCACAAGTGTGTAGCAATACCACATGCAGATATGAAACTTAATTTATGGGGAGGTTTTAACAACAAGAATCTGAAATAAAAATGGATTAGCAATTGGAGAAGGATTTTTCAATAGTTAAAAGTAGTAATGACTAACATCATATGTACCTCTAGTGCTTTTTGCATTTCCTATGCCTCAGTAAGTAGATCCTTAATAGATCCATTCTGTAGTCAATGATCCACAATAGATCCATTCCATTGTCAATGCTATTTTATAGATCCATTCCATTGTCAATGCTATTTTATACATTCAGTAGCCACTTCATTAGGTTCATCCTATATTCAATAAAGTAGCCACTGTGTATTGCTCATGGTCCTCTGCTGGCTTCAAGGTCCATTAGCTTCAAGGTTTGCTGTGCAGTACATTCAGAGATATCTTCTGCACACCACTGTTGTAACAGGTACTGAGGTACTGTTGCCTTCCTATCAGCTTGAACCGGTCAGGTCAGTGTCTTCTGACCTCTCTCATTATAGGTTATTAACAAGGTGTTTTCACTCACCGAATTGACAATCACTGGATTTTTTTTTGTTTTTCAAACCATTTTCCATAAAGTCTAGAAAGTGTTGTGTGCAAAATTCCTAGGAGAGATCAGCAGCTTCAGAGATACTCAAACCACCTCATCTGGCACCAGCAATCATTCCACAGTCAAAGTCACTTAGATCACATTTCTTCCCCAATCTGATGTTTGGTCTGAAAAACAACTGAGCCTCTTGACATACAGTTATCACACAAAGAGGGCACAAGAGCCAGAGTTATTTTCTGCCATCTTTCAATTAACAAACCACACAGCGTACTATGTTTAAATTTTCAGTAATTTGAAAATTTAATGATGATTTTTCTTCAGTATCAAAGGATTAAATGAAAGTCATTGCTAATACATTATAAACTGGACACCTGCTCTTTCACATTCAGGGTGACTCAGGAGGACCACTGACCTGTATGAAGAATGGGCGCTACCAGGTCTATGGAATAGTGAGCTGGGGCGATCGCTGTGGAGTGAAGTACAAACCTGGTGTTTACGTTCGTGTCACCACATTCCTTAAATGGATTAAAGCACGAGCTACCTAAGTTTGTTTAACACTGGGGATCGTTGTAGAGCATAAAAGGAAGTTTGACATTGGTATTTAAATATACATTATTTCTGGAGAAACTGCATTAAGGACATTAAAATGCGTCATTACCACAATGACAATAAGATCATTTCTACCATCTTAATATCAACTCTGATTTTCATTATCATTAATTACGTATTCCTCTAATACTGTTCATCGTTATGAGGAAGTAGAATCGTAATCCTTTTGTGATTGCATTTACTAAGTGCCTTTGATTTTGACCTACCATAGTATAATTTTGATCTACAACACTCACAAAGCTTCTCATGTTATTTCATATTTTAATAAACAAATCAGAAATACAGAATTTCTTATATACAATGATGTCTTTGTAATCTGTTTATGCAGTGATGTACAATATTAGTATACACAACTGACAAAATGCAATTATTGAGTTCTGTCCTCAGAGAAGTGCCTTTACCAATTATCCAATATGAAACTTACAGAGTTAGTTAACAGTAGTTGTTTTCATAGATGGTACTTCATGAATAAGAAACAAAACATCTTTAGAGTGATCATTTCCTGCATCAATTTTTATTTTCAGTTCAATTAGCTTGAAGCTATATCGTCATTATCCTTCTTTACAGATTAACAAATTTTGTGAGGGCACTCTTCATAAAAAACATTTTAAAAAGTAAATATTTAAACTAAATAATCTTTTAAAATGGGCTTTGTGATTATGGTCATTCATTCAATAGGTGCCACGTCATATGATATGGGTGATCTTCTTTCGGGCAGTGTCTTTACAAGACAGGTGACCCCAGCCGTTATCAATACTCTTCAGAAATTGTCTGCCTGACGTCAGAGGTCACATAACCAGAATCTGTGATATGCACCAGCTGTTCTTATGGCCGTTCTCCATCTGCACCCATGTCTTCACATGACCCTGATCAGGAGGTGCTAAGCAGGAGCTGTGTCTTGTGCAAGGGTGACCTGCAGGCTAGCAGAGGGACGAAGCACCTTACACCTCCTTTGGTAGAGACCTTTCTCCACCCTGCTCCCAAGTGATTATGATGCAAAACTTATCAACCCATGATAAGTTGTCAAGGTGTCAATTTTATAGGGCATGTTCATTACTAACATTGTTCACACTGTTAATTGGTGCATGCTTTTACAGGGATGCCAATGTTTTGGGCAGTCTGCAGTATGTAAAGTTAGCTTGCACATGAGGAGTTAATGGTGCTGGCTGGCAGTGCTGTAGAGAGCATTTCCAAGAATATAGCTCTAAGCTCATAGGTACAGTGCATAAAATTATATAATAATCTTATACAAGTATGGAAGGTCAGTGAATGCATACTCAAAAGGTATATATCACTAATGACACAACTAACTCAATTTTTCAGTCAATACACTACCTATCTATTACTAATAACAGTCTTAGTCAGTCAGGCTTCATACCCATCATACCGTGCAGTTAACTTAACCCATGCACACTGAGCACTTGAAGTCCACACTACCCGATTTTCGAGTCCTGGCTATAACAGTCTTCGCTCATTTCTAACCTTCACTCAGCAGGATGTAACATACAGAATAAAGCAACAGGAGCTAACTGAATGACACACTCACATGTTCCAGCTCCCATTGCTGGTTATAATGGGTAAAGCCATTTGTTGGGATTGGTTGCATATTTCCCAGATTTCAAAGTATTGTTGCAGATTTTGTGACATTCTGGCATCTTGAAAGATGCTGTATAAATGCAAGTCTTCCTTTCTAGTTTCTGAGACTGAAGTACTCAGGTGTTTCCAACGAGTGGACAGCCACAAGGCTGCAGGACTAGACAGCATCCCAGGGTGAGTACTCAGGATGTGTGCAGCACAACTGGCAGGTGTGTTTACAGACATTTTTTATCTCTCCCTCTCCCAGTGTAGAGTGCCCTCCTGCTGCAAAACATCCACCATTGTCCCTGTGTCTAGAAAGACCAGGGTAACAGGTCTGAATGACTGGCATCCTGTCACACTCACCTCAATAATAGCCAAATGCTTTGAGGGGCTGTCCATGAACTACATCTGCCGCATGCTGCCACCCGCCCTGGACCCCCTACATCTGACTGGTTGGTATGGGAACTGTACTTCCCTCAATCAGAGCACTCCACAGAGAGTGTGATTTACAGCTGCGCCGTATTCTTTCCATTTCTTGATGATCGACTTAACTGTGCTCCAGAGTCTTGGAAATTTTCTTGTATCCATCTCCTGACTTGTGCTTTTCAATAACCATTTTGCGGAGCTGCTTGGAGTGTTCTTTTGTCTTCCTGGTGTAGTTTTTGCCAGGATACTGACTCACCAGCAGTTGGACCTTCCAGATACAGGTGTATTTTTACTACAATCAATTGAAACACCTCAACTTTACACAGATCTCCATTGAACAAATTATGTGATCTCTAAAACCAAATGGCTGCACCAGTGATGATTTGGTGGATTATTTAAAGGGAGTGAGTACTTATGCAGTCAATTATCATGTATTTTATATTTGTAATTTAGATCATTTTGTAGAGATCTGTTTTCAGTTTGACATGAAAGTGTCTTTTTTCTGTTGATCAGTGTCAAAAAAGCCAAATTAAATCACTGCTAATCATTCAATGTTGTAAAACAATAAAACATGAAAACTTCCAAGGGGAATGAATACTTCTTGGAGGCACTGTAGGCAGCTGACAGGAGAAACAAAGTGGAGTTGACAAGTGTATGAGACAAATTAGGTTACTGGGAAATAGTAGTAGAAGGGGGATTGACACATTGTTCCAAGGGCTGATACTGGTTTGATGGGCCAAATGGTCTCTTCCTTGTCATAATACTTAAAGCTACTGCAGGCATAATCACACACGTCCTCCTCTTCCCTCTCCCCTCTCACCTTTTAACCCTATTCTACCAGATCAGATACATAGGGATGAATATAAAAACAATGCTGAAGATTTACTGTATAAAGCACTGGTGAGGCCTCAGTTGGAATATTGTGAACAGTTTTGGGTCCTTTATCTAAGAAAGGATGTGTTGACATTGGAGAGAGTTCAGAGGAGGTTCATAAGAATGATGCCAGGAATGAAAGGGTTACCATCTAGGAACCAATTGATGCCTCTGGACCTGTACTCACCGGAATTCAGAAGAATGAGGGGAGGATCTCATTGAAACTTATCAAATGTTGAAAGGCCTCAATAGAGTGGATGTGGAGAGGATGTTTCCTATGGTGGGGGAGTCTAAGACCAGAGAACGCAGCTTCAGAATAGAGAGATATTCATTTAGAACAGAGATAAAGATGAACTTCTTTAGCCAGAGAGTGGTGAATCTGAGGAGTTTTTGCCACAGGGTGGCTGTGGAGGCCAAATCATTGAGTATTTTCAGACAGAGGCTCTTGATTAGTCAGGGCATGACGGTTATGGGGAAAAGGCAGGAGATTGGGGCTGTGGGGGAAATGGATCAGCCATGATGAAATGGCAGAGCAGACTTAGTGAGCCCGATGGCCTCATTCTGCTCCTATATCTTACGGTCTTATGGAATCATGTCTAAGCAGCTGGTGAAGATGAAGATACAGCCAATGATCATTTTTACAGTAGTAGCATCCAAGCTCATATCTACACTGTGTGTAACTTATACAACAGCACAAAGGAGGGATGAACGTATGTTGAAGGGCTGGGGACAATACAGCAAGACCAGGAGAAAAAGTGTCAATTTGTGAATGGTGAGTTGCACACTAGATCTGCTGCTGGAAACTTAAATAAAGACTTTCAGTTGAACTTTGAACTTTGAAATTCATTGATCTGCTACTAGAAAGGAATAATGGTGTCTAGGCTGGAATGTCTGCAAAAAGACAGCATTTAGTTTAGAACATGGAGACATTTGTCACTAACTTGCCAAGGGATCATGGGCAGACGTTGCAACTTCTCCCTTTCAACACTGGACAGTTGGTTACATTCAGGCATGGAATGATTGGATTCAACCTCAGTTCACATCTTACAGCCTCTGGCACAGCACAAACAGCACCCATGTTTTGGGTGATTTGGCAAAACATTTGGCAAATGTTTTGGCAAAACAGCCACATGTTTTGTGAACAACAGATCTCTGCCATTCCAATCTCAGCTCACTGAAATGGAACAGGACGGACTAAGTGATCGCATAACCAGGATGTGATCTGCACCAGCTGCCCACATGACCATCCACCACCTGCTCCCATGGCTTCACGTAACCCTGATTGTTGGGGTGGGGATGGGGGCTGATCAGGTGCTACACCTTGCCTAGAAATGATCTGCAGGCTAGCCTTACACCTCCTTTGATAGAGATGTATGTCCACCCACCACACAAAAAGACAATTATTGTAAGCTACAAAAAATAACAGTGTAAAAGTAGACTAGCAAGATTGTGTTCATGGGTTCAAGGACCATTCAGAAATCTGATGACAGAGGGAAAGAAGCTCTGTTAAAATGTTGTGTGTGGGCCTTCAGGCTCCTTTACTTCCTCCTTGATGGAAGTAATAATGGTTGGAATGCCTCTAATCAAGAACTCATCCATTTGTTTCAATCTCGGGTGTATCTCTCTCCCAAATTTCATTTCCATTGAAGCCAGGGCCAAAACCGATAAGGCCAAGAAGGCAGGCCTTAAATGGTGACTATCCTCTTGGTGATACTGCTGGCCAGATATTGGATTTGTTACTGCTGACAACCAGGTGAAAAGATGGAGCAAGTTGTGTGAGATACTCACTTTCCATGGCTCAAGAGATTTATTCCTAACTTCAGCTTTCTATCACAGCAGCACAACATTTCCAAAGGGCCAAAGTTGTGTCTGACGAAGTTGAACTTCAAACAAACATTCTCTGCTCAGCTTCTTTTCGTAAACAAAAATCAGTCTTCAGTTCTTAATGTACATTGCAAACAATAATCACTTTGAAGTTAAAAGGACACCTGGACTGGTGCTGAGAGATATGGTTTGCAAAGTGAAGTGACCATGAGCTATCTTGTCTTCATTAGCAAACATAAAATAATGGGGTTAAGTCACTTAACACATCAAACGTGATCACAGGAATAGATGATCTATCAATGGTCAGGATATCTGCATACTCAACCCTTGCAGCATCAATTGCAGATGTCTGGAATCTCTCCGCAGAAGCTTTTAGAATGTCTTTGTAAATTACTTTGTCACAGCAAAGATATTTGAAAAATATCACATTCAGATAATGTTAACTAGTTGCAACAAATATCAGATAGCATTGAGGATTGTTTGGAATTACAGGGAAAATGACGGAAAGACAGGGTGACACAAGAACTAGAATCCATTCCTCAGCCTTCGGTTTCTGCAATGGATGATTTGTTCACCTGCAACTTTTTGGTATTTTTTTTAGTTCATAAGAATTGCATCTCTGTTTGGAAATCCTTTGTAGTTTGTAAATCTTTAGTAATTTGAAAATCTTATATAAATCAGAAATCCACTGTGAGTGTTAAATGTGTGTTAAGAGCTATTTGTCAAAATTTAATCATGCATCATTAAAAATAAACTACTTTGTTATCTGGAAGTATCTCCTCCCCAGAAGGGAGGGGGGAGCCTGCCACTTAAGCAATGAGTATTGGCATCTAGACCTTGCGACAGAGACTTCATAGGAAGTAAGCTAGTCCTTGAAGACTAGGCAGTTACAGTATAACTTCCCTATTGTAAGGGTATCTGTGGCTATCTATATCCGATAGGGCTTAAATTCTCCTTTTGAGTTTAGGCCTTGCAGATAATGAACCCGATACCATCTCAATGTTGCCTTATTTTCAGTTGATGTCACTAGGTCAGGGGTTCCCAACCTTTTTTATGCCATGGACCAATACATTAAGCAAGGGGTCCATGGACCCCAGCTTGGGAACCCCTGCACTGGACTGAGATATGGGATGATTCCATAAAGGATAAACAATTTGCTCTATCAACTAAAGTGCTGAAAAAGTAAATCAACTTCTCAGCAAAGGCTTAGTGGACAATTTCCACAAATAATGATATAGAATTCCAGAGTTTATTGTACAATTCTTCTTCAAATGATTGAGACTTGCACTACAAGTATTAGAATAGTTCCTAGAAGAAAGACATTGTTGAACTCTGTGACTCAGTAACTAACTTATAAATAGGATGGCCAAACATTTTAAATTCAATTCCCATTCCCATTCCAACATGTTGGTCCACGCCTCTTCTTGTGCCGAGATGAGGCCACCTTCTGGGTGAAGGAGCAACACTTCATATTCGGTCTGGGTAGCCTCTAACCCGATGGCGTCAATATCGATTTTTCCTTCTGGGAAAAAATTCCCTCCCTCTCCCCTCTTGCTCAATTCCCCACTCTGGCATTTTACTCCTCAATTGCCGATCACTTCCCCCAGGTTTCTCCTTCTTCCTTTCTCCCATGGTCCATTTTCCTCTCTTATCGGATTCCTTCTTCTCCAGCCCTTGACCTTTCCCATCCACCAAGCTTCAGTTATCACCTTTCAGCTAGTCTCCTTCCTCTACCCCCACCTTTTTACAGTGGCATCTTCCTCCTTCCATCTCAGTCCTGAAGAAGGGTCTCAGCCTGAATCATCGACTGTTTATTCATTTTCATAGATGCTGCCTGACCTGGTCAGTTCCTTCAGCATGTTGTGTGTGTTGCTCAGGATAAAAACATGCCATTCAGCCTTGATTCAATGTCATTGTGTACTTTCACCAACATTTTCAATTAGAGAAGGGGA
This sequence comes from Hemitrygon akajei, assembly GCF_048418815.1. Lineage (NCBI taxonomy): Eukaryota > Metazoa > Chordata > Chondrichthyes > Myliobatiformes > Dasyatidae > Hemitrygon > Hemitrygon akajei. Next base: position 58,566,616 of record NC_133146.1, read on the forward strand.
GAAACTGTATTCAATTGTGGTGATTTAGCCCAACAACTTAAGCAGCAAAAACACTGTTGTGTCTGAAGAGAAGCGCAATATGTCAATTTTCTCAGCTGCTTGACAGTGCAGTTTGTGTCAATTAGATCAAAATAAAGGAAAGCAACAAAAATCATTTGGTTCAATGTAAGCAAATCATTTTCTCAGAAATATATGCAGTTCCACTAAGACAGACTTTCTGCTCATTATCACCATGTTACTTGTAGGAGCTTACTTGTTTGTGGGAACTGGTTGCCATGTTTCTCACATTTCAACAGTGACTAGACTTCAAAGTGTTGTAAAATACTTTGTGACATTCTGGCATCATGAAAGATGCTATATAAATGCAAGTCTTTCTTTTTAGCTTCTTTTATGGATTATTGTTACTGTGAAGACCTGATAGCCTTTATCTTACTTGTTGTTACTTCAGGAAAGGTTTAAAGTAAATACACTGAGCTATAGTTGGTTATACCTTCAAATATACTTCTGAAATGACAACTCAAAGACAAATCAGATTTTGCCTGATCTATATCTCCTTTTGAAACCTTGGAGAAGGAGTCTAACCACACTCAATAAACTGAAGTATAATTCTTTGGAAGAGAAAACTGTAACAATCACACAGCTTGGTTCAATCACAAAGAGACACAAAAGATTTTTGTATTTGCACCATACCATATCAATCACTCACTGCTGCTAGAGTAGACCAGAACTGTTCTGAAGATTAAATTATAGCATTTAATTCAAAGAGGTAGTACTTATTGTGCTACAACTTACAGTGTGCTGCTTTGATTATAGAAACTATATTCTGGCACTTTATATTATAATGCTTATATAATAGGCTGTGCCTCTGTAATTCTGAAGATTGAATGTTATTGATGACATAATGATGATTAGATTGAAAAACTGTGGTAAAATATCTCAGATTTTCATTCCAAGTCTCAACTTCAGCACAAGCTCCCTTGATATCCTACTTGAGTAAATTGACCTGTTAGTAACATATAATAACATATAGATTTTGTTCATTGGCTCAAATGTGAGCCAAGGATTCCTAGTGAATTGGCATCTCTCATAATTGTAATCATAATAACCATGTGATAGTCATTTGCTTGGCTGAATTTCATCAAGTATAAATCTCTACACAACTAAAGACAATATAATAGGCTCTCTGGTTCCAAACAAAAGTGTAATTGTTTGTCCTTTACATCTTTTTCACAATCTCAAGACTCTGTTGGATATTACAAACAACAAGTACTGTAGGTCTGCCCTACTAGCAACTTGCTGGATAGGGATGGAACTGCACTTATTGCACTCTGTGTTACAGCCACTACAGGAAGATGTTGGAGGTGGTCCAACAACTGGTGGAAATGAATGTCTTGGCTGTTATTCTTGTGATCAGAAGACCCTATTGGACATTGGTAATGTGGAATACTGCAAGTCCAGCTCAGTAATCCATTGGAAATACTGACGGCAGGGGAGCTACACGGCCTCAGTTGCTGTGTGAGCCTGCCCCTCATGCCAAGGGGTCGCTTGTTGCAGCTGCCCAGAGATGCTGGAGGTGGAGTGGTGTGGCAGGCATCCAGGCCGGGTTGGGGACGGGCTCCTCCGTCAGCGGTGCCTTCCATTGGTGACTCAGAGGAAGAGAAGCTGGATTCCATTCATCTGCAGCTGCCCTGGCACGTAATGAACAGATTGCTGTATGCTCGTTCTCCTCCAGGACAACATCTCATGCACCATCAATCTACATCACTCGGCACTCAGGGACTTGGGTTAGATTTTTTTTTTTGTGATTGTATTTATACTGCTATTGTAATTCTATATCCTATATGTGCCTTGTGCTGTATGTGATTGTTGGTACTGAGTTCTGCACCTTGGCCCTGAAGGAACACTGTTTCATTTGGATATATTCATGGGTAACAATGTATGGTTGAATGTCAATTAATCTTGGACTTGAAGTAGGTTAATTATATTTGCTAGTGTTTCCTCTGAGCTGCACAGGTGCATTGCCATGCAGTAACTAAAATGCTCTTACACACATGCTAATACAATGTTGAAATCTATGTTATTATAAATATGAAATACCCTGTAATTGATTATTTTGATATATTGTAATCAATATAATTCATAAATTTTCCAAATAATAAGGTTACCACAACTTTTACTTTGGAACATTTTACAGCTTCAATATATCTACATTGTCAATGTTTCAGGTTAAAACGCTGTTACAAATTGTAGCAGTAAGTACAGAATGGAACTCAATGGCTTGTCATTAATAAACCACCAGCCTGCTGAACGCAGATACAGTCTAGTGAAAAAAAACATTTAAAGTGTCATGCAGTTTTCAGCCTGTGTAAAAATCCCCTACTCAGAACAATGGTTGTTCTGCAATCCACTGGATGCAATGGATTGCAGAAGTGATACAATCTTCTTCAGAGGACACTGGAGATGAGACCTCATTGCCAGCCTATGCTCCGTGGGAAGCTCAGGACCCAAGTAAGTAATAAGTCTTTCTTTCTTATTGCACATTTTAGAGAGGTGGGTATGCCAGGCAGGATAGTGGAATGTTCATCTTGCAGGAAGACCTCTAGTGTCTCTAACGACTACATCTGCAAGTGCATCCCACTGCAGCTTCTAACAGATACCATGTTAAGGAGTTGAAGCTAGAACTGGATGAACTCCAGATCTTTCTGGAGGCTGAGGGGTTGATAGACAGGACATGCAGGGAGGCAATTACACCCAAGATGCAGGACATAGGTAACTGGATGATCATCAAGGTTCAAAGTTTAAGTTAAATGTACACGTGTGTCACTTTGAGATTCAATTTCTTGTAGTCATAATTAACCTAGAGAATAATAACCATAGGAGAATGAATGAAAGACCACACGACTTGGGTGTTCAACCAGAGTACAGAAAACAACAAACTGTGCAAATACAAAAAGTGGAAAAAATAATAATAAATAAATAATAAATATCAAGGGAATGAGTTGAAGAGTCCTTGAAGGTAAGTCCATTTTTGTGGGAAGATTTCAATGATGGGGCAAGTGAAGCTGAGTGCAGTTACCCTTTGGTTCAAGAGTCTGATGGCTGAGGGGTAATAACTGTTCCTGAACCTGGTGGTGTGAGTCCTGAGACTCCTGTACCTTCTTCCTGATGGTAGCAGTGAGAAGAGAACATGTCCTGGGTGTTGGGGATCTCTGATGATGGATGCTACTTCTCTGTCACAGCATTTCATGCAGGTGTACCCAGTGGTGGGGAGGGCTTTACCCATGATAGACCGGGTCATATCTACTACTTTTTGTGAGATTTTCCATTCAAGGGCTTTGGTGTTTCCATAGCAGGCCATGATGCTGCCAGTCAATATACTCTGCACTACACATCTGTTGAAGCTTGTCAAAGTTTTAGGTGTCATGCTAAATCTCTGCAACTCCTAAGGATGTAGAGATGCCGCTGTGCTTACTTAGTAATTGCACTTACTAAGTAAGTGCCCAGAACATGTCCTTCGAAATAATAACACCGAAGAATTTAAAGTTGCTGACCCTGTCCACCTCTGATTCTACAATGAGGACTGGTTCATGGACCTCTGGTTTCCTTCTCCTGAAGTCTATAATCAGCTCCTTGGTCTTGCTGATGTTGAGAAAGAGGTGATTGTTACGACACTTAGCCAGATTTTCAACCTCCATTCCTAAATCATCACCTCCTTTGAGTCGGCTTATATCAGCGGCGTCAGAAGCAGACTTGAAAATGGCTTTGGAGCTGTGCTAGCCAGACAGTCATCAGTGTCAAGTGGAGCAGGGGACTAAGCACACAGCCTTGTGGTGTCCCTGTGCTGATGGAGGTCATGAAGGAGATTTTTTTTTCCAATCTGAATTGACTAAGTCTGCAAGTGAGGAAATCCAGGATCCAATGGCACAAGGAGCTATTGAGAACAAGGTCTTGGAGCTTATTGATTAGTTTTGAGTGGATGATGGTATGAGTCCTGAGGCTCCTGTACCTTCTTCCTGGTGGCAGCCACAAGAAGAGAGCATGGCCTGGCTGCTGGGGGTCCCTGATGATTGATGCTGCTTTCCTGCAACAACAAGCTATGTAAATATACTTAATGGTGGGGAAGGCTTAAAACCATTATGCACTGGGCCATACCTGTGACTGTTCGGAGCATTTCCAATTTAAGGACTTTGGTGTTTCCAGACCAGGCTGTGATGCAGCCAATCAATATACTCTCCATTATACATCTATAGAAGTTTATCAAAGTTTTAGATGTCATGCCAAATCCTTGCAAACTCCTAAGGAAGTAAAGATTCTGCCGTGCTTTCTTTATAACTGTACTTAAGTGCTGGGTGCAAGACACATCCTCCAAAATGATAACACCGAGGCTCATAGACCTCTAGTTTTCTCCTCCTGAAGTTAATAATCCACTCCTTGATCTTGTAAAGTGAGTAGACAAGGAGACCAAGCACACAACCTTGTGGTATAGCTGTGCAAATAGGAGCCTCAGGACCCACATCTCCAGATTCAGGAACAGTTATTACCTCTCAACCATCAGGCTCTTGAACCAAAGGGGATGACTTCACTTGCACAATTATTGAACTGTTCCCACAACTTATGGACTCACTTTCAAGGACTCTTTGGCTCATGTTATCAATATTTATTGCTTATTTATTCATTATTATTATTTCTTTCTTTTTGCATTTGCTGTTTGTTGTCTTTTGTACACTGGTTGAACGTCCAAGTTGGAGTGGTCTATCATTGAATCTTAACCATATTATGGTTATTATTCTCATATGGATTTATTGTTTATGCCCGCAAGAAAATGAAGCTCACAATTGTAAATGGTGTACCTAAGTAGTTCAATAATAAATTTACTTTGAACGTTGTTAGGTGGAGGATTTCAGGGAGACCGTAGGTGCAACAGAGAGAAGTGCAGAGAAATGAGGCAGCTTTCAGAGGTTGGAAGAGTGAGACAATAAAGAACAAGGATAAAGCCACCCTGACTGGAAACTGGGCCAAAGAGCTTGAACAGGAAAGGAAATATCATTGATTTTGTGGAAGTTCTGTGTGTGTCTACACTTACATTAATATTTAACTATTGCTGTTCTATTTCAGCTCTCTGTCTAAAATTTGTTCACATTTTGACAATGTGATAGGCAAATAACATTTTTTCAAAAATAGACACTGAAACTTCTTTACCTGATGCTTTAACGGAGAAGTACATGTGTTTAAAAACAAGAGGGTAATCCTGTAACTAAAACAAACACATTTTCAAAGAAACCTGCAGCTGCACTAAACTGGACTTTGAATATCTTATCTACAGAAAGTTTGTCAAGCAAACTGATGTCGGAATATTGACTGGATTGTGAAGAGGGAGAATAACCAAAAATGATCGGGATGGAGCAAGTGTGCAGGAACTCTGACTATTAAACATTAATTTTCATTTGGTGTCCCAGTGGCAGCTTTCCTTTGTGCCCATACACTGACCATTCAACGTCCAGTAAACTTATTTTTTTAGCATAAAGTGAAGGCTGCCACTACTGCCAAACAACAAACAGGTCAGGTCTAACTGTTATATATGTCGGTATGGCAAGGGGTATAACTTTGATTTTTATTTGTGTGATCTGGCATACAGTTGTACCATTGACAGTAAGTAATATAAATAAATCTATTTTTCATTACCTATTCCCATTAAAGTATCATAAGTCAATTTTTATGATTGCTTGATTCATGAATATTGTGCATTTTACATCAAAGTTCCACTGTAACTTAATGCTCATAGTAGTAAATGCAAAGTATGTTCATATTTATGGTAAATTTTACTGTTTTTTGTTTGTTTATGTTTTGTGGCTTGCTTCGTATAAATTATATCTTGTCATTGCTTTCTGCAATTATTTTTCTAAATGAGGGAAAATCTAATACTATTTCTTTCTGTGTAGAAATCCATTGATTGGTATGATGATGGTGAGTTGAAGATTATTGCTATTTTTTATACCTGTGAAAAGATTTAAATTGTTTTAAAGGAAGTTGTAAATGAGGGAATGCCACTTACACAGGAATTCAAGAAAATAATCATAGTTCAGCAGAATCCATACAATAATTAAGCAGAGTGCACATATAAAATTTTGCTGAAAATGATCTAGAGCTGAAGTGTTTAAGCAGAAGGATTTGCATATTATAATGAAAAAGATAACAAGGTCCAATTGATTACACCTAGTCAAAGGAATTCATTAGTGCTGCATGCAGTTCTGAAGTTATTTATTCAGATTTATTTTAATTACTTCTATTTTTACAGAGTGCCTTTCGAGTTTTTTCCCACTTCTGCAAAGTAGATGTACTTAGCAAGTTAAGGAGAAAGATAGATCTTTGAACGGTTGGTCGATAGAAGACAATGACTAAGAAATTGTGCTGGCCATTTTCTCAAGTCTTCACATTAGAATTATAAGGGAATAAATAATGGGAACCTTGTGATAATTGGGTGCTTTTGGGTGGGGTGGGATTTCTCTGAGCCATTCAACTCATTGTTATTTGGACCTTAACATACAAACATAATACAAGGCAGCACAATTTTAAGGTGATTGGAGGAAAGTATGCGGGGGGTGTCGGAGGTAAGTTCTTTACACAGAAAGTGATGGGTGTATAGAATGCCAGGGCTGGTGTATACAGATACATTAAAGACATTTAAAATCTCTTAGGTAGGCACATGGATGATAGAAAATGGAGGGCTCTATAGGAGGGAAAGGTTAGATTGATCTTAGAGTAGGTTAAAAGGTTAGCACAACATTGTGAGCCAAAGGGCTTGTACCATCCTAAAATGTTCTATTTTCTATGTACTAAGAATAAATGAGTCTCTTTAATGTAGTAAGGAAATTCCAAAAAGGTATAAATGAAACATAGAACCATGCATTAGAGATGACACATCATAAAAATTAATCTTCTATGCATTACCTAATACTTTTTTAAAAACACAAAGAAAGGTAGTTTTAAATAACTTGACAAAATTATAAAGCATGTGATCTCTGAGGAATCAATTGAAAGCAATTATATACAGTATATTGCAGAATGTTTGAGATCTTAATGAGCAAATACAATCATGATCCATCAAGTCCATGCTGATCATGGTTTCCACCCAGCTAGTTCCAATTTCTTGCATTTGGCCCGTATCCCCCTCAGCCCGGCCTCCCCATGTACCTATACAGGTGTTTCTTACATGGACGCCTCTTCAGCTGGGTCTCCACTTTGTAGGTATGTCTGCCTTGTCCATTCTATTGCTTTTCCCTGTTTCTAGTACCTCTTGCTCCTTGAGAAGATAAAATAAGTTCTTCAGGAGGGTAATGCAAAATTCACAAGTGATGTACAGTTATTGTTGACCAGCTACCACACTGGGCAAGTTGTCCATTATGGGTGGGAGCATTGCCAGAATGGAAGGGTAAGGCCCTGATCAACAGAAGTTTGGAGATTAAGTGCTGGATGTGATACGAATTGAGTCTGTAGTTGCCGGCTGTCTGTATTTGCTATGCTACCTAAAGACAGACACATGCTGTCAAACACACAAGACTTCAGCTTACTGATACATTTAGAACATGCATTTTCATCTTCCTGAGGTACACCAGCATTTATGCTGGTGATTTGCCTCTTAGCATCTGGTTAAAGATAAACTCTCAGACTTTGACAAATATTGCAAAAGCATTAAACGTCCTGCTTTGCATCTGTTTTTTGATGAGCAGTACTCAGAGCATTGTTTTCCACATCAGACTTGATGCAGTATATATCTCCTTTGATTTACTTCTTCCACTGATTCCATGATGCATTGAGTTGAATTCTACTGACCCAGGCCCTCTGCCCATAACTTGCAGGCCCACCATGACAGCTTTTTTCTGCTGCAGGGGTATCTAATCTTTCTTGTTAACCTGGGTGTGCCCCACACTCCAAATGAATGGCCAAACCTACTGGAAGAGCACCCCCCCCCCCATTTCCTCTGTGGCTCCCTGACCTCAAGAAACCCTTGAAGCTCTGACAACTGGCAAACCATCACTTCCAGATTTGCCAACTGTCAAAGATAAGAAGGTAATTTGTCCCTCTAATAACCAGAAATACTTACCAAATATTAAAAAGAAACAGAAAGACAAGAGATTCTGCAGATTCAGGAAATCTTGAGCTATACATACAAAACTCTGAGGGATCTCAGCAGATCAGGCGGCATCGATCCTGCAGATATACCCTCCATAGTTGCCATCTGATCTCCTGAGATCTTCCTGCAACTTGTAGGTGGTGTTAAGAAAATAATCAAGCAATGTTAAAAATACAGAAATTAAAAATGACAACACAATATTTATTAAAAACAAACAAAAATATGAATAATTAAAACCTTAACCAAACTGAAGGCAATTTGGAAGAAGCTTAAAGTCTTGATTGAATTCATTGATGTCAAGTGTCCTCTCTTGAGTTGAATCTGACAACAGAGGAGAGACTATGTATATCATAACTCCAGGTTTAACCCTGATTTTTGATACAGTCTGTGTGGAGTGTGCACCATCTTCCTGCATATCCTCCACTGGTTAAATTAATGTGGTATTCCACTGTGTGCACTTAACCAATGACTAATAACTTCTGCTCAAGAAACAGATCACGATGACGACAATGATGATACAGATGATGATGATGATGATGTACAGGAAGCAATAAACCTGCTTACAGACTGGATATTTGAAGATTCTATAGAAGAAGGTTTTTTATAGTTTTTAATTTTTTAAAAATCATAGAATGTAGCATTCATTTATTATCTGTTAGTTTAACTGTTGTTAACTTTGCCATGTACAAATGTACATTTATTTAATGACCTCAGTCTTGACATAATTTATAAAGTTATTAGACAGATGCTTCATTGAAGTTGTTACTTCTTTTTCAAAGCTGAATGTAACTTTTGATTAGAACATAACCCATGCTTTTCCCACATTTATGATGGTATGAAAGCAACTGCCACATATCATGAAATATGTTGTTATGTGGCAGCAGTACATTGTAACACACAATAATGAAAACTATAAATTACAGTGGAAAGTGTATATATATATTTACTAAGTTGTATTAAAAAGAGAAAAAAGTGGTAAGGTAGTGTTCATGCATTCCATCTTCAAGGAAATAATGTTCTAAGTTACTGTATGTAAAATGAGTTCAAGTGTCCTCACCTGAGTTTAATCTGACAACATCATTTTAACAGAATACACTACTACTATTACTACGTCGACTCAGGCCCAGGGGGCCAGCGTTGGGCACGATGACGGACTCTCCACTTCTCCTCCTTCCTCATCACTGTGTCCAGTTTATCTACATTAGCCGCGCCGCTATCTTCTCGGAGCGTGTTGACCATTGTCTTGGGAGGGCACCCAGGGTTCATCCTCCCATGCTTGGGCTCCCATGTGATGACTAGGCTGGCAGGTAGCTCAGGGTGGCGTAGGCAGTGCCCCGCTAATTGCAGTCTTCTCACCTCGATTTTAGTAGTGAGCATCAGTAGGTCATCATAGAGCTCAACGTTCGTCATGTGCTGTTGCCAACTCACGTCAAGAGCCATCTGGAGCATTCGGGTATAGCAACCATCCAGTGACATTTGCATGGTCTTGTTGAGTGTCCACGTCTCGCATCTGTACGTGAGAATGGACTCTATGGCTGCTATGAAGATCCTCTTTTTGAGCCCTCTGGTCAGATTCAACCTCCAGATTTCCTTCATGTCATTCATAGCCCTCCACACCAACGCCTTCTGTATCTTTATGTCCTTCTCCGAACTCATCATTCTTGACCCGAGGTACTTGTATTCTAAGACTTTCTTAATGGTATCTTTACCATTATCAAAGAATGATACCATTAACCGAATACAGCGAAAACAAACTGTACAAGTTTGATGGTATTATTTGAGTTCTTTCTTCAACACAACCCTGTGCCAAGTTTTGGATCTTGCCTCACAAGGGTCTGTTGTGTATATTGGTTTGGGAGATGCTGATCATCATTCAGAGCATCTTAAGCAAGTGTGTGGTGACTTACAAATGTGAAAAGTTTTCTCTGGTTTATTAAATATCACTTTAAGGGGGGGGCAGATAAAAGGAAATTATGGGCCAGTTAGCCTGATTTCAGTAGTTGTACGCTGTTGGAGTCCTGGGCTCAGGATACTTGGAGGCACATGACAATATAGGCCAAAGTCATTAGGATTTTCTAAAGCAGAAAACTTGCTGACAAATCTGTTGAAATTCTTTGAGGAATTAACAGGCAGGATGGACAAAGGAGAGTCAGTGGATGTTTTTAACTTGGATTTTCAGAAGGCCTTTCATAAGGTGCCACACATGAGGCTGTTTAACAAGATAAGATTCCATGGTATTACAGGAAAGATACTAGTGTGGATAGAAGATTGGCTAACTGTCAGGAGGCAAAGAGTGAGAATAAAGGGAGCACCACATCTTTTCATGTTATATGTCAATGATTTGTATGACTGAATTGATGGCTTTGTGGCCAAGTTTGTGGATGATACGAAGATAGGTGGAGGGGCAGGTAGTGTTGAGGAAGCAGAAGGATGTAGACAGCTTGGAAAAATAGCCAAAGAAGTGACAGATGGAACAAAATGTAGGGAAGTGCATGTTCATGCACTTTGGCAGAAAGAATAAAGACATCAACCATTTTCTGATAGTTGAAAATAGGAGAGACAACTAAAAAAATCAGAGGTGCAGGGGGGGCTTAGAAATCCTCGTGCTGGATTCCCTAAAGGTTAACTTGTAGGTTGTGTTGATGGTAAGAAGGCAAATGCAATGTTAGCATTTATTTCAAGAGGACTAGAAAACAAAAACAAGGATGTAGTGCAAAAGCTTTATAAAGCATTGGTCAGACTGCAGTTAGAATATTGTGAGTTTTGGGCCCCTTATCTAAGAAGTGATGTGCCTGCATTGGAGAGGAGCCTGAGGAGGTTCACGAGAATGATTCCAGGAATAAAAGCTTTAACATATGAGGAGCGTTTGATGGCTCTGGGTCTGTACTCACTGGAATTTAGAAGAATGAGGGGAGACCTCATTGCAATCTATTGAATATTGATGTGGAGAGGTTGTTTCCTATAGTGGGAAGTCTATGATCAGACAGCACAGCTTCAGAATTGAGGGACATCCATTTAGAACTGAGATGAGGAAAAATTCATTGCCACAGACAAGTCAAGTCATTGGGTATATTCAAGTTGGAGGTTGATAGATTCTTGATTAATCAGGGTGTGAAAGATTACAGGGAGATGGCAGGAGAATGGGGTTGAGAGCGATAATAAATCAGCCATGAAAAAATAGTGAGGCAAACTCAATGAGCTGAATGGCCTAATTGTGCTCCTATATCTTATGGTCTTATATTTGGAATCTATCTCCAGAGCACAGGAACTTCAGATCCCTCACAGGGAGGAGATAGAACATTCCTTGGACTTCTTTCGAATGGAGCTTAGCACTGGTGAAATACTGGAGAGGCTTTAGATAATGCTCAGTGACTCAATCAGACTCCCAAAGCCAATCAGGACTTCAGTTAGGGCTAACTAAAGGAGCATTGCTCATGCTCTCAGGACATTTCAGATCTGCTAAAGACTGACAGACTACACCTGTATGTTCAATCAATTGCAAAATGCCACTTGCATGAAAACAGAGCGTAGCCATTTCCTTCCCACAGCCATCTGATTTCTGAATGAACAGTAAACACGTGAACTCTACCTCATTACTTTTAATCTTTGCTTTTCATTTTTATGAAATGTTTATTTCATTTAACGGTTTTTATATTTATACATTCTGTTTTTGCACTACTTGTCTTAATTTAACTATTTAATATACATATTACTGCAATTCAGTTTTTGTTTATTTATCATGTATTGCATCGTATCGCTGCCACAAAGTTAACAACTTTCACGACATATGCCAGTAATATTAAATCTGATTCTGATTCTGATTTCTGAATCAAAGGCTTATACAAGTGACTGGATATGAATCCAATTACTCAAATACTATCTTATCACATGTTAACATACTGTACATATGCTGGTCTTTAGTATAAGTTAAACCAAGCAAAGTGGATAGAGCAGTAACATTGTTATTTATATATTTTCTAGATCCTTGTTCAACCAGTCCTTGTGAAAATGAAGGCACCTGTGAAACAATTGGCTCAAAATTCAAGTGTCACTGCCATCCCCTCTATACAGGAAAGACATGTCAGATAGGTAATGGCTTTTCTAAACATAAGATTTGTTTGTAATTTTCTTCCCCATTTGTCAATTTTTTAAGTAAGAAAGTTAAATTTATTATCAAAGCACATGTATGTTAACATATACAATGTTAAGATTTATTTCCTTGCAGGCATTTACAGAAAAAAATGAAATACAATAGAATTTATGAAAACTATACACAAAGACTGACAAGCAACCAGTGTAATAAAGACAAATTGTGTACATTGTAACACTGTAAAAATTGTAAAAATGTAACACTGAGAGCATGTCTTTGAAAATGAGTCTTTAAGTTGTATAATCAGTTCAGAGTTGTGGTGAGTGAAGTTTCCCATGCCGGTTCAAGAGCCTGATGGCTGTAAGGTAATAACTTCTTCTGTACCTAGTTGCGTGGGTTCTCATGTGCCATTTAAAATTAAATACATTAATGATCACAACACATTTTATACAAGTTATTCAAAAACAATGAAGTATCATTTAAGTAAGGAATCAGCCATCTACCAGCTCAAACACTTGCGCATCCCCTAGTTTTTATTAAATCCTAGCTCATGCACCATTCTCTCTATACCCTTTCTACCTTACATTCTACTTCAGTGAACTTGTCTTTGCTTCTGTTTTCTGAGTACAAGGTAGTTGAGTATCAATTGTAACTCTAAGCGATCATTAATAAATAGCACACATTCTGCATGCAATATCTACAGTGAATAAAATTTAAGGAAATTTAAAATGAATTCTGAAAATTAAGTGCCATTTAAGAGACTCTTAGACACAATGAATACAGGGGGAATGGAAGATTGTGGATTATATACCGGCTGCAAGTACTTAGTTTAATTGGCCTTGTGTTTGGATCAAATATCACGGGCCGGAGGACTTGTCCCGTACTGTACGGTCCCTAAAGTCTAAGTTCCTCTCACATTATTGTAATATTTGCAACCTTTCTTAGTACTTAATTAGATTGTGTATATATCATGACTCAACACTTCATGCTTTAAAGGTGTCTTTGTTTTTCATTCTCGCTTCCAAGCCTCCCTCACATCACATGTTGTTCTGTCCCAGACTGAAGACATCATCACTGTACCTGACAAGTGTCAACTTACATTAACTGACCTTACCCTTTCAATACATGACATTTCTCCTTTCCTGAGAAATCAACTTCAATGTTTTAGGCCACATGCAACTCACTGGTTTAACCATTTCAATTCAACATATATTCTCTGATAGGCATGAGTATAGCCAACACATTTTCTGTTTTAACTTAATGATAACTCCATTTTCAACTTACAACAGTTTTCATTGTTCAAAACCCACAGTTTAAAGCTCCACTTCAATCCAACATTGTTAAACTTCAGAGGTTGTTTTCTAACCCTTTGAGGTCTCTCTACCAGTTTCTCTTTGCTTTCAATGTCTGGTTACGGTTTTTGTTCACTGTGAATCTGAGCTTGCCCGTAACTGTCCATCTCATTGTCCTCCTGTCCTGGTACCTCATTGTCAAATCCTTGAATTTCCTCCTGTTTGTCGAAAGTCTCCCTTCTGTTGAACTTTTTTATGTGTGGTGTTCCTTGCATGCTGCACTCTCAGAGATTCAAATACCACTTTGTTTATTTATTTATTTATTGAATCACTTGAGTGATTCAAATACCACTCCTGATGAAGGGTTTCAGCCCGAAACATCGTCACTACCTCCTCCCATAGATGCTGTTTGGCCTGCTGAGTTCTGCCAGCAATTTGTGTTTTTATTTTTTTTAACCACTTGATTTCTTGTTTTTCTCACCACCCTGTGAGGTGTTGTGTTGAAATGTGTGGTGAATTTGTCCACTTTTTCTTGCTGGATAAGCACAGTGTCCCCAACTTTTACAGTAGACCTTTGTGCTGCTCTGCGATCGTCTGCATACAGCTTGTACTTTCCTTTTTGTTCTGCGTCCTGATCTCGTACTTCCAGTTCTGCCGTGTCTACCTTCCTGATGTCTGATAACTTCCCCCTCATTTTGAGTTGTAGAGAGGTTCGGCAGGACTTTTCCCTGCAGTGGCATTTTCCACACATCTGTACACAGTCACATACTTTCTCAATTCACATTTCCAGTCAAATCCTTCTGCTTGAAAAATCCTAATCCCTTACATCGGTGATGCACTTCAGTATTTGCCTGAGTCCACTTTGGCATTATTTTCAGGTGTTTGATTCCATTACTCCCACAATGTTCTTTGGACTGTTCAGATCTGAATTGAGGTTCATTATTAGATTTGATAGATACAGGCTGCCCATGTCCACTGGAAATTTTCTACAAACTGTCATCGACTCTCTCTGCATTTGTAGACTACTACTAGAACAGAATGGTTTGTTGGTAATGGTCCAAGCAAATCAACAGCTACCTCCTGCCAAGGATCATTAGGTAACGGTGTCAGCTTTAGTGGTTCTGGAGGGTCGGGTCTGGATACAGTTTGACTGTCGTGACAAGTTTTGCAGTATTTCTCAGCTGCTCTATCCATACCAGACCATCAAACCTTAGTTCTGAGATGCTGTTTTGTACCAGCTAGCCCCAACTCTCAGAAAATCTATACAGTTCTGTGCAAATTCTTACACACATATACATATAGCTAGGGTGCCTAAAACTTTTGCATAGTGCTATATTTGACAACACTGAGCGGAGAGCAAGTTTGTAAATCTGGCAGGAGCCAAGGAAGTTGGGAATGGCAAGGATGCCGCAGGAGGTGTGTGGGATAGATGGCAGAGAAGCAGTGCCAGGGGCAGACACCAGAAAAGGTTGTTTGGTGTATTGGTCATTACAGAATGTCTCTCTGATGCTTCCTTCCTCCATCCCCTCTCCTTGCCCCCTTCCCACTCTCAGTCTACATTGGTGACCCATATTAAAATCAGGTTTATCATCACTCACATATGTCGTGAAAGCAGATGAGAAGATGGTGGAGACAATTATTAAGAATGTGGTTTTGGGGTACTTGGAGAAACATGATAAAATAGGGCATAGTCGGCATGGTTTCATCAAGGAAAAATCTTGCCTGACAGATATGTTGAAATTCTTTGATGAAATAACAAGCAGGATAGACAAAGGAGAATCAATCAATGTTCTGTACTTGGATTTTCAGAAAGCCTTCGACAAGGTGCTACATATGAGGCTACTTAACAAGCTATAAGCCCATGGTATTACTGGAAACATTCTAACATGGATAAAGCAGTGGCTGATTGGTAGAAGGCAAAGAGCAGGAATAAAGGGAGCCTTTTCTAGTTGGCTGCCGGTGACTAGTAGTGTTCCACAGCAGTCTGTGTTGAGACCATTTCTTTCTATGTTATATGTCAATGATTTGGAAGATGGAATTGACGATTTGGTTGCAAAGTTTGCAGACAATATGAAGATAGGTGGAGGGGCAGATAGTTTTGAGGAGTTAGAGAGGCTACAGAAGGACTTTGACAGATTAGGAGAATGGGGAAAGAAACAGCAAATGGAATACAATGTCAGGAAGTGTATGGTCATGCTCTTCGGTGGAAGAAATGAAAGGGGTGAACGTTTTCTAATGCAGAAAACCGAGGCAGATTCCCTAAAGGTTATTTTTATTCCCTAAAGGTTATTATTGTGCAGGATTCCCTAAAGGTTACTTTGCAGGTTGAGTTGGTGGAGGAAGGCAAGTACATGTTAGCATTTATTTCATGAGACTAGAGTATAAAAGCAAAGGTGTAATGTTGAGACTTTATAAACCAAGTGAGGCCTCACTTGGAGTATTGTGAGCAGTTCTGGGCCTTTTATCTTAGAAAGGATGTGATGAAACTGGAGAAGCTTCAAAGGAGGTTCACGAAAATGATTCCAGAATTGAACGGCTACAAGCATATGAAGAGCATCTGATGACTCTGGGCCTGTATTCACTGGAATTCAGAAGAATGAGGGGTGACCTAATTGAAACTTATCAAATGGTGAAAAGCCTTGATAGAATGGATGCAGAGAGGATGTTTCCTTTGGTGGCAATGTCTAAGACCAGAGGACACAGCCTCAGAATAGAGGGGTATCTTTTAGAATAGAGATGAGGAGGAATTTCTTTAGCCACAGAGTGGTGAATCTGTGGATTTGGTTGTCATTCATGGCTGTGGATACTTAAGGCAAAGCTTGATAGATTCTTGACTAGTCAGAATATGAAGGGATATGGTGGAAAGGCAAGAAATTGGAGTTGAGAGGAAAGATGGATCTGGCATAATCCATGGATCAGGCAGAGCAGATTCAATGTCCAAATGGCTTATTCTGCTCCTCTGTCTTATGGTCTTTTGTGCTGAAAACTTTTGCACAGCAGTGTACGTTCTGGGAAAAATGATGCAAACTCCAGACAAACAGCACCTGAGGCCAGGATCGAGCCCTTACAACTGCAGCATGATGCAGGCTGAATATAGTTAACACGATAATTAGTAAATTAGATAGACTGGAGAGACTGAGACTGGTCCTCATAAATGAAAGGATAATGGGAGACTCACAGAGTGGAACAGCTACATATACCTCTTACTTGTCCAGAAGTCACCGTAGGCACTTGGCCTGAGCAAATAGCTCTCCTGCTGATGAGTCTATTGCCAGAAAGTCAACAACTTAGCACGGTCATGAAGCAATCATTAATATGGCTTAAAAGTCTGTCATTACCTGGAATCGAAATATCCTACCCGATTCCCTATCTGTGCTACATGGTGTTAAAAGAGGAACTGGTTTTGCAGAATGCAATCATAGACTCATAGACTAGTACAGCCAAGTCTGATACAGGTCCTGTCAACAGCAATCCATTTAGCTGCACACACCTCACATTCTGATGCTCATTCCGTATATCCCTCTAATCATTTCCCTAGTCTCTTTCGGATTCGAAAACTGAACACAAGCACATTAACATCCTCCCCTTTTATAATTGATCCTTGTGTTCTGGAAGACCATTTACATTATTTACTCTATCTAAATCTGTCCTCAATTTAAACACCTCTACTGAATTTGCTTCTAAACTTCTCTGCTCTTCATTGGGGACAATCACCTTCAAAACTGAATATCACTATCCTCCTTAACGTTTAGAGAGAGACTTGCTAGGTTGCCAGAAGAAGCTACCGTATTCAGTTATACTGTCTTTTAGACCACAGGAAATCCATACATCAAATGGCACGGTAACTGATGCAAAGTGATTGACCTTAGTGTTTCAGATCAAATTGCGTTTTCAAAAATAAACCACATGGAGGTTGCAAGGGCCCCGCGATTCTGGTGGTGGTCTGTGAATTTTAATGGAAAACAAGCAGCTTCCCTACTTTTCCGCTCAAAGGATGATAGTACTCCTGATGTACCCGAACAAAACCTGTACAAATCATATTGATTTTTTTATTACATGACATCAGTGAATGTGACAGCGTTTCTTGACTCTTGTAGTTTGAAGTAAAGACATGGTCTGCAGTAAATCTGCCCCACGTGACTTAAAAACAAATTTGTGAAACAAGGTTCAAGGTTACTGTATTTATTTAGTTTTCTACCTCATTCCCAGCTGGTTCACAGTAGTTGCTGCAGTCTATCAAGTTTGTTAGCATTTGCAGCACACGTGTGTTGCAATCAGTTCATTTGATCAGTGTATGTACTTGATTTCAGTATATGGGCGCCACAGTAGCATGGTGGTTATTTATTTATTTATATGTTTGTTGTTGAAATATAGTAGGCCCTTTCTGCCCTTTGATCCACGCTGTACAACAACCCACCAATTTTAAACTAGCCTAATCATGGGATTATTCACCATGACTAATTAAACTACCACGCCTTTGGACTGTGGGAGAATACCAGAGTATCAAAGGGAAACCCACACAGTCATGAGGAGAGTGTACAAACTCCTTACTGGCAGCGGCAGGAATAGTACGATGCTATTACAGCTCAGGGTGTCCTGGAGTTCAGAGTTCAATTCCCACACCGTTCTGTAAGTCCTTCCCATGGAATGTGTGGGTTTGCTCTCAGTGTTCCGGTTTCCTCCCACAGACGAAAGACGTATCAGAATGGTGATCATTGTGATTTGGAACATAATTAGGTGAGGGTTAATCGGGGTTATCGGGAGTTACTGGGGTGGCATGCTCAAAGGGCCGGAAGGGCCTACAGTGCGCTGTATCACTAAATAAAATAAATAAAAATATATGTACACATCAGAAGAATGAAGGTGGATCTTAAAAAGGTGCAATCATTTTTCATTTTGTTTTCAATTGGTATCATCAGAAGCTGTAGTTCAGCTGACTGAGTTCACTTCCACCCACCTCCTTTCTCCCCACGAATTATCCCAAAAATACTAGAAGCCCTACCGCAGAACACATCTCTCACGTTACCAGTTAGTGCTTGACCATTTTCTGCCCCAGATATTTTCGCAGACAGTTTACATCATATTCTGAATACTGACCTGCTTTATGTTTCATATTCTCAAATGCAACAGCTCGACCCCTTCTCAATTTATTCTGTTCTGAGTTCTAATGTTCTGGAAGAAAAGAGATTATTTTCAGCATGGGTTTTACTCTGACCGAATTGGCAAAAGGGTAAAGCATCCATTCTACACAGTGAGACACGTAAATTTGTGCTCGGGTAAATTTGAATTAACATTGTTTATCTTGGTCCTTTTCATATTTCATCCTGTCAATCATTTCAGGATTACACTTTAGATCAATGGCAGAATGTTCTTAAGATGACAATAGGTTATGTACTCCACATTTCTGATTCTCTTTGTAGATGATCTGTATAACATAAAATTCTGTTTGATGGAAAATAACATGCTTGCCTGAATTATATGTTTGGAAATGTTTCTGCCATTTGAAAATAATTAGAAATATTAAGAAATAATCTAAACAATATTTACTTAATCTTAAAATGTCAAATGTAACCCAAACCTTCAGGTTTGTCAGGTGTAGGTTGAACTGAATGCAGTGGAATGCACCTTGAACCTGGAGCAGGGCAGTTGGACCTTGAATGAATGACAGATAGGAACTGTAGTGTTGAATTTAAATTCATGTGAAAGCACCAATGCAGTATGTTGCAAAACCGAGCAATAAACGTGCATTTATAAAGCAACACACACACACACACACACACACACACACACACACACACACACACACACACACACACACACACACACACACACACACACACACACACACACACACACACACACACACACACACACACACACACACACACACACACACACACAAGGCAGTACCTATGGAAATAAATAAACAGTCCATGTTTCGGACCAAGACCCTTCAGCACTGGACAGGAAGGGGGAAGATGCCAGAATAAAAAGGTGGGGAAGTTTAATGGTTCAGTTTAGGAAGTTTAAATGGTTCAGCATGAACTAGATGTATTGAATGGCCTGTTTCTGTCTGTACTTTTCTATGACTATGGCAACAAGCTGTCAAAAGTAGCTTTTTCTAATAATTTCATAATAAATGAAAGATTAATATTAATCAGTGCCACAAGGATAACATACAGCAAAATTAAGAAAACAGTAGTTATTAACTTTTTTTATGAAGACTGGAGAGGCAGTATATAATCTCTACTGTTATTTGTCCTGAGAACAGCATTAGTGTAGAACTGGAGTCAGATGCAGACCAGAGAAGTTAGAGGAGATGAGTTATCTTCTCTGAAGGACATTGTAAGCAGATGAGCTTTTAAAATTATTTCAAAGTCTGAATGAGTGCACTATCTTTGTTTTCAGTTCTGGTCAATCTGAAAAAAAATGTTAAATAGTACTAAGTGAAGAGATTTTCATGGTGATAGGTTATTAGAGAGTTTACATTTTTTATGTTACCCTGCTGGAAAGAGGTGTTAGTTTTGCATCAATTGACACTGAAGTAATGAATACCATAGTTTGAAGTTAAGACATGCTAGGGAGAAATTTATCCTTGCTTGCCAGTGTCAAATATATATAATATTGTCCTCTGATTGTAGTCACCCTGTACATTCCATTAACTTCAAAGCCAATGAAGATCAAAGATGATTTTTCTTCTGCCCCACTAAATTCAATAATGTAGTTAGGAAGAAAAGTGTAAGAGTAGAAAGTCAGTGATTACTGTTTAAGGAAACAAAAAGCAAAGTTCAAAACCAATGTAGAAAAATAATTTAATTTTTAAAAAAAGAATGTCCTTGAATTTTTGCACCAGCCCCTTCCTTTTGTGTTATACCATAACTACAACAAAATGAGTTTCAATGTAGACTTGAAAGCACACTGGCTTAGCAGCCCTTTTTGGGTTATTTGCACCATTCATGGATTCCCTGAATACCAGTGATCTCCTAAAATATTGTAGAATTCAAAAGTCTAATGAACATACATACATACAGTATGTATATACTACCGACACTCAGTGGTCATTTTATTAAGAGCCTCCTGTACCTAATAAAGTGGCCACAGAGTATATGTTCATGGGTTTCTGCTGCTGTAGCCTGTCCACTTCAAGATTTGATGTGTTGTGTATTCAGCGATGCTCTGCTCACCACAATTATAATGTGTGGTTATTTAAGATACTGTCACTTTCCTGTCAGCTTGGACCAGTCTAGCTATTCTCCTCTGACGTCTCTCATCAACTATCACTCACTGGATGTTTTCTGCACCATTCTCGGTGAATTCTAGAACAGGGGTTCCCAACCTTTTTTATGCCATGGACCAATACCATTAAGCATTAAGATTGGGAACCCCTGTCCTAGACAATGCTGTGCATAAAATCCCAGGAGATGATCAGTTTGTGAGATAAAGAATCCTATCTAGCACCAGCAATCATTCCACAGTCAAAGTCACCTAGATCACATTTCTTCCCCATTCTGATGTTTGGTCTGAACAACAACTGCACCTCTTGACTAGGTCTGCACACGTATATGTGTTGAGATGCTGCCACAAATTTGCACTGATCAGATATTTGCACTAGTGAGGAATTGTATAGGTGGCCATTGAGTTTGTTTGGGAGTGGACTGACTTGCACTGCTGAGATACAATGAACTCAAATAAGCTTGTACAGTTTATTCGAGGAATACATCTGGAATATACCATAGACTTTGTGGTGGCCTAGTGGACAGTTTGATGTCACAAACATTAAAGTGGTGGTCTGCTCCCTTTTTAACCTTTTTTGTGCCATCGGCCACTACCATTAACCAACGGGCCCATGGACCCCAACTTGGCAACCCCTGCTGTAAGGCGATGATACTCTTATTCTTCAATAACGTGTGGAGCCGCAGAGTAATCCATCATTTACAGAGGCATTAGTAAGGTGGTTACTACAGTTTTAATGGCCTTTTCTACACCATTGACACATCTTCTATGTTTTAGCCAACATAGCAGATGCATTGACTTTTTGAATCTCAACCCATGATGATATTACCACATTTACTTTTAACTTTTCAATAATTTCTGCAGTCCGACATATATGGAATCTACAGGTATCTTTGCTGGTCTTTCTGATAACACTTGCATGACTTGTAATATTACCTTTGAAATGGGCATTTGATGTTTTCTTGAATGGGTTCCACGGTCTTTGTGTCATGGCTGCCTGCGGGATGTGGCATCATTGCTGAGATCAGCATTTCTTACCCATCCCAAAGGACACAGAACGAATACCAGGAATGCAGTGTGATGTTTTTCACTGAAACATGGCTGCATGAGCAAATCCCAGATTCCAACGCCACGGTGAATGGATTTTCAAAGCTACAAGCAAACAGAGTTCATCTACAGTGCGGTAAGAGGAAGGGAGGTGGGCTTGCTATGCTTGTGAACAGCAGGTGGTGTAATCCCAGTCACATTTCTGTGAAAGAATGAATCTGCGGTCCGGACATTGGACTACATGCTGTGAGTTTACATTCATAGTATCTAACACGTGAGATCAGCAACACCTTATTGCTCTTTATCTACATTGCAAGTTCCCTATGCAATCCCGATGCTGTGTGTGACATCATACACGCTACCATCACAAGACTCCAGACTCAACACCCCAATGCATTCATTGTAGTATCAGGTGACTTCAACTATCTTCCTTGCTCGACCTTGAAGGCCTTGAAGGACTGCTTTGGGGTTACTGACTGGAATGTGTTTTATGAACCATATGGGGAGGACATTAACAGACTTTCCGATTGCATCACTGGCTACATCAGTGTGGACACTGTAATACCATCAAGGACTGTTGGCTGCTTCCCTAACAACAAACCATGGCTCACCAGTGATCTAAAGGTTTTTATTCACCACAGTAGACATGGAAGAATTGAAACATGTGCAGAGGGAGCTAAAGGAGATGATCCAAGTGGCTAAAGAGGAATACAGGAGAGAGCTGGAGAACAAGCTTGGGCAGAGTAGCACACGGGGGGTGTGGTGCGGTGGAGAAGCCTAGCTGTAGAGCCTCAGGATGGGCTAATGAGTTAAACCAATAGGTTTGGCAATTCCCCCTTGTTCACACCTCCCTCAGAACAGTAGTCCAGGTGCCGAGGCACCCAATGTTCCCTCAGCACCAGTGCCTCCCCTCCTCCCTCCTGCCACCCTCCAGTTCAATGCGTGGATGTTCACAGTCTATGTCACCTGCTTGCCCTGCACCTACCATCCACACCTCCACATAGCAACTCAACTTCACTACTGAGTAGGTGAGAATGGCTCTGAGGAAACTCAGTCACAACAAAGCTTTGGGACTGGATGGTGTGAACCCCGAGGTCCTGAGGGAGAGTGCTGAGCAGCCGTGTGGAGTTCTCCAGCACATTTTCAATCTGAGTCTCAGCCTGGAAAGGGTCCTGAGTGTGTGGAAAACATCAGGTGTGGTCCAGTACCCGAGAAGGGCCAACTGAAAGTCCTGAATGACTACCGTCCAGTGGCCCTAACCTCGCACATCATGAAGACCCTAAAGAGGCTGGTCCAGGCTCACCTCTGACCCCTGGTTAGTTCAGCCCTCGATCCCCTGCAGTTTGCCTACCAGGCGTTGACGATGCTGTCACCTACCTGCTGAACAGAGCCCACTCCCACATGGATAAGCAGGGCAGCCCGGAGAGGATCAACACATGTGATGCCTGTTCTACCAGGTGTACATTGGAGTTGACAATGCTGTCACCTACTTGCTGAACAGAGCCCACTCCCACATGGATAGGCAGGGCAGCCCGGAGAGGATCAACACAGGTGATGCCAACAGGCTCAATAAACCGATTAGAAAGGCTGGCTTGGTCATAGGAGTCAAACTAGACACACTGGAGGCTGTGGTAGAACAAAGACACTCTGGAAAACTCTGACAATTCTGGACAATGTTTCTTACCCTCTGCATGCCTTCTTGGCTAAACACTTTCAGTAAAAGACTAAGACAACTGCGCTGCTCCAAAGGGTGCTATATGAGGTCATTCTTACCCTGAGCTTTACCCCGTCAACCTATAGCTGGGAAAGTGATGATCCCGGCCCTCCTGCTAAACTGTTATTAACCTCTGTTTACCACATCCTGCTATCACGGACACCCTGTGCAATACTACTGTCACTTTTTACCTGGACATTGTGAATGTGCACCCATCACTGTATAATATTACAGTAATTTTTGTGCTCCCTCAACAGTGTGAACTTGTAAATCTTGAAATGCAATTTTGGCTTGTAAATCTTGTACATTTTATTTTAAGGTAACTGATTTGTAAATTTTTTCTTACTTCTCTTCTAATATATGTGCACTTGTAGTGCTACTGTGATACTGTAATTTCTTTTAGGATCAATAAAGTATCTAGCACCCTGTGAGGTGGGCATGTGGAGCCTACCCTACTGGGTAAGGAAAAGCAATATATTTCAAGGCTGGATGGTAAGTAACTTTGTTGTAACTTTACCACGATGATGTTCCCATGTTTCTCTTGGCTTTGCTGTGCATGAACAATGTCATGGATTTGGGTTTTGTTCATTTAGAACAGCTCGTTCTGTACATCAAGTGGTCTTGATGCATCAGATATAGAGGGAGTGAATGGCTAGCTCGGGGTGCTAATCAGATGTGCCATTTTAACCTGGATCAAGTCTTCTTCTTCTTCAGTGGTGCTGAGTTTATCCAGACACATCAAGGGCATTCCTGAATTTAGTCTGTTGGAAGCAAAAGGTTTTAGAGAGTAAGATGGTGAGGCATTTGTTGGATAACTCCCAGATTCTCATTTACCATTGATTTTTATTTTTTCATGTATTTCTTATACAAAACTGTATTACAAAATATTAAAGAAGGTAACTGAATATTAATCTTAGTACATGCTTTTTAATTACAGTCATAATGTAACATATTGTGTTTAAACTATTTTCCTTAAATACAGTGATGGCTGCTCTTTAAATATCATCATTTGGGTTATGAAGGAATTAGGACATTATAAGGGTGTGAAAGGTATCATATGAATGCAAGTTCTGTCTGGTTCATAAACCATTATTAACCAATATTAAAACATTCTAATTAATTCCATGCTTGTAGTTGTGATTTAACTTATTGTGGATATCTTAAGTCAACATCACATTCCAATTTACAGCAAGAGGAGGCGAGTGAGCAGGAGGTTGGACATGTTCTCAGTATTATTTGTTTATTTATATTTGCACAGTTTGCCTTCTTTTACACATTGATTCCCTGTCAGTCTTTGTGTGTAGTTTTTTTTATTGATTCTGTTGTATTTCTTTGTGGTACTGCAAATGCCTGCAAGAAAATGAATCTCAGGATGGTATATAGTGGTCTATATGAATTTTAATAATAAATTAACTTTGAGCTTTGAACATGGAACTTTTATGAAAAGTTGTTCTCTATCTTACAGTGAACAATCCCTGTCGGAAGAAAACATGTCTGCATGGAGAATGTGTCCTTATAGATACACCACCATATCACAAGTGCAAATGTGACTATCCTTACAAGCCTCCGAACTGCAAACAACGTACAGTAACCAGTTATATTTTTCCATATGATTAGTCTGTCTTTTCTCTCAGTGAACAGTTTCCTGTAAAAGGTTGTCATGAAATCAGTCAAAACACAACTAATATGTGAAAGCAGCTGGTACAACTGATCCTGTTGGCTCCATGTTGGCAGATGTCTGCACAGCCCGCCAGCTGGCTTCCATTACAAAATCTGCTATTACTTTGAAGCACGGCAAAGCAGGGTGAATAAAAAAGGCTTGCGAACGTATCAATGGGGCAAACAAATTGGAAAGGAACAATAAAGCAGTAATGGAGAAAGGGGGTGAAAGATTGATCCAACTGCATGTCAGTTAAAAAATTCAGGAGCCCAAAATAAAGACTAAAGGAAGCTAAAGACAGATGTTAAAGAATTCATACTGGCTCTCTCAAAAATAGAAAAGCTAGAGTTGAATTCATAGAGATAGTCGTTTGTGTCTGAATATGTTGGAAGAGGTTGGTTCTAATAGTAGAAAAGCTAGAGTTGAATTCATAGAGAAAGCTAAGTTGCTTCTGAATATGATGGGTAAGTTAACCAAAGTGATATAACACTCCATGAGATCTTAGACATATTTTTACAGCGATGTACTTTTACAAAGGTGGTAGTTTAAGGGCCAAGGAACAAAGATTCAACAGGCGTAGACCAGAAGAAAGTGTGGTGAAATATTGTTTTACACTGAGTATGGTTTACTCTGTGGAAACAGAGGATGCTTGAAGTCGAGTTAATCATTGCATTCACTGGACATCAGGTGGACACGAGAAATAGCAATTGGGCTCCTGGGCAGGACAGAAGGGAAGGAGTTGAATAAATTGTTCTACAAGCAGGTGCTGTGTATTCAGTGGGCTGAAACAGGTGGGGGGGGGGGGGGGGTTCTGAGCCACAAAAAGTGAGGACATTAACTGGAGTGTACAATCAAAGTAGCTAATCCCATTGCCATCAGGAACTATTGCTCCTGCTACTCACAAATAATCCACAATTAATCTTAAAACAATAGGATTATGTTTGCTGATGTCAGTACATAAAAGAATCAAAATGATGAAAAAAAATGGCAAATGAGGCACTTGTTAGAGAAGTGATATGAGTTGGGCAGGGTGAGATTATGACAACAGCTGTGCATGTGTCGTTAGGCACCAAGAAGATCCAAGATGGCTTGACTGATTCAGAAGTTGAGAACACCTAAACTCTCTGGTGACTCACTAGATATGTAATTGGCAAAGCGGCTATATTTAAGGATACTGTATTATTAACTGCTCATCTGGCTAGTCTGCTTCGTTAAAGGAATCAATAGGAAATGATTTGCAAGTTAAGCATTGGTTTCTACATATTGGTTGCCAGAAAAAGGCAAAACCCCAGAACCCTAATAGATACAAAGGACCTAAGCTCACTCCAAAATAGTTCATACGTAAAGTGTTGGTCTGTGGATGTGATCAGCTGGCTCTGATGTAGACTTGTTCCTTAGGCCAGTTCTGTGGAAAGCAGAGACAAATCAAAGGAGTGTCAAGGGAGGGCTAGCAACTGAGGAGCCAGGAGGTGCATGTTCCTTGTTGCTATTAATGTAAATATTCTCTGCAGAGCAAGTAAACAGGGTTTAGTGACAAATGGTTGATCTAATTCGGTTGGCATCATTACCACAAACCATTATATACTGTACTCCTGTTTAACATATTTACAGACTTGCTTTATGCCTAGACATTACTAGCTGGTAAATTAGTAGCCAACATTTAGTCAGACATGAAATTAGAAGTTTGCTCCAATATGTAAATCATGCATAGAATTTTTAAATGCTTGTTTTGAAGAATTTGCAGTTATTTATAGTCAGAGTCCTTCCATTAGGTAATTTGACCAGATACTTCCCATTGCAACTTATCATAGCACAAATTTCATTTCCCATCATATATTGCGCACACAATATTAACATGAACAGCTCTGTGCGCCAACTGATGACTGAAACTGGGAATGGAGGAACGACAGACTCCCATATTAAGATAGAAACAGGAAATTATTCATAGGAATTCCAACTGAACGTTTGTAGCTTGACCAAGCAACACAGTGAGATGAATCATTCTCAAAACACACAGGGATCCTGTGACCTGCGCTAACTGGGAGTCTGCTTTAAATAATCGCAGTACAAAGAAAACCCATGCCAGTCAAAATAAATTTGACAAGATTAAACAGAAATCACAAGGGCTTAATGACTCTGGATAAGGCAACAATCAACAATTACAGGTGCGAAGGCCTGCATTGCTCATGACTCAGTTTATGTAATTAGCAAAGAAACTAGAATTTTAAAATCATGATTTATTTCCTTTATAATAACTACTAACAAAACAAGGAAGATAGTAATCTGGAATTAAATTGCTCTAGAGTTTTTAAGCATAAAAGGACATCCCCTTTTCATGAAAATGATTCTGGGATTAAAGGGCTTGTCATATAAAGAACGTACGATGGCTCTGGAGAATTCAGAAGAATACTTCATCAGGATTCAGAAGAATGAGGGGTGACCTCACTGAAACCCGTCGAATGTTGAAAAGCCTCGATAGAGTGGACGTGGAGAGGATATTTCCTATGGTGGGGGAGTATAAGACTAGAGGACACAGACTCAGAAGAAGAGGGACGCCCATTTAGATTTCTTTGGCCAGAGAATGGCGAATCTGTGGAATTTGTTGCCACAGGTGGCTGTGGAGGCCAAGTCATTGGGTGTACATAAGGCAGAGGTTGATACATTCTTGATTAGTCAGGACATGAAGGGAGATGGGGAGAAGGCAGGAGATTGGGACTGAGCAGGAAAATGGATCAGCCATGATGAAATAGTGGATCAAACTCGATGGGCCAAATGGCCCGATTCAGCTCTCATTTCTTGTGGTCTTATGGTATGTTTTATTTTTAAAATATCAATGCTGGTACTCCTCTGTAAAGATCAGCTCTCCCTGATTTGTGTTCTTAATTGTTGTAGTGAGTTGGAACCATAATCCCTTCATGAAGATCCTTGCATCATCACCCTCTCCCACCTCTGTATATACTGTACTGCCATTTCACCAATATCACCCACCCACTCATCCTCATCTCCATAACAGCCTGAGCTCCAGTTCCTACCTTGAAATGCCTAGGTTTCATTGTTTAAACACTTTTAGAGTGCAGCAAATAATGATTTCACAAAGCAAAGATTTGTAATTACATAATTCTTTTGTATTTTCTGATTTGTCTTTAGCAAATGCATCTTGGTCTAACCTACAAGAAATGTTTAAAGTTCAATGTCTAGGTAGAGAAATGATTGCAAAGTATTTGGGGATAACTGCGAGCAGTTTTTCCTGTGTGTTTTCATCTCGTTGGTGGAAGCATAGAAAGTGGGGTGTGGGTGGGCTGTGGGTTTATATTGTTTCACTTTAATTAAGTCTCAAAGTTAATAGTTTCTCAAAGTATTTCTAAAATTGATGCAGAATTGATAACATTTTGGTAAGGTTTGACAGGCATCTGCTCTTAGGAGTATTCACCTGTTCAAGAAACCCCTGTAGAAATGGAGGAGTTTGCAAAATGGGAAAAACAAGAAGATCTTTCTCTTGCTTGTGTCCAAAGAAATTCACAGGCAGATTTTGTGAAGTAGGTAAGAAGGCTTTTTTTTATTTGTACTTGATGAACATTCCTTTAAAAATCTCTATTTCAATTCAATTGACACAGTTGAATAGAAACCCTTAAGTTAGTTATTTGAGGCTAGTTTTCCTTTTTGGGTAAAGCACTTCCTAGGTTTCTTTATATTCACACTTCATTCTATGCTAATCGTTTAAAAGGTATAGAATCTCTTATTAAGCCAAATAGTTAAAAGCAAAATTTGTGACTCAGTACTTGTCAAATTGTTTGAGTTTTGATCTAGTGTAAAGTTTAAAGCTTAAATGGGATGTGTAATACTGTAGAATTTTTGCCAATCTGCATATGACTCTTGGTCTTAACCTTCTATAGATGTAGATGACTGTTATGAAGATAATGGTGAAAACTACAGAGGCAATGTTTATATAACAGAACAAGGGAAAACATGTTTATACTGGAGTTCTCACTTGCTTCTAAGGAAAAATATTAATATACTTGGAGACCAAGCTGAAGAAAACGGCCTTGGAGATCACAGATTTTGTAGGTAAATAAAACATTCATATTTCTAATGTAGTGATCACTGAGCCTAATTTAAATCCTAAATATGAGCTGGTGTAACACCAGGATCTTTAATACACTGACCAGCATCTATAGGACATTGCCTGTGAGAAGCCTACAATATCAAATACGAAACAGACACACAAGGGGCAGAAGCACTGGTGATTGCAAAATTGGAGCTAAAGCATTGATGCATCTCATTAAAACCACAAGTTAATGATATTTGAAGCAGCACACATGAAGTGCTGGAGGAATTCAGTGGGTCAGCGTCCATGGAACTGACACTTCTGGCTGAGACTCTTCTTCAGGACTGGAAAAGAAGGGGGAAGGTGCCAGAATAAAAAGGAGAGGAAGGAGACAGATGAAGCCAGGAGGATGGGAAAGGTAAAGGGCTGGAGAGGAAGGCTTGAACCAACCTGTACAATAATAATTACGGACTCAATCACTGTTCCCTCTAAGCTGTGCAGGTTCACATCCATACAGTAGCTGAAATGCTCCAGCACACATAGCCCTTATTGCCACACAGCTGGGATTTTATTTTATATAATGTCAATATAATTTCAAAATCTATGTTAATATAATTGTGAAATACCTTACCTTGCAATTATTTATGTGTTAATGAATATAATTCATAAATTTTCTAAATAATGTACATGCCACAACCTTTACTTTGAAACATCTTAGAGTTTCAACATACTGTACTTACATTATCAGTGTTTCAAGTTACAACTCTGTTACGAATTGTAACAATAAACACAGAATGGAAGTCAGTAATTCATTGTTAAT
Source organism: Hemitrygon akajei (assembly GCF_048418815.1). Classification (NCBI taxonomy): domain Eukaryota; kingdom Metazoa; phylum Chordata; class Chondrichthyes; order Myliobatiformes; family Dasyatidae; genus Hemitrygon; species Hemitrygon akajei. Next base: position 58,596,648 of record NC_133146.1, read on the forward strand.
AAAACACCAATCCACTGAACACAACACGAAATATTTTCTTTTTTTTACTGCATTTCATTATAGTCTACAATAAATAAATAAAACCAAAAGTACACTCAGACCTCGCTAACAGTGAGGATGCATTCCTCGGGGAGGGAATGCTATGGAAATCAGCGCTATGCGGGGTCAGAAATGGACATGTGTGCCTGATTAAAAAAACAAACCCAAAATATATGATACGCTAGTTTATGTATCCACAGTAATTCATGGAATAACAAATACACAAATAGACCTAACCTGTACATTAGTGCGGCAGCAAAAGTGGAGGGAAGCGGGTGGTGGTTACATATTAGAGGAGGGGCCAGACTATGGGTCCCCCTCTAACATTGACTTCCTCATCAATTAGACATCGAGATTTGAGACGGCCTTTTCTTCATGAAGCAGCTCTTAGTAGCAGGAAATCATGTCAAGAGCACCACTCTTTGCCTTATATACAACCCTGAGATTCATTTTCTGGCAGGCATACTCAATAAATCAATAATAGAATCCATGAAAGACACACCAACTTGGGCATGAAACCAGTGTGCAAAAGACAACAAACTGCAAATACAAAAAGAAAGAAATAATAATAATAAATAACTAAGCCATAAAAGTTGAAAACATGAAATGAAGAGTCCTTGAAAGTGAATTCATAGGTTGTGGGAACAGTTCAGTGAAGTTCAGTGAAGTTATCTCCTTTGGTTTAAGAGCCTGATAGTTGAGGCGTAATAACTTTTCCTGAACCTGGTGGTGTGGTACCATCAGAAAGAAGGTCCTGAGGCTCCTGTACCTTCTCCCTGATGGCTGCGGCGAGAGGAGAGTATGGCCCGAGGGTGGGGTTGCCTGATGTTGGATGCTGCTTTCTTGCAACAAAAGGATGAACATTTATATCAATCATATTGCAAACAATTAAAACTGTTCTTAACTCTATCATTCAACAGAAATCCTGACGATGATGTTAAACCTTGGTGCTTTTTCAAAGAACGCAATGGAAGACTGAAATGGGATTTTTGTTCAATCTCTCAATGTGAGAGAGGTGTGTGCAGTTCAGTCTTTGTTATGCTGTGAATGTTGACTAGAATGCATCAGGTGCATTAGAAACATAGAAACATAGAAAACCTACAGCACAATACAGGCACTTCCGCCCACAAAACTGTGCCAAACATGTCCCTACCTTAGAAATTACTAGGTTTACCCATAGCCCTCTATTTTTCTAAGCTCCATGTACCTATCCTGAAGTCTCTTAAAAGACCCTATCATATCCATCTCCAACACCGTTGCCGGCAGCCCATTCCACGCACTCACCACTCTCTGCGTAAAAAACTTACCCCTGACATCTCCTCTGTACCTACGCCCCAACACCTTAAATCTGTGTCCTCTTGTGGCAACCATTTCAGCCTGGGAAAAAGCCTCTGACTGTCCACACAATCAATACCTCTCATCATCTTATACACCTCTATCAGGTCATTTCTTATCCTCCATCGCTCTAAGGAGAAAAGGCCAAGTTCACTCAACCTGTTTTCTTAAGGCATGCTCCCCAATCCAGGCAACATCCTTGTAAATCTCCTCAGCACCCTTTCTATGGCTTCACCATCCTTCCTGTAGTGAGGCGACCAGAACTGAGCACAGTACTCCAAGTGGGGTCTGACCAGGATCCTATATAGCTGCAGTATTACCTCTCGGCTCCAAGATTCAATTCCACGATTGATGAAGGCCAATACACCGTATACCTTCTTAACCACAGAAGGTATGCGCAGCTGCTTTGAGCGTCCTATGGACTTGGACCCCAAGATCCCTCTGATCCTCCACACTGCCAAGAGTCTTACAATTAATACTATATTCTGCCATCATATTTGACATACCAAAATGAAACACCTCACACTTACCTGGGTTGAACTCCATCTGCCTCTTCTCAGCCCAGTGTTGCATTCTATCAATGTCCTGCTGTAACCTCTGACAGCCCTCCCCACTATCCACAACACCTCCAACCTTTGTGTCATCAGCAAACTTACTAACCCATCCTTCCACTTCCTCATCCAGGTCATTTATAAAAATCACAAAGAGTAAGGGTCCCAGAACAGATCCCTGAGGCACACCACTGTTCACCGACCTCCATGCAGAATATGACCCGTCTACAACCACTCTTTGCCTTCTGTAGGCAATCCAGTTCTGGATCCAAAAAGCAATGTCCCCTTGGACATTGTCCCATGCCTCCTTACTTTCTCAATAAGCCTTTGATGGGGTACCTGATCAAATGCCTTGCTGAAATCCATATGCACTACATCTACTGCTCTTCCTTCATCAATGTGTTCAGTCATATTCTCAGAAAATTCAACCAGACTCGTAAGGCACGACCTCCCCTTGACAAAGCCATGCTGACTATTCCTAATCATATTATACCTCTCCAAATGTTCATAAATCCTGCCTCTCAGGATCTTCTCTATCAACTTACCAACCACTGGTCTATAATTTCCTGGGCTATCTCTACTCCCTTTCTTGAATGAAAGGAACAACATGTACAACCCTCCATTCATCCGGAACCTCTCCTGTCCCCATTGATGATTCAAAGATCATTGCCAGAGGCTCAGCAAACTCCTCCCTCACCTCCCACAGTAGCCTGAGGTACGTCTCATCCGGTCCCGGTGACTTATCTAACTTGATGCTTTCCAAAAGCTCCAGCACATTCTCTTTCTTAATATCTATACGCTCAAGTTTTTCAGTCTGCTGCACTATCACACTTGATAGGTCCTATTCTTTCATATTGTATCCTCTTGCTCATTACATACTTGTAGAATGCCTTGGGGTTTTCTTTAATCCTACCCACTAAGGCCTTCTCATGGCCCCTTCTGGCTCTCCTAATTTCCTTTTTAAGCTCCTTCCTGTTAGCCTTATAATCTTCTAGATCTCTAACATTTCTTAGCTCTCTGAACCTTTTGAAAGCTTTTCTTTTCTTCTTGACTAGATTTATTACAGCCTTTGTACACCACGGTTCCTGTACCCTACCATAGCTTCCCTGTCTGATCAGAACATACCTATGCAGAACTCTTCACAAATATCCCCTGAACATTTGCCACATTTCTTCCGTATTTTTCCCTGAGAACATCTGTTCCCAATTTAAGCTTCCAATTTCCTGCCTGATAGCCTCATAATTCCCCTTACTCCAATTAAATTCTTTTCTAACTTGTCTGTTCCTCTCTCTCTCTCCAATGCTATTGTAAAGGAGATAGAATTATGATCACTATCTCCAAAATGCTCTCCCACTGTGAGATCTGACACCTGACCAGGTTCATTTCCCAATACCAAATTAAGAACAGTCTTTCCTCTTGTGTGCTTATCTACATATTGTGTCAAGAAACTTTCCTGAACACACCTAACAAACTCTACCTCATCTAAACCCCTTGCTCTAGGGAGATGCCATTCAATATTTGGGAAATTGAAAATCTCCCATTATGACAACACTGTTATTATTACACCTTTCCAGGATCTGTTGCCCTATCTGCTCCAGATCTCTCTTTTGTTTGTGTGCACCTGTCTCTGCACAACCTTATTTTATCCATACAATCCAAAATGAATATACAAATCCAGTGGCATGAAAGATATGGTCAGGAGAAAAATATTCCTAACAAATGTTCTTTAAATACACGGAGCAAACAACTTCATTTGAGCAGATTCACATCAGGCCCCATGGTCTCAAGATAATGGATGAGTCATTTTGGGTTTCGAAGAAAAGCTTCTCAAACAGTTGCCCTTGGACGTCTCTAGCTCAGGGAGTTGTGGGTTCTCAGTTGCTGATTTCACTCAAAGCTATAATCAATAGAGTTTTGGACAAGAGGGGAAGCAGAAAATTATGGGAACATGGAAGACAGTGATTCAAACAGTTAGTGAATGGCAGAGGAAGAACAAGAAGGACCCGTGCTCCTATGGCTGCTGCCATTTCCATTCTCAGTATCTTATTTTTAATACCATTCATATCTAAGGGAATTAGAGCATAAAGTTTAAATAAAATTCAGAAAGTTGCAAGCATGATGAATCAAAAGGCATCTATTACATTGCTTCACAATAAAAAATTTCCATTCCATGCTCAAAGTGCTTGTTGACTACTGCAATCTCCTTGTCTTGACAATAAATTTCCATTTCCTTCTCTCAATTGCTCTGACTCCACTGCATCTGCTCTCACGATGAGGCCTTTCATTCCAGAATGAAAGAGATGTCTTCCTTCTTTAAAGAAAGGGCTTCCCTTCCTCCACCATCAACACTGCCCTCAACTGCATCTCTTCCATTTCACACATATCTGCTCTCACCCCATCCTCCCACCACCCTACCAGGGGTAGAGTTGCTCTTGTCCTCACATACCATCCCACCTACCTCCTCGTCCAGTACATAATTCTCCGCAGCTACCACTGTCTCCAAGGATCCCACCTCCAAGCACAACTTTCCCTCCCACCCCCCACCACTTTCTGCTTTCTGCAGGGGTCACTCCCTATGTGACTCCCTTCTCCATTCGTCCCTCCCCACTGATCTCCCTCCTGGCACTTATCCTTGCAAGTGGAACAAGTGCTACAGCTTCCCCTACACCTCCTCCCTCATGCCATTCAGGGTCCCAGACAGTCCTTCCAGTTGAGGCGACACTTCACCTGTGAGTCTGTTGGGGTCCTATACTGTGTCCAATGCTCGCAGTGTGGCCTCCTATGTGTCGGGGAGAATTGATGCAGATTGGGAGACAGTTTCACTAAGTACCTGCACTCAGTCCACAGAAAAAGCAGGATCCCCCACTGACCACCTATTTTAATTCCACTTCCCATTCCCATTCTGATATGTCTATCCAAGGCCTCCTCCCCCCACCACCCCTCCCTGCCGCCACTTTCACTATTCCCCATCCCCTTTCCCCTTTCTCACCTTATCTCTTTACCCACCCATCGCCTCCCTCTGGTGCTCCTCCATGCTTTTCTCCTTCCAAGGCCTTCTGTCCTCTCCTATTTGATCCCCCCTTTCTCTCTTTCGCTAATCAAATTCCCAGTTCTTTACTTCACCTGACTTTTCCCCTCTCCTGGTTTCACCTATCACCTTATGTTTCTCCTGCCCTTCCCACCTCCCCCCCCCCCCCCCACCACCTTTTAACTCTACTCCTAATCTTTTTTTCTCCAGTCCTGCTGGAGGGTCTCAACCAAAAATGTCGACTATTTACTCTCTTCCATAGATGCTGCCTGGCCTGCTGAGTTCCTCCAGCATTTTGTTCATGTTGCTTGGATTTCTAGCATCTGCAGATGTTCACTTGTTTCAGTTCTATTCTACCAGGTTATATCATTAACTTAGTTCATTCCTTATCAGAATCAGGTTTAATATCATCAGCATATGTCGTGAAATTTGATAACTTTGCAGCAGCAGTACAATGCAATACATGATAATAGAAAACAAAACAGTGAATTACAGTAAATATGCGCACACACTATATATATAATAGTTAAATTATGTAAGTAGTGCAAAACAGAAATAAAAGAAATAGTGAGGTAGTGTTCATGAGTTCAATGTCCATTCAGAAATCTGATGGTAGAGGGGAAGAAGCTGTTCCTGAATCACTGAGAGTGTGCCTTCAAGCTTCAGTACTTCCTTCCTGACAGTAACAATGAGAATAGGGCATGTCTTGGATGATGGGGTCCTTAATGATGGATACCGCCTTCTTGAGGCACCATTCCTTGAAGATGACTTGGATACTATGGAGGCTAGTACCCATGATGGAGCTGACTAATTTTACTTCAACCCTGTGCAGTAGCACCCCCACCTCCACTGTCCCATAACAGATGGTGATACAACTTGTTAGAATGCTTTCCACAGTACACCTGTAGAAACATGCAAGTGTTTTAGGTGACACGCCAAATCTCCTCAAACTCCTAATGAAATATAGCCACTGTCTTGCCTTCTTTCTAGCTGCATCGATATGCTGGGACCAGGTTAGGTCCTCAAAGATATTTATGCAGAAAATTTCAAACCTTATGTAGGTTAATGAAATTTCACTTAGCTTATGGTGTATAGACTTGGCTATGAAGATCTTAGTCTGCATACTGGGATCTCAACAAACCCTTTCAGACCAAGTTTCAGATTTAAAATGCACTTTATTCTTATTCTGGTCAGAATACTCTGGAAATGTAGAGTAAGTTTAATCAAGCTTGCTTTGTGACGAGAGTCCTTGATGAGAATGGTCTGGACCCTAATACTGGAGTATCCACGGCAAGGATCGAGACACGGTTTCGAACTGGATCGAGAATCTGAGCACAAAACAAACATTAGAGGAGATCACGAATAGGCTTACGATTGAGCACCAAACTTCAGTTCAGGTGCTCCTTAGATGCTCAATCCTTGGCACCCAAAGCATGATTGCGAACTGGTGGGACTGTCCTGAATCTTTAAAAGGGCCACGACAACTACCATAATCCAGGGAGTCCAAACCTCGGAAGCTGGTCATAACATGCTTATGGTGGGATAGTGATGAGAACTCTAAGCAAATCATTCCAAACAGTACCTGGGACAAGGAACATGCTGTTTGGACAAGGATTAGAATTAAAATTATTAGTAACGAAAAGCATTTTGTAATTGATGTAGAATATACCACCATGCCTGAGGCTGAAACTGACACAGTCACCGAGAGCATTGCTGCAACAGAGCGCCCACAAACCTTTGAAAGCTGTGGCGAAGCATTAAGTCCCAGGCAAAGTATAAGTCGTATCTATGGTGGAAGGAAGACATTGCTTGGCAGACACCCTTGGCAAGCATCTTTACAACTAAAATCTCATGTAGGTATTTATGAAAAAGGACATCTATGTGGAGGGGCCTTGATTACACCTTGCTGGGTTCTTACGGCGGCTCACTGCTTGGAAGCAAGGTATGATAACACAAATTATCAATGTAACTGTATAATCTGAAGGATGTGGAACTAGAACCAATATAATTTATATCGTGCAGGAAAACATAAATAAATTTTAATTTTTTTACACTGTTTCTGTTTTAGCTGAAAGAAACACCTAGTTGGGTAAAAATAAAAAAAATTGCAGATGCTGGAAATCTTAGATAAAATCAGAAATTATTGAATACATTCCCAAGGACAGCCATGCACTTTTACAACAGAGGTAGTGGCTATGGACTAGCTAGGGCAGAGTGGGTGTGATATGATAGGCAACATAAAGCTTAAGGTTGCCAAGTGGTATGAATGTTCGAGAAAGCTACATTAGAGAGACCCAACACCGTTCTTATGACTGCTTGTTGTGACTGTTTTTCTGGCAGCTGTCTAAGTGCCAGGTGCTGGTTTGCGTGACATTAGTTATTTCCAGAGATAAATCTTTGTCAACATAATTTCCTCACCAGATAATAAACAGAAAAGGCTGATAGAAATTGTGTGTGGATGAAGGGTCTTTTCTGTCTTCACTACCCAACAGTTCTTCAGCTCACCGTGAACGTAGAGCTGCACCAAGTGCAGGGAATCAAACTGTTTTGAATTTGGTTTAAGGGAAGGAGTTGAACTGAAATCTATTCCAGAAGCCCATCTTCTGAATTGTTTTGTCCAATGAACTTCAGAATAACAATTGATGCACAAAGATATGAATCCATTCTTGTAGTGTGGAGTAAATCTCCTGTAGTTTGTGACACAGTTCCTTCAATTAAAATTCATCCAAAAAATGAATACAGTTGACAGCTGATTCAACTGATGCTCCTTTGATACTTGAACTTCTTTTTAATGTAGATATGATTTGAATTCCTTTACTTAAACTGTGCAAACGCTACATAACGTTGAAAAGACCTCAGTTGGTTGGGGATGAGCATGGATGTTATGCCCCAGCAGTCTACGTAATACACAAGCCAGTCTGAAAGCCAGGGAGAGCACGTTGTTACACATGTAGCAGACACCCCCTTTCCACTCAGCTAATGAATCCAAAATCTTTTTTTTTAATGCCGTGGACCCTTACCATTAACCAAGGGGTCTGTGGACCGTGGATTAGGAAGCGCTGATCCAAAGGAACGGCAGAGACCAATAGAGTTTGGCACCAGTGGTGTTGCAGGAGTTGCCAGTCAGCGTTGAACCCAACATAGGACTGTCTTGGGCACTTCAGCTCTGGATGTCTCCTTGGTATTTACTCCTAATGTTTTCCCCATGCGTGGGTATAGCGCCAGGCAGCGCAGGCTTGAGATCAGAGTTTTCCTTTTCTGAGAGAAGCTGCCAACCAGGGCTGCCGAGCCCCATCTGCCCGAAGCGACTGGTTTTACACAAACATTAACCCACCTTTTCCCCTTCTCCTGTCAGTAGAATTGGTTCCGCTGGTCTTAGGCCAGGAGCCGGACTTGGCTGTCAGGGGATATTTGAGGTGCACACCATTTGGGGCATTGAATAAATAGAGAGAGCTTATCCCTATTACCTGCCCCCTGGCTATAACAAATCCCTTGTAGTCTTCAAGTAACACTTAAAATACTTTTTTAAGCAACTTGCCATGAACTATTACGTATTCTAAGTAATACACACAAAATGCTGTCCAGAGTGCTATGTTCCTCCAGCATTTCGTGTTTGTTGCTCAGATTTCCAGCATCTGCAGATTTTCTCGTGTTTGTGATGTATTCTAGATACTGACACTTACTAGTTCCTTGTGTTTAGGAAAGGAAAATCATTCCCATATCTTCTTACGGAATATAACAGCGTATACAATATTTCCCAGAATCTGTGTGATTACCTAAGATCAGCAACAATTGTTCAGTATTTCTCAGGAAAAAGACACAGTTCCCTAACTTGGCATTAATGTTGGCTGAGGAAAATAATGCAAAAATTATTCTGTTCAATGACCATTATTTATCTTGAATTACTTGTCAATCTTTTGGAGGGAATTTCAAACAAATCCCAGCTCAATCAATCAATTAGTGGCATGTTGAAAGCACAAAGTAATAGTTAAGTATTTCCTACAAAAATTGCTATGAAATAAAGTAGAGAAATTTGTAAAATAAAAACAAGCAGAAAATATAGATAGCTATACTCTGATTTTTTTTTTACATGAAAGCCTTCTAAATTACCTGCCTGCAAATGCTTAGCTATTGTGTTCAATGGGCTGATATGGAAATGACTGCATAGTAGAATTTAATTTGGGCACTAATTTCCAATAAAAATATATTTATTTTTAACTCCTCAATGATTTGTAGCCTACAACCCAAGCATTATCAAATATTACTCGGGAAGCATAATATAGAATACATAGAACTCAATGAACAACAGTTTGATGTTGAGAGAATCATTGTACATCCAGACTATGAAGAGACAGAAAGTGCCTTACACAATGATATTGGTAAGAAAATTCTTTGTATTCCTATCTATTTCTCATCCAGTTTTATAGTGTCAAATTAATTGGGTGGTTGGATCCAATTATAGTTACTCAGTCCCTTTGATTAATTAAGAGTAATTTTATAATTTTTTTCAAATTTTGTAACTTAAGTCTGCTATATGCTATAAAGGTATCTGAACTCCCAGTATTGTTATCATAAGATTCAAAGTTTAAATCACAAACAAGATTCGCTTTATTATTAATGATTCCTTGAATAGATTTGTTTTTCACAATTTGTTTTGGTTCCCTTTTTTTAAATCCTCTTCTCCTTTTCAAAGTTATAAGCAGTCATGAAGTTTCACCGTGACTAATTCTAAGAAAATTATCAACAACTCAGAACAGAAATTCTCACTAAAGATATGTTATAAATTTGTTTGTGAAATCCTAAGTTAGTAAAACTTATCTTTCAGCCTTAGTGAAGTTGAAAAGTATTGACGGATGGTGTGCCAATGAAACCAAATATGTCAAAACAGTATGTTTACCAGCTAGCAATCCACCTCTCAACTTGTCGTGCTACATTTCAGGATGGGGTATAACAGAATCAGGTAATCAAATGCATCATGTTCTGTTTTCCATAATAAATGTGAAAGTTCGGTGTTTAAAATCCAATACCCACCCAGACAAGACTCATCAGAGTGAGCAAAACACACAAAATGCTGGAGAAATTCAGCAGGCCAGGCAGCATCTACAGAAAAAGAGTGAACAGTTGACACAAGGAAATCTGCAGATGCTGGAAATTCAAACAACAACACACTCAAAATGCTGGTGGAACACAGCAGGCCAGGCGGCATCTATAGGGAGAAGAGTTGTCGACGTTTCGGGCCGAGACCCTTCGTCAGGACTAACCAAAAGGAAAGATAGTAAGAGATTTGAAAGTAGTGGGGGGAGGGGGAAATGCGAAATGATAGGAGAAGACCGGAGGGGGTGGGATGAAGCTAAGAGCTGGAAAGGTGATTGGCGAAAGTGATACAGAGCTGGAGAAGGGAAAGGATCATGGGACGGGAGGCCTCGGGAGAAAGAAAGGGGGGAGGGAGCACCAGAGGGAGATGGAGAACAGGCAAACAACTAAATATGTCAGGGATGGGGTAAGAAGGGGAGGAGGGGCATTAACGGAAGTTAGAGAAGTCGATGTTCATGCCATCAGGTTGGAGGCTACCCAGCCGGTATATAAGGTGTTGTTCCTCCAACCTGAGTTTGGATTCATTTTGACAATAGAGGAGGCCATGGATAGACATATCAGAATGAGAATGGGACATGGAATTAAAATACATGGCCACTGGGAGATCCTGCTTTTTCTGGTGGACCGAGCGTAGGTGTTCAGCGAAACGGTCTCCCAGCCTGCGTCGGGTCTCACCAATATATAAAAGGCCACATCGGGAGCACCGGACGCAGTATACCACACCAGCCATCTCACAGGTGAATTGTTGCCTCACCTGGAAGGACTGTCTGGGGCCCTGAATGGTGGTGAGGGAGGAAGTGTAAGGGCAGGTGTAGCACTTGTTCCGTTTACAAGGATAAGTGCCAGGAGGGAGATCGGTGGGAAAGGATGGGGCGGACAAGTGGACAAGGGAGTCGCGTAGGGAGTGATCCCTGTGAAAAGCAGAAAGGGGGGGGAGGGAAAAATGTGTTTGGTAGTGGGATCCCGTTAGAGGTGGCGGAAGTTACGTAGAATTATACGTTGGACCTGGAGGCTGGTGGGGTGGTAGGTAAGGACAAGGGGAACCCTATCCCGAGTGGGGTGGCGGGTGGATGGGGTGAGGGCAGATGTGTGGGAAATGGGAGAGATGCATTTGAGAGCAGAGTTGATGGTGGACGAAGGGAAGTCCCTTTGTTTAAAAAAGGAAGGCATCTCCTTCGTCCTGGAATGAAAAGCCTCATCCTGAGAGCAGATGCAGTGGAGACGGAGGAACTGTAAGAAGGGGATAGCCTTTTTGCAAGAGACAGGGTGGGAAGAGGAATAGTCCAGGTAGCTGTGAGAGTCTGTAGGCTTATAGTAGATATCAGTAGATAGGCCATCTCCAGAGATGGAGACAGAAAGATCAAGAAAGGGGAGGGAGGTGTCGGAAATGGACCAGGTAAATTTGAGGGCAGGGTGAAAGTTGGAGGCAAAGTTAATGAAGTCGACAAGCTCAGCATGTGTGCAGGAGGCAGTGCCAATGCAGTCGTCGATGTAGCGAAGGAAAAGAGGAGGAACAGATACCCGTATAGACTTGGAACATGGACTGTTCCACAAAGCCAACAGAAAGGCAGGCATAACTGGGACCCATATGGGTGCCCATGGCTACACCCTTGATTTGGAGGAAGTGGGAGGAGCCAAAGGAGAAATTATTGAGAGTAAGAACTAATTCCGCTAGACGGAGGAGAGTGGTGGTAGAGGGGAATTGGTTAGGTCTGGAATCCAAAAAAAACTGAAGAGCTTCGAGACTATCTCGGTGGGGGATGGAGGTATATAGGGACTGGACGTCCATGGTGAAAATAAGACGGTGGGGGCCAGGGAACTTAAAATCATTGAAAAAATTCAAAGCATGAGATGTGTCACAAACATAGGTGGGAAGAGATTGAACAAGGGGGAATAAGACAGTGTCAAGGTATGTAGAAATGAGTTCGGTGGGGGAGGAGTAAGCTGAGACAATAGGTCTACCTGGACAGGCAGGTTTGTGGATCTTGGGTAGGAGGTAGAAACGGGAAGTGCGGGGTGTGGGGACTATGAGGTTGGTGGCAGTGGATGGGAGATCCCCAGAGCTGATAAGGTTGGTGATGGTATAGGAGACAATGGCCTGGTGCTCCTTAGTGGGGTCATGATCAAGGGGTAAATAAGAGGAGGTATCAGAGAGTTGTCACTGTGCCTCGGCCAGGTAGAGGTCAGTACGCCAGACAACAACAGCTCCCCCCTTATCAGCAGGTTTTATAGTGAGGTTGGGATTGGTGCGGAGGGAGTGGAGAGCAGAGTGTTCAGAAAGCAGAGCCTTCATCCCTCGCCCTCCAGTCTTCTCCTATCATTTTGCATTTCCCCCTCCCCCCACTACTTTCAAATCTCTTACTATCTTTCCTTTCGGTTACTCCTGACAAAGGGTCTCGGCCCGAAATGTCGACAGCGCTTCTCCCTATAGATGCTGCCTGGCCTGTTGTGTTCCGCCAGCATTTTGTGTGAAAAGTTGACAGTTCAACTAAAGGTCTCAGCCTGAAACATCGACTGTTGCGTCCTGATGGAAGATTTTTTGCTCAAAATGTCAACTATTGAGCCCCAATGAATTGGTACAAGGAGGTAGAACTTCAGATTTTTGGTTCATTGGGATCTCTTCTGGGGAAGGTATGACCTGTACAAAAGGGATGGGTTACACCTGAATCTGAGGGGAGCCGATATACTTCTGGGCAGGTCTGCTGGAACTGTTGGGGAAGGTTTAAACTAATTTGGCAGGATGATGGGAACCAGAGTGACAGGGCTGAGGAAGGGGCAGTTGGTAAACAATTAGATGCATTCTGCAACGAGACCATGAGGAAGGACCGGCAGAGGATAGGGAAAAATTGCAATTGGCAGGATGAGTTGAAATTCACATGGGGGTAAAATCAAAAAGGCTGATCAATACAGGTCTGAAGGTGTTACATATGAATGCAGGCAGTAAACAGAATATTGTAGATAAACTTGTAGCAAAATTAGAGGTCGGCAAGTACAACATTGTGGGCATCACTGAGTCGTGGCTGAAAAAAGAGCATAGTTGGGAGCTTAACATCCAAGAATACACATTGTATTGAAAAGACAGGCAGAGGGTGTGACACAGCACTATGGTTAAAAATGAAATCAAGTCCTTAGAAAGAGGGGGGGGGGGGAATGTCACGTGATGGAATGGGACGTGGAAGTCCAGCTCTCCTGTAAAAAACTAATAAATTAATGTTTAAGTGAAGAAAAGTTAGTAAATATTTTCTAAAAACTACATCTAAACTACTCAGGATTTTCCTTAGATATGCCTTCTAAACAGACACAGAAGAAAACTACTACTTTGAAGACAGTACAAGCTGGGCCGGCCACCATGAAGGAGCCTCGGACTCAAGTGCATCTTAACCTCTGGCGATACAGAACAGGAATCGGCGGCAACATCAACAGTCTCCAAGAAGAAACAACAGGAACTGCACGTGCATGAAGGAAGGGGCATGCGCAAACATGAGCAATTTGAACTACAAATCCCAGCTACGATTGGAAGTGGAAGTGAAAATGAATCCGAGGTGGATTTGGATTCTCTGGAACATACAGATGAAGATGAGGAGGTCAAAGAAGAACAACAGGAAGAGGTTGGAGGTGGAAGATATTCTGGAGACATAAGAGAAGCTTTGGCACAAATAATGCATGAATTAAAAGAATTAAAAACTTTAAAAATAATAAAAGAAGATATTAAAAATATGAAGACTATGATAAAATGGTGAAAAAACAGGAGAAAATGGACAAGAAAGTTAAAAAGCTGGAAGAAATAATGGGAGACACTATTGACAGAGTGAATAAAATGGAAGATAATATTCTTGCCTGGACATCAGAAAGAAAACAACTGTTGGAAAAAATAGACGTGCTTGAAAATTTTAGTAGACGAAATAATATTAAAATTGTTGGTCTTAAAGAACGGATAGAGGGAGAGGATCCAATAAATTTTTTTCAAAAATGGATCCCGGAGAATTTGGAAATGGAAGAGGGAACCCAGTTGATTGAAATCGAAAGGGTCCACAGAGCCTTAAGACCAAAACCTCAACCTGATTAAAACCCACGACCAATTTTGATAAAATGCTTAAGATATCAAGATAAAGAAAAGATCCTGAAGGCGGTTGCCCAATGTGCCAGAAAGAGAAATGGGCCATTGATGATAGAAGGGAAAGCAGTTCTTTTCTATCCTGATATAAGTTATGACCTTTTAAAGAGAAAGAAGGAATTTAATCCAGCAAAAAAAGTTTTATGGGGAAAGGGTTATAAATTTATATTGCGCCACCCAGCAACACTGATAATTTTTTTGGATGACGGAAAAAGAAAATTTTTTACTGATCATCGGGATGCAGAGGAGTTTGCACAAGAACTCCCAAATATTCACTAGACACAGTAAAGATTTAAAAGTGAAACAGATTAAAGATGAAGATGGGGACAGTGAAGTGAGTTGATGGACATTAAGGACAGAAGAATATTTAAATATACTTTTAATTATATGATACAGGGGGAGAAAGGTAAAGATTTGAGAAATATTAATCGAGAGTAGTGATATTATTTTTTCTTCTCTTATATATACTTTTTTCATGTTATGGGGAGCTGGGGGAACTTCGGTTCGATCGCTACGGGATTCATGTGTGTAATCATGGCGTTTGCCATGACTCACACAATGGAGGGGGTAATGTGTTTTTTTTTCATTCACAACATTAGCAGGGGGGTTTTTGTTATTTTTTTCTTTATAATCCATTTTTCTTTTATCTTTCTTTCTTTGCCTGGATGATTGGAGGGGAGACACATAGCAACATGGAGAATTTTAAAATAATTCCCCAAGGTAGTATGAGAGTTGAAATATTATGTATTATTATAGACTGGAGTAACCCGGTTAAAAATAATGACAAATTTACTGAATTTTTTAAGTTTTAATGTTAATGGGCTTAATGGACCGGTGAAAAGAAAAACTTGGTCTTGTTTTAAATTTCAACCTTTTTGGACAAATTTAAGAGTTTTACTGGAACAAATTATTGGAATACAACTTCCTCATAATCCAACATTATTTTTACTAGGTGATATTGAAGGGATAAAATCGAAATCCAATTTGAATAAATATCAGAAAGAATTCATAAAAGTTGCATTGCCAGTAGCCAAAAAGGCTATTGCAGTTACTTGGAAATCAGATTCATACTTAAGTATAGATCTTTGGAAGAATGAAATTTTTAGCTGCATTCCACTTGAAAAAATTACTTATAATTTAAGAGATAAATATGAAATATTTCTGAAAATTTGGTGCCCTTATTTACAAAAGATAGGATTAAATATATAGGTGCTCTGAAGATAAAATTATTGGTTATCTGGGGAAATAAATAAATATACATATTAATGCATATTATGAACTCCATGGAGCATGTGGGGATCTTTCGATATCCAGGCATCCTTTTCTTTCTTTTTACTTTCTTTCCTTGTTTTCTTTCTTTCTTTCTTTCTTTTTTCTTCTCTTTTTTTTCTATAGGGATATGTTAGGGGGGAGGGGTTAAGGGGAGGGGAGAAGCGTTGATAATTTTTTTCTTTCTATAACCTATTTGAAAATTCAATTTAAAAAAATTTTTAATCCTTAGAAAGAGGTGACATAGAATCAGAAGGTGTAGAATCCTTGTAGAGAGAGTTACAAAACTGCCAGAGTAAAAAGATCCTGATGGAAGTTTTATACAGGGTTCTGTATAATAGACAGGATGTAGGATAGAAAAGGGTTGTAAAAAGGCAATGTTATGATAGTCATTGGAAATTTCAATATATAGGTAGATTGGAAAATCTGGGTGGTGCTGGAACCCATGAATTTGTAAAAAGTCTATGAGAAGGCTTCTTAGAGCTACTTGTAGTTGAGTTCAATAGGGCAAAGACAATTCTGGATTGGGTGATGTGTAATAAACCAGTTTGATTAGGGAGCTTAAGGCAAAGGAACCCTTAGGAGGCATTGATAATATGATAGAATTCAACCTGCAGTTTGAGAGGTAGAATATAAAGTCAGAAGTATTAGTATCCCAGTGGAGTAAAGTGCATTACAGAAGCATGAGAGAGGAGCTGGCCAAGGTTGATTGCAAGGGAACACTAGCAGGGATGATGGCAGAACAATGCTGGCTAGAGTTTTTGAAGGCATTTTTGAAAGTGAAAGATAGAATGAAGTATTCTAAATGAAGGATGAGGCAACCATGCCTAACAAGGCAGGTCACACGCAGAATAAAAGCATAAAAGCATAAGAGAGGGCATATAACATAGCAAAAAAAATGGGAACCCAGAGAACTGGGAAGCTTTTAAAAGTACAGTAGGCAACTAAGAAAGCCATAAGGAGTGAAAATATGAAATATGAAGGTAAGCTATCCAATAATATCAAAGAGGAAGCAATTTTTTTCATATATAGAATGAGTAAAATAGAAACAATTGGACCACTGGAAAATGATGTGGAGGGGTAGTCAGGGGGTATAAATTAATTTATGACAGATGAATTTAATAAATATTTTGCACGTGTCTTCACTATGGAAGATACTGTTAGTCCTGACGAAGGTTCTCGGCCCGAAACGTCGACAGCGCTTCTCCCTGTAGATGCTGCCTGACCTGCTGCATTCTACCAGCATTTTGTGTGTATCAGTGGATGTTATTTACTTGGATTTTCAGAAGGCCTTTGACAAGCTATTGCACAGAGGCTGCTTAACAAGATAAAAGCTCATGGTATTACAAGAAAGGTAATAACATGGATCAAAAATTGGCTGACTGGTAAGAGGCAAACAGTGGGAATAATTAGGGGCCCTTTCTGTATGGCTGCAGTTGACCAGTGGTGTTGTGCTGGGGTTGGTGTTGTGACTGATTCTTTTCACATTGTCTGCCAATGATTTGGATGACAGAATTGATAGCTTTGTGATCAAGTTTGCGAACGATTCAAAGATAGATGGAGAGGCTGGTAGTGTTGAAGAAGCAGGGAATCTGCAGAAGGACTTAGACAGATTGGGAGCATGGGCAAAGAAGTAGATGATCAAATATAGTGTAAGGTCATGCACTTTGGTATAAAGTGTAGACCATTTTCTAAATGGTGAAAATTTAAAAATCAGAGGTGCAATGGAACTTGGGAGTCTTTGTGCAGGATTCCCTCAAGAATAACTAACAGGTTGAGTCGGTGGTATGGAAGGTAAATGCAATGCGAGCATTCATTTGGAGAGTATTAGAATATAAGAGCAAAGATATAATGCTGAAGTTTTATAAGTGTAACCCCCTCACTAGGCACATATGCAAACTTGACTCGTCAGCTTCCTCTGCTATCAGTCCCATGACTTGGCAGTGAGAAGGCCATCTTTCATAAACAATATACATCTAGAGTCAATATGATTTGGGGTTCAACCAAACAGGAACTTCATGGTGTTCTGATTAAAGAAACTACAAGTTGAGTGAATATTATGTAAATACTGCCCATACACAATTATTGATTGGCAAGAAATAACAAATCGTATACCTCATAAAATTGTAAAGAAAGCATATTTGCTCATTTCAGCTTTCTCAAAGAGTTATTAGGAAAAGGAAAGGGCCCATTACAGAAAAGCCAGTCCAATGTGCATAAATCTGTTGGAGCTTGTGTCTTCCAAAACTGGATATTCATGTGTATCTCTTACTCATGCACTGGACCCGCATGAAAATATCCACCAGATTTTTGAAGACCATTTCAAGCAAACTAGCTCTGTCTCTCGGGAGTATTGCACTTGCTCCTTGGAGCCATTCATCTTCACAATGCATTTCTTGCAACAGGGACTCTCCTTCCAAAGGCGTTCTTTGGCATCATCCCTCCTGTCCCTATCCACAGCCAAAAGTCCCTAAACCAGACTACTGACCATCATAAAACTCTCTCTGCCCTGCTCTCTCTATAACTGTCTCCAGATCACACCATCCTGATTGGCTAACACTACATTCCTAAGTTGAACTGCAGAGCTTCTTATCTTTAGCTGAAACCAAAACATTCTAGCAGCAGGACACACAGCTTTTGCAGAAAACTGCTGAAGTGAAATTTCTGCAGCATAGAAATAGAAATCCTAACTAGGGCATTGGTCAGACTGCACTTGGAGTATTGTGAGCAGCTTTGGAGCGGGGAGCTTCATGAGAATTATTCTGGGAATGAAAGGGTTAACATATGGAGAACATTTGATGGCTCTGGACCTGTACTCATTGGAGTTTGAAATAATGGGGCGGGGGGATTTAATGAAGCCTATTGAATATTGAAAGGCCTAGAAAGAGTGGATGTGGAGAGGATGTTTCATATAGTGAGGAAGTCCTGGACCAGAGCATGTAGCCTCAGAACAGAGATGAGAAGGAAATTCTCTAGAATGTCTCCAGAAAGTGGAGAATCTGTGGAATCCATTGCTACATGCAGTTGTGGAGACCAGGTCTTTAAATATACTAAAAGCAGAGGTTGATAGGTTCTTGATTAGTCAAGGCATCAAAGGTTAGGGTGAGAAGGGAAGCGAATGGTGTTGAGAAGATTATTAAATTAGCTATGGTGGAATGGCAGAGCGGATTTGATGGGCCAACTAACCTAATTCTGCTCGAGTGTCTTATCGTCTTGTACACAATAGTTTTCCTTTTTTCCAGGGAACAGTTCAGATTATTTATTGGATGCATCTGTCAAGTTAATCTCTCAACAATCTTGCAACAGAGTGAGATCTTACGGTGGTGTCCTTGATGCATCAATGTTTTGCGCAGGAAATTTAGAAAAAGGTGGAGTGGATGCTTGCCAGGTGGGTTGTACCTTTTTACGTTCATTCTGATTCCTTTAATGATCCATCTGTATCTTTGGTTAGTTGGGAGTATATTTTCCAGCAGGTCTAGAAAGCATGTGCATAAATATATATGCAAAAAAATTAAGTTAAATGCATCAAAACAGAAGGTATATTTATCAATCCATAAGGTATTTTTGTAGGCCTGGAGAAGTGCATTAATCTTTACTGTGAATCAATGTATGATTCATTTGCAAATTATAAGTGTCCCTTCCTCTACCTAAATGTATGGTCAGGTTGAAGCATTGGGGAAGGGTGAGGAGGGATCTCGAAAGTCTGCTGTGGGTTGCCCCACGTTCATTGTGAATCCTTTTGCACAAATGGCCCAAGCCACCCACATTGTTAGTGCACAGTCTATGCCCTCAGTGGCCACTTTATTGGGTACACACCCGTAC
This sequence comes from Hemitrygon akajei, assembly GCF_048418815.1. NCBI lineage: Eukaryota > Metazoa > Chordata > Chondrichthyes > Myliobatiformes > Dasyatidae > Hemitrygon > Hemitrygon akajei. Next base: position 58,615,900 of record NC_133146.1, read on the forward strand.
ATCTGCTCACTGATGCAAGTATCGAATCAGCCAATCATGTGGCAGCAACTCAATGCATACAAGCATGCAGACATGGTCAAACATCAGGATGAAGAAGTCGTCTGATCTAAGTGACTTTGACCATGGAGTGGTTGATGGTGCCAATCGGGGCGGTTTGGTTGCCTCAGAAACTGCTGCTCTCTCGGGATTTTCACTCACAACAGTCCAGTGATCACAGTGAAAGGTGCAAAAAAACCCAGAAAAACATCCAGTCCAGTGAGCAGCAGTTCTGTGGGTACAAATGCCTTGTTAATGAGAGAGGTCAGAGGAGAATGGCCAGGCTGATTCAAGCTGACAGGAAGGTGAAAGTAACTTAAATAATCATGTGTTACAACAGTGGTTTGCAGAAGAGCATCTGTGGGCACACAGCATGTTGAAACTTGAAGTGGACAGGCTGCAGCAGCATAAAGCCACACTGGGTTCCACTACCTGTTCCTGATAAAGTAGCCCCTGAGTGTAAGAGTCCCCCCGTCCAGTTGAAGGTATGGTCAGGTTGAAGCATCAGGGAAGGGTGAGGAGGGCTCCCAATTATCTGCTGTGGGCTGCCCCACGTTCATTGTGAAGCCTTTTGCACAAGTGGTCCAAACCATTCATATTGCCAGTGACACGACTTTATATATCCAGATATCTTGTTTGGATAACAGACATTGTGACAATGCTATCCACACAGGAAACTTGGAAGAAAATTCAGCGAACTGGAAATCAGGGAATACAAATTGTGTAGAGCCCGTGAAAAAGATACCACCCAATAGAATTTTCAAGGCAGAATGTTTTATTTCACTAGAGGTGGATATGGGACAGAATAGGAGAAAACAATAGGTAAAACAAATCACTAAGGTCTAAACTTCACACTTGCAGAACTAATATTAAGGTGCAGCAGAGTAGCGGCAAAGCTGAAGTTTATGATTTCTAGGGCTTCAATTTACATCGCATAAAAATAAGACAACTGAGGCAAAAATGTGTAACCCAACTTCCATCACTGCAGCTAGTCAGCCTTGAGATGATAGTAGGAAATTTACACTTAACACTATGAATTATAAGACCATAAGACATAGGAGCAAGGATTAACTGAATAACATAGTTCATTCAGTCATTATGTGCCATGAGTATAACATGGGTGATCATGAACTTGACCATGACTGTACTTGGCATATTTTTCTACAATGCTGGTTTGCCATTGCCTTCTTCTGCGTAGCATCTTTGCAAGATGGGTGACCCCAGCCATTATTAGTACTCTTCAGAGATTGTCTGCCTGGAATCAGTGGTCGCATAACCAGGGCTTCTGATAGGAACCAATTGCTCATATGACATCCACCACCTGCTCCCATGGCTTCATGTGACCCTGATTGGGAGAGGGTAAGCAGGTGCTTCACCTTGTCCAAGGTTGACCTGCAGGCTAGCAGAAGGAAGGAGCACCGTACTCCTCCTTTGGTAAAGACATATTGTCACACTGCCACCCTATAGGGAAGATAACACAGTGAAAATGGCAACCCAATAGCTAGATGACCATTTAAACTGATACTTGAATAACTACAATTTTTCTGGGTTCTTTGAAAAGAACAGAGAGAAGTGGACAAGAGGTGTATAGACCACGGTAGATATAATTACACAAAGCTGTGACTTTACAAATACTTTTTGAAGATCTATTCCTCATATCTTATATCACTAATATTATGGAGATTTCTCTTGTCCCTTTCAGGGATTAGGCTAGAAGTCAGCGTAGAATTACATAATCAGACTCTGTGAATATTGTTTACTCCTTTCAGAAAACAAATGGGTTTAATATGAGGATTCTGAGCAGCTGGTGAATGGTGGTATGAGCAGCTGGTGCATATCACCAGTCCTGGTTATGCAACCACTGACACAAGGCAGACAGTCTCTGAAGGGTACCTCTGGACTCACCCATCTTGTAAAGACACTGCCCAGAAGTTAGCAATGGCAAACCACTTCTGCAGAAAAGTTTGCCAAGAACAATCATGGTTATAGAAAGACCATGATCATCGCTGTCACATGACACGGCACATACTGGATGAATGATCTTCCCAATAACAAAGTGAACATCTGACCCATGATTATGCAATTATTCTTTCCTGAGTCATGATCATCCTCTATTTATTCCCTATTTCTGGAGTTCTGAAATATATAAGCTTGATCTTCATTATTTTGCAATTTAAATTCTTTAAGATTTAAATTTAAGATTTAAAATTTCAAGATTTAAAAGACAATTTAGAAGAAAGGTTCCTGGATAAGAAAAGGTTAAAGCAGGGGCTCCCAGCCTGGGGTCCACAGATCTTTTGCTTAACGGTATTGGTCCATGGCATACAAATGGTTAGAATCCACTGGTTTAAAGGAATATGGCCAAACATAGGTGAATAGGGCTAGCTTAGACGTGAATCATAGTCAGCCTGGACAAGCTGGGCTGAAGGGCTTGGTTCCTGGCTGCATTGCTCTATGACTCAGTAGTATAGTGGTTAGCACATTGCTCAACAGTACAGATGACCAGGGTTCGATTCCCACTGCTGCCTGTAAGGAGTTTGTATGTTCTCCCTGTGACTGCGTGGGTTCTTCCGGGTTCTCCGGTTTCCTCCCTCATTCTAAAAACGTACCAGTTGTTAGGTTAATTGGTTATTGTAAATTGTCCTGTGATTATGCTAGGATTAAATTGGGGGATTACAAGGTGGTGAGGCTCGAATTGATGGAAAGGTGCTGCATCTCAATAAATAAATTAAAAAGTGACTCCATGATCTCCTTCTTTTACTTCAACTAATTTTTCGGCTGTTTCATTTTTGTATTTTCCATGTAACTTCTTCTCAGCTCAAAACATACATATAGTAGTGGTACTCTCTGCTGACTTTAAGCAAGGTTTACCACAAAGGGTTAATAATCCCTGCGATAAGTGTGTCCTCCACCCACCCCCCCCCCCCCACCACCACTCGTTTTTCTGAATGTCAATGGGAATTCTAGGTGTAACACCTGTGATGTCATAAAGTCAGTTGGTTGCCACCCAATCACAATTCTCAGTATTAGCAGGCCAAATAGTAAAAGTCACATTTTTTAATAGTTTTTATTTAACAATATACAAACAGGTAAAAATACACTCTGACGTGTGTGCCATTAAGCAAAAAGCTGGGTAATCATTAGTAGTTTTTAAGATAATGCAAAAATTTGTAATTCTAAAGGACAGAAATTAGAAGAGAATAGAACTTTATTCTCATTGCTCAAGACAACAGGACTGTAGTGCTACTCCAGTCCATGCAAAGCTTATATTTACAATTAAATTACAACACAGCTAATTTTTTTTTAAATCCAATATTTACATGCAACAAGTGACATTGATAGTCCATAATACTGGAACAGCCTTCAAGAAGAAGCTGTTTTTCAGTCTTACTGTCTTGGCTAAGATGTTTCTGTATCTCCGACCAGATGGCAGAAGATGGAACAGACAGTTTCTGGGCACTGATGTTATGAGCACTCCATAGGCATCAAGAGTTGTAGATTGTCTCCAGGTCTGGTGGTTGAATCCCAATGATCCTAATCACTTGTTGGAGTGCTTTGTGATCTGTCCTGCTGCAGCTAGAGTACCACACTGTCATTCTGTATGTTAGTATGCCCTCTATCGCACACTGATAAAAGTTGGCCAGCAATTTTTGAGGCCGATCAGCTTTCCTTAATCACTTCAGGTAGTATAGTCACTCTTATGCCTTCCCTACTATCGAGGTCGACCTTCGATATTACTAGTCCCCTTTTGTGTATGCTAAACTCACGATGGATTGCAATAAACTCCTAATATTTCATTGAGGTTAATGGAGACAAATCTCTGAAGAAGAGTTTATCTCTTATTGTATTAAATATTCCTTATATTGAATGTACTTATATAGAAATGTAGTTTTTGCTAAGACCAGATAGTTTGCTTAGGCATACGGTGTAGCTTAAAATGGGTCATTATAAATGTATTAGCAATGTGTAAAATTGTCAGGGTATTTTGCAAAGACACTCATTCATGAATAGCTTAAATGGAAGTGTCAATTCTCTCGACCACAATGGGAAAGACTGCAAGCAGCCGAGCCGTGGAGACTAAATTGTTGACAGCAGCCTCAGAGATGCTCAGTTAAACTAGGAAAGGGCAGAAATCCCACCACTGCTGTCACTTCTGCTCAAATAATAACAGAGAGCATCAGTAATCTTGCGGTCATTACTGGTGCAAATTCCGGACCATTCCTTTCTAACTTACAAAGGTTCTGTGGCTCATGGAGTCTCATTCACTCTGGCTGGAATTTGCCTACAGTGTTCAATTGTGAAAATTGATGTGAAAAATCTATTCAATATGTTTCCTATATCCTAATCATCTGTAATAGTTTTACCCAATTTATCTTCTAATAGACCCATCTGGTCCATGACCTTCCCTTTACCACAAACTTGGTCCTAAAGCACTTTTGGCTGTACTCTATAATTTGCCTTTCTTTTCTGTTTGCATTTTAATGCTTTCTTTAGCTACATATAGTTGTCTTTTGTATGGTTCCTCCTGTTTATTAGTTTGTTTGAGACTTTTAAAATTTATCTGCTTGATTTTTAGTTTCTGTCTCAAGCCTCAAAGTTTTGTACATTTCTCCTATTTTTTATAGACTTAATTTTGTCAAAGTTCAAAGTTCCACCATTTGTAAGACTTTTCCAATGTATTGCTTTTAAATACAATTTTGCAAATGAGGAAAATCAGACAAAAACCCATAGGTTCTGTAAATCCAAAATGAAATAGGAAAATGAACGTAGTAGAACAGGCAGCACCTGTGGATAAGGAAACAAAGTTAAAACTTCAGATCCCGGACCCCATCACTAGGGCACCTCTGAAGATGGGTTCTTGGCCATCAAATATTGGATCTGGTTTTTTCCCACAGATTTCTGAGCTGTTGACTGTTTCCATTGCTCTAGTTTGTTTCAAATCTTCAGTAAGGCTTCCTTGACTTTAAAATGATACACAACATCCAGGGGCTCACAATTTCCATGAAATTCCGGTTTATATGCATGCTGAACGGCAAGAACAGCTTGATATATACAGAGCTGAGGAATCTCTTGGCCAATGCATCAGATAAAAACTTTGCCATTTTACCGCATCTAATTGTGAACAATGCAAGACAATTAAGTGGTCAATGGGAAGAGGAGAAGACTCCATGAACATCCCCTTCATCAATGAAGGCAGAGCCCAGCATGTGAGTGCTAAAGGCAAGGCTGAAAAATTTGCAACTACATCCAGTCGGAACTGCTCAATATGAGTTCCATTTCATCTTCCTCCAGTGATCGTTATGGAAACCAGGCTTTAGACAAGTCAATTCACTCCACACAATACCAAGAAAACTCTGAGGGCATCAGAAACAGCCAAGGCTAAACAACAAGACATGCAGCTGTGGTACTGAAAACCTGTTTCAGAACTATTTGTATCGCTACCCAAGCTGCAACATATAGTTACAACACTGACACTGACCATATATATTCTGGTTATATTTACAAGATGATATAAGGTGGTATCAAAACTGTTATCAAGCTCTTAACATCAAAACTGCATAGTGTCATCACTGAACCCTGGTAAAACTGAATTCAAGGTGGAAATGTCATACCAATGATTTGATTTGTACCTCATACAACAAAGATGGTTATGATTATAGTGTCGTGGTTAGCACAATGCTTTACAGTACCAGCAACCCTGGTTCAGTTCCTGCCACTGCCTGTAAGGAGTTTGTACGTTCTCTCCGTGACCATGTGGGTTTCCTCCAACAGTCCAAAGTCATACCAGTTGGCAGGTTAATTTGTCATTGTATTAGGCGATAAGGCTAGGATTAAATCGGGTAATGCTGGGCAGTGCTGCTCTAGGGGCTGTAAAGGGCTATTCAGTGTTGTATCTCAATAAGTAAGTTCCTAGGATATCATGTCATGCAGGGTAGTGTCCAAGTTCCAACCACTTTCAAATGCCCTGTCAATGGTCTTTCTGCCATTAGGCCAGAAGAGGGGATGTTCAAGTGAAGCCAAGGGAGCAGGTGGTGGATGGTCGTATGAGCAGCCAGTGCATATCACAAGTCCCGGTTATGCAACCACTGACACCAGGCAGACAGTCTCTGAAGAGTATTTATAATGGCTGGGGTCACCCCTGTTGTAAAGACACTGCCCAGAAGAAGGCAATAGCCAAGAATAAACATAATCATGTAGACGATGATTGACAATGGCTATTGAAAATTAGACTTTGAAGCTAGGAACAAACTTAAGGAAGAGGCAAAGCTGACAACTGCTGGGCGGGGGATCTAACTGTGAAATAGACTTCTTAAATCACCGAGTTCTAAAATATTACTGTAAATAAACTTTTGAATACAGCGGCACTCTTCCCTGCTCGCAGTCTGTAAAATAACATAAAAGGAGTAACCACTTGGTCAATATTCCAGAGAACTGTTGCTTCCCAAAGCACAAATTATGACTTGTTCTGTTCTCTCAGCTCCATCCTACACAGATCTGTTTTGAGAAGTCCAGGATTTGCATTACGTTATCTGATCTACACAAAGGAAGCCATAGGTTTGCTGTAGTTAGTTTCTGGTCACCTCAGTTTGGAAGAATGGATATAATTCCAGGTACTTGGGCCAAATTGTATCGGCCCTGCTGCAGTTCTGAAGCAAACCCGTAATAGTCAACATGTTCTAATATGGATGCACAGCAGCTCCACTGAGGTCCAGACTCACCCACTCCACCACTCTCCATATAGAGACCAGCTGTGGACTCTATACATGCTGTACTCCACATATAGAGACCAGCTGTACATGCTGTGATCTCAGCACACGAGGGCAAGCTGTTTGTTAGTCTTACACCAAAAGGCGAGGGAGGAGCACCACGGGAAGGGTGTGGGACAAGTGACAGAGAAAGAGAGTCAAGTGCAGGTGCAGGCACTCCAAGCCCTGAGATACCAGGCAGGTCATCTGCACTGAGCACTAGTAGTCAGGATAAAACCCATGTCACTAGGGCCACAGCACTGTGTTCCCAGTCTCTAAAATGATATAAAAGAACCTCTTGGTCAAGATTCCAGCGAACTATTTCTCAACTAAATATAACAAGCAGAAGTCAAACATATACAGTACTATGCAAAAGTCTTAGGCACATATATATAGCTAGGGTGCCTGAGACTTATGCACAGTACTGTATTTGTCAGCATGGAGTGGAGAGCGAGTTTGTAAATCAGGAGGGAGCAAAGGACGTTGGGAGTGGTGAGGGTGGAGTACCTTGGGAAGTGTGTGGAACAGGTGGCAGCAAAGGAGTTTCAGGGACGGGTTTGGCAGGAATGCGGACATACCCAGCCCAGAGACACCAGGCAAGGTCATTTGAACCCAAGCAATTGGTTTATTGATCATTACAGAATGTCTCTCTGGTACTTTCTTCTCCCTTCCCTGTTTTCCAACCATGATTCCCCTCTCCCTGCCCCCTTCCCACTTTGAGTGCACAACAGAGACCTATATCTAAATCAAGTTTATCATCACTCACATAGGTCATGAAATTTGTTGTCTTTTTACAGGAGCAATACAGTGCAACACATAAAATTACTACAGTACTCTGGAAAAGTCTGATGCACCCTAGCTATGTACATGTGCCTAAGATTTTTGCTCAGTAGTGTAAATTAGAAGAGGAACAGAATAAACATAAAGAAATGAGAACAATAGATTAATGCAATGCTGTTCATTTTGTACAGGGAGACTCAGGAGGACCACTGACCTGTTTGAAAGATGGACGCTATGAGATCTATGGAATAGTGAGCTGGGGGGATCACTGTGGAGTGAAGAACAAACCGGGTGTTTATGCCCGTGTCACCACATTCCTTAACTGGATTCAAGGAATAATTAACTAGTTTTTAATTTTTCAACTTGCAAATAAAATCAAAATTAAATTTAATAGCTCAGCTATAGTTTGTGTTACTTTCACTGTATATTAATTGCTTTTCAATACTGTACACTGTAACAAAATCAGGTAGGCATTTTGCAATGAATACAAAGAAAATAAAAACTCTGTTTAATAATGTAAACACAAGAGCTTCTGCAGATGCTGGAGGGACTCAGCAGGTCAGGCAGCGTCTATGGAAAGGAATAAACAGTCCACGTTTCGAGCTGAGACCTTTCATCAACATTGAGTGATGAAGCTAGTCCTGATGATGAGTTTTCGCCTGAAATACTGACTATTTATTCCTCTCGATAGACCTGCTGAATCCCTCCAACATTTTGTGTGTGCTTTTCTGCTTATAATGTATCATCCCAACCACCAATTATAGTAATAATTCAAAAGTTAATATATTGCATATTTCCATATAGTTATGACAGAGAAAGTGATGAATATATCTCCATACTGATATTGGAACGGCTGAAAAATATTTTGTATTTCAATTTTAATAAATTGAAGCACATTAATTGCCTTTTCATTTGCTTATGCAGTGTTTAACCAGGCATAATATATAATAAATTTAATTACAAGCTTCAGACCACTTCATGATAGGAGAACCTACTACAGCTGGTGACTGTCTAACATGTTATTGTATAAACACTTAGAGTGCCTATAATCCATCTCTGTCTTTGCTACTTTTAACAAAGAAATAAACAGCACAAAAATCTCCCAAAGGCATGAAGTGGTAAGTTAATACAATAAGTATTTGAGAATAATAAGAATCTTATTAAGGATGTCTTTTATAACAATGTATTTATTACAAAATTCTATAACATTTAAGAGAAGTTTGGATAGGTACATGGATGGGAGGGGTGTGGAGGGCTATGGTGTGGGTGCAGGTAAATGAAACTAGGCAATTTAAATGGTTTGACACAGACTAGATGGGCCAAAGGGTCTGCATCTGCGCTGTACTTTTCTTTGACTGAAATGGGTTGAAAAATGGCAGATAGAATTTAGTTGCAGACAAATGCAAAGTGTTTTACTTCAGTGGGACCTACCAGGGTAGGTCTTACACAGCGAACAGTAGGGCACTGAGGAATGCAGTTGAACTCAAGGATCTGGGAATCCAAATCCATAATTCATTGAAAGTGGCATCACGGGTAGATAGGGTTACAATGACCGCATTTGGCACATTGGCCTTCATAAATCAAAGTACTGAGTACAGGAGATGGGATGTTATGTTGAAGTTGTATAAGATGTTGGTGAGGTCTCATTTGGATATTGTGTGCAGTTTGGTCACTTACCTACAGGAAAGATGTAAATAAGCTTGAAAGAGTACAGAGAAATTTTACAAGAATGTTGCCAGGACTGGAAGTCCCAAGTTATAGGGAAAGATTGAATAGGTTAGGACTTTATTTCTTGGAACATAGAAGATTGAAGGGAGATTTGATAGAGATTTGCAAAAATTATGAGGGCTATAGAAAGGGTAAATGCAAGCAGGCTTTTTGCACTGAGGTTGGGTGGGACTACAATGGGTTAAGGGTGAAAGGTGAAAAGTTTAAGGAGAACATGAGGGGAAGCCCCTTTACTCAGAGGGTCATGAGAGTGTAGAATGGCCTACCAGCACAAACTTGAGCTTATGGAAAGTTTGGGCAGGTACATGGATAGTAGGGATATGGAGGGCTAAGATCCTGGTTCAGGTCCACGGGTAGGCAGTTTAAATGGGTCGGCTCAGACTAGATGGGTCAAGGGGCCTGTTTCCGTGCTGTACTTTTCAATGACTCTGACTCTATTTGCCATCTAAAATATAAACAGAAAACTCACACAACTCGATTGATATGTTTTATTTCATTATATAAGTAATTACTTTCTCTTAAAACTAAAGTCTCTGATGGATTTGATTACCATAGACAAATCTTGCAGGAACATTTATTTCCAAAAAAAAAGTTTTTGATAAATATCATTATGATTTCTGGTTTTATGCTTTCAGACACATGCAATGGTTTATGCATCTATTTTATTTTTAGAATTCTAACTAATATTTCAGGGTAACCAAATTGCTTTTAAACCCTTTCCTGCAATGCTACTGTTGCATTGAGTCCCACGAAACAGAACAGACAAGTCAGTGCTTCATAATAGGGAATATTAAAGATTAACTATGGGTGGCAGGGTGGAGATATGTCTCTGACAAGAGAGGTATGAGGTGCTCCTTCCCTCCACAAGCCTGCAGGTCACCCTTGGGCAAGGGATAGCACCTGCTTAGACCCCAATTCTAGGTCACGTGAAGCCATGGGAGCAGGTGGTGGGTGGTCATATGAACAGCTGGTGAACTGGTTTACCATCGCCTTCTTCTGGGCAGTGTCTCTGCAAGACGGGTGAACCCAGCCATCGTCAATACTCTTCAGAGATTGTCTGCCTGGCGTCAGTATCACATAGCAAGGATGCGATCTGCACCAGCTGCGCATACAACCATCCACCACCTGCTCCCATGGCTTCATGTGACCCTGACTGGGGAGGCTAAGCAGGTGATACAACTTGCCCAAAGGTGACTGCAGGCTAGTGGAGGGAAGGAGCACTTTACTTTGATGGGAAGTTCCTTTGGTGGAAACATATCTTCCCCCTCACCAGAATTAATAGCAGTGATGTAATTAATTCATTAAAAAATACAAAGCTTTTAACCTGACAAGATAGCAAATATTTTCCACCTGTTCTGATGGGCTAGTATAGTTATAAATAAATAATACCTGTTAACATTTATCATTATTTCCTTCAGTAGTCCATTATGCTGCAAATTTTAGTGACCAAGTAAAACTTATCACACATTTTGGATGGGTGTTACAGTAAATGAATCCTGGCTACTTCCCAAATACAATCTATGACACAAAGCCAGCATTACACATGTTGACCTCAGTGGTGTCTGCGGAACACAACTGCAAGAAAGGAATGCAGGTGGTAATGGTGTCAGTTTAAACTGACACCTAGTGCATTAGATTCTGAGGAAAAACTCTCGGAAGGGCAGATGATCTGGCACATTTACCATCCAACGGCAACAGACTGCAGTCAATGTGGCTTCCAGCTGCTGCACACCTCATTATACAACTGGCACCAGATGGGCAAGGTCAAAGAAGGGGAAAGGCTGATGCAGAACCCCTCCTCCACTTAAGGAAAATTTATGCATAGCCCTCTCATCATGATCATCTTTGCTTTGAAGTGGCTTGCATTAATTATTTTAGAAACGGGCACAGGAACTACTGAATTCCAGGAATGCATTCAGAGAAGATCAAACAAGCTGGCATACTTCTAGAAATTTTAATCAAGCGCCCTGGAAGTGGAGCACATGCTCTCATTCAGAGGACAGGGGCTTCGTTCCTCTCGTGTCCCTTCTGTCAGTAGCCAAGCACAGTTCCCGTGCTTTTAAAGTCATATCTCTGCAACGTTAGTCTTCCTCCTGTTTATAGCCTGCTGAGGGTCCTGAACTTCACACGGTGCCAACAGTCGTTTCTCAAATGCTTAGATATTGAAGGATCTTACTGTTTAAATCTGGTCAATGACACTTCTAAAACAGTTTTATGTGTTTCATCCTGTCTGGAAGCGATTCACACCTGTCTGGGGTGATTCTTATTATCTCTTTGCCTGTTTCATGCATTGTCAACATCATACAAGATTAAATATCATCTACTTGTGGATTAAGTCTATGGTGTCAGCTTCTTTTATGTTTCAATTCTTCGCACTAAGGCAGTCAGGAAGGCTGCAGTAATGAAGGCTGCTGCGGAGACATAGATCTTTCAACCTCCCGAGTGTGAAATTGAGGTCAGCAGTACTCTCTCTTCAGCATTCAAATTAAACATGGCATCCACCGCACAGGCGTGCAGCCCAACAGCATTGCTCAAGATCTCAGTGGGTGACAAAGAAGAGTGAGCAGCCGCAGATGATAAACACTGATGTGATGCTAACACTTATCATCGTCATTATGTGCCGTGTTGTATGACGTAGGCAATCATGGTCCTGTGACCATGATGGTTCTTGGTACATTTTTCGACAGAAGTGCTTTGCTATTGCCTTCTTCTGGGCAGTGTCTTTACAACAGGGGTGACCCCAGCCATTATCAATACTCTTCAGAGATTGTCTGCCTGGTGTCAGTGGTCACATAACCAGGATTTGTGATATACACCAGCTGCTCATACGACCATCCACGCATCACCTGACCCTGTTTGAGGGGCTAAACAGGTGCTACACCTTGTCCAAGGGTGACTTACAGGGAGGGAAGGAGTGCCTTACACCTCCTTCGGTAGTGATGTATCTCCACCCCACAACCCATTGCTAACCCTGCCAGTTTCAAAACCCACCTTCCAGGCTACGACCTCTGTTAATCTAACAAGCAACACATCTATAAAGCAGAGAACACCATTCCTTCTATTGTGCCAATGTTACACAGTTTTAGTGCTGTTAAAGAGTCCTTGAAATAGCTAAAGTCCATAGGAAGTGTTATGATAGTAGGGCCAAGAGCAAGTCGAGGCGGCAGGGCCTGGGTCCGAAAGTAAGAAACAATCTACTGTTTGGCTGATTTAAGCACTGGTTCATATGGAAAAGGTCAGGGTGTGGGGTATGGGGGCAAGGGACCGGCTGGTGTTCAGCTCACTGCTATTATATTTTGTAGCTTCAAAACATTAAATTAATTCATTACGACGATGGGAGTCCAAAAATCTGGGTGTAACTTCAGTTTTACTTTAAGCAAGGCACACAAGTATCACATGGCAGCATAATGATGTATGCAATTAACATAATTTTACATATAACCTGTATTTTTACATACAGCTTCGAGGATGTGGACTCACTTTCATGAACTTCAATTCTGAATGGCATTTGCTTACTTTTACTGTTTGCACCATTAGTTATTTCCTGCACATTTGTTGTTTGATGGTCTTTTTTAATGGATTCTATTGGGTTTCTTTGTTTTGTGGCTGCCTTTAAGGAGATGAATTTCAAGGTTGTGTATAGTATATCTACTTTGTTAGTTAATGTACTTTGAATGTTAAAGGTCATTTTTGCCAACTTCTTTGCAAATCCAGACATTAAGAACAACTCAAAACCTTATCTGGGCAGGTGTGCAGAATATACTCTTGAAATAACAAGCAAGACTCCAAGAGCCATGACCCAAAATGTCAACCATACTCTTTTCCATGGATGCTGCCTGGCCTGCTGAGTTCCTCCAGTATTGTGAGTGTGTTGCTTGGATTTCCAGCATCTGCAGATTTCCCCTTGTTTGTGACCCTCAAAATAACAATCAATAGGAGAAGGAAAAGAAAGGCTTTCAGCAGGGAACCAAACTCACCCAGCATGTTTAGAAAGCAACCCACCTTTGCGAAGCTCAACGAAGAACACTTTTAGTTCTGTAAGGACATTTCTTCTGAAAGACTAAGCTGCCACAGGTGAACAACCACTGACAGCCTATGAAATCTTAGGAAGAGATTTTGTAATTAATTAATTACAGGCTGATGAGAAGAGGTAGGGGGCCAGAGCAGGGAATTTAAGAAGAGGGAAGGGGGAGGGAAGTTTTATTTTACTGGAGGGAGAAATCAACATTTATACAGCTACTGATTCTTTTAAATGACCTTCTCTAGCTGCTCTATACATGTCTATCTCATGAGGTTAACAGAGTGAAGGATATTTCTCCTTCTGGTTAAAAAAATCCCTCTCTCCTTTCTTCTTCTATTCCCCACTTTGGCCTCTTTCAGATTAATTAATTACACCTCTTTAGCACTATCTTGGGAAGAGCGCACCAGGTAGGAAGTGAAAAAGATTCAAGAAAGTTCTCAAAGGTTCTTCGAAACATTCCTACTCTTGGCATTTTCTTGCCTATATCTACACAAAGTGAAGAAGTGGCCTTGATGATTCATCAGGAGCACACAGAAGAACTGAAGAAGCAATGGCTTAAGTGTGTTACCTCAGAAACTGACTTTCCACCTGCCCCATCGGGATCCTTGCTTGAGCAAGAGACTGCAGTTCCCACCTTGGTCTAATCCCTGAGCTCGTTGCACACTAAACAAGACTGAAAGAAGCAGCTATGTGGAAAGTGGAAAGCAGTTGAGGACTGGAAAAGGAGGAGGAAGAGGAAAAGAACCATCAAGGACCCCCATCATCCACACTCTCTTCTCATTTATGACATTGGGAAGGAGGTACTGGAGCCTTGGATCTCACACCACCAGGTTCAGTAACAGTTATTACCCTGCAATCATCAGGCTTCTGAGCTGTCATGGATAACGTCACTCACCTCAACACTGAACTGATTCCAGAACCAATGGACTCAGTTTCGAGGACTGTACAACTCATGTTCTCAATATTATTTATTTATGTGCTTGTCATTATTGTGTGTATTTTTTTAATTTGTACAGTTTGTCTTCCTTTGCACATTGATTTTATTTGTCAGTCTTTGCATATAGTTTTTCATTGATTCTGTTATATTTTCTTGTTCTACTGTGAATGCCTGCAAGAAAATGAATCTTAAGGTAGTATATAGTGATATATTCTGTACCTTCATTGATAATGAATTTAATTTAAATTTAGTTTGAACTGATAATAAACTTAATTTAAACCTATGCCGAACAGGTCAAAGGGTAGAGGCCAGAAAAGAGTTGTCCACTGGTCCTCCAGGTTTCAGGGGTTCAGCTCAGGGGTATCAGCTCTGACTGATCAAACAAAACTGTCACAGAAACAGCAATGAGGAATCCTTCTACATCTGAGTGCAACGGTATTCCTGAGTCTCCACCCAGAACCTGCATGACCAACAGTAGTGAAAGCTGAGAGGAAGCTACCAGCACAATGAAGGAAGCCCTGGCCACCGCCAGAGATGGAAGACCTTCATTGCTGCCCTAAACACCAGTGACATAGTGGGCAGTAGAGAGAGAACTTTGAAGAAGGAAAGATCCAACCTGGACAGTCATCTCTGTTATAGAATGGTAGGCGATTGTTAATAAAAACATGATCATGGATGATATATGTTATATCTTAAGTTACTATGTGAAGTTATTTGCTTTACGATGTCAGTTTTACAATGGCTGCATTAGGAAAATCTTGCAGCCCATTGCTGATGCCCATCTTCCTTCTGTCTGGACTTGTCCTCTAACACGTCTAACCTACAAACCAAATTTCCACTTCAGCAGACTTTCTAAGTCCTCTGCAAAGTGTCCTTTTCATACTTCAGGCATCACTGAAGGCCAATTCTGAAGATAGATTTTGGCCACCTGATGGTCAAAAGTTAAGTAGACTTTGTTGAAGCACCTTCAATGGTTTGAGTATTGATTGCTTAACAAAGAAAGCCTCCCCATCACTTATGGTGAACTCTGAATCAAATATGACCCTGTGCTAATGCAAAATGAGTTAGACTATCGAAAAGGCTAATAACATTTACAAACCACAATATACTTTAAGACTTCTATCACTTTTAATGCATACTTTCTTTAAAATTAGACAAAAATTACAATTTAAAATTGTTTAATGCATGACTGAATAGAAAATTGATAAAGAGAAGTACCTTGCAGTGCAGAAGGTGCATTAATTATGTATGCAAAGTTTGACTAAAAATTAAATGTAGCTTATATATAATGTTGGGAAAATGTGCCATTTAAAAAGTAGGACAGCAATTAGCCATGTGAGCATTTTATTTTTCACTGAGTTTCATCTTGAATCTTTTTGCTTGAAGTATTTCAGTTGCATCTGGCATCACATCTGTCCGCTGAAATTCTTCTGTACTCCTGTTTGCTTGAGCTCGCTGATAACAAAAAGGGGAATGTGAGCTTTTGGACTCATGCATAATAATTCTGTGCTAATACATTTCAGTCACATTCCATAAGACATCAATCATTTCCCAGCGCAACCATCAAGAAAGCACAAAGAATAGCTCCAAGCATTAAAACTTCAGAAATTTAGGGTACTTTACATTGTCCTTCAATGTAATATGATTAGACCCCTTCACATCATTCTGAGTACACAGACATATAAATGATTTCTTGTAGTTTAAAAGGTGCTTATTTAACTTGCTGCTCTCCTGGGGAGTCTCATCTGCCAGAGGACATATCTGAAGCCAGGGTGCACAGTGCACTTTTGTATTCTGCCCATTCATTTCAAGGGTTCACGTTGTTCATTCAGCTTTTTGAAACGTGAGCAAACTACTCACCGGAATGATTCCCAAAGTTCCAGTTTAATATTTTGTATTCAAAAGCATTGATCCTTGCAGGAATAGATGTAGGTCAGTAAAACTCCAAATGCATAAGCACAGCTTAACCTGAATCTGATATTTATTAAGATCTTCATTTGACATCAGATGTTGAATGTTAAGTATGATATTCTTAATTCTCTGATGCTTTCATTTTGACTGTGGCTGTCATATTAAAGCTTTATTTTTGGTGAACTCATTTCTTATCACACTCAATATTACTCAGGGAACATACAGTTTAAATTTAGATCATATATTATCTGGTTCACTTATATGCTTTCAGTGTATAATGTTCCTTTAATGAACCTATGCCATTGATGCACAGATTCAGAGCTGTTTCTTCAAAGCACAGAAACCACTAATACATCAGACAAAAAGAATATTCTTCAAAAGTTTATGTGCTGTGATACCTGGTTGTCTATCATTATAAAGGCAGAGAAATTTCACAAAGTGCCTGATGCTCCACATCACCACACAGATTCTTGTGGACTTACAGGGTCAGAACAGGAGCAGATCCTGGTTATTCCTGCAAATATCTTGACGGGTTTTGGTTATGGTGACTGTCGGGGAGAATGATTTTATACTGATGACAATAAAACAGAAAAGTACTGGGAACATTCAGTGGTCAGGCAGCATCTGTGGAGTTCACATTCTGGGTCAAAATGAAAAGTTAACTCTCTCCCCCTCTCTGCAGCTGCAACCTGTTCTACTCAGAGTCTCTGGCATTTTAGTTCAGATTTCCAGCAATTTTTGCACTGATTATGATGGTTTTGATGAGTATCTTATCATCGATAATTATTGACTGACCCAATAATTTGTCACATGCCCCAACTCAGGGGTTCCCAACAACGTTCCCTCCAATTTGTAATGACCAGTGTGTGCACAAAAATCTTGTATTGTGCAATTTTTGCCCAGTGGCAACAACATGTGCTCACTGAATAACTTCTTCAATAAAAACGGCATAAATAAGCCAGTTTCAAAATCTGCAGACAAATTGTCGCAAACCCCACATTGTTCACACTGTCCACATCAGAAACCGGAAAAGGAAATGTGTTTGTGCATGGTTGTGAAATATACTTAACACGCCAATGAGGTAGAGGGTGACAACCTTTCGTATGCATTTTAAATTCCATTATGGGCAAGTAGCAAAAGCTGTGTGTGTGGGCACAAGTGCACACTTCAGAGAGAACATTGGTTCCCAACCTTTTTTATGCCATGAACTCCTACTATTAAGCAAGGGGTGCATGAACCCCAGGGTTGGGAATCCCTGTCCTAATGGGGCATGTATTGAAGGTGAAAGGGGGTAGGTTCAAAGGGCATGTGAGGGATAATTTTTTTACTCAGGAAGTGGTGGACGTCTGGAATGTGCAGCTTGGTTCAGTGGTATAGGCAAATATATTGAAGGCTTTTAAGAGATGTTTAGATAGGCACATGAATGTGAGGAAGATGAAAGGATATGTTTGGTGTTCTAATGTAATACTACTCACCATGAATTGCTCATATTGAATAGCAGCTTCCTGAGGGTCCAGCCCTTGGGCATAGGCCATGTTAGCAGCACGCCTAGCCATTTCAACTTTATGGTAACCGGGAGGTGTCCAACCAATCCCACGAGTCCAGTTGAGGTCAGATTTGTATGCAACCTAGGAAAACATTTACAGTTAATCAAAACTCCAGCTCACCCTGCCCCACAATCACTCAGGACATAAGAGCACTTTGCAACATCTTACGCTACAGTATGGATTCCAGTAGTTAGTGAGGAGAATTGTGACTTCAATATTTATACTGAATTTGCTAATTTATGCCTTCATATAGTTCAATCTTATTTTCCAGTTATGTTGGCTTCTTTGATGGACAGACGGACAGACAGACAGACTTTATTGATCCCGAGGCAAATTGGGTTTCGTTACAGTCGCACCAACCAAAAATAGTGTAGAATTATAGCAATATAAAACCATAAATAATTAAAAAATAATAAGTAAATTATGCCATGTGGAAATAAGTCCAGGACCAGCCTATTGGCTCAGGGTGTCTGACACTCCAGGGGAGGAGTTGTAAAGTTTGATGGCCACAGGCAGGAATGACTTCCTATGATGCTCAGTGTTGCATCTCGGTGGAATGAGTCTCTGGCTGAATGAACTCCTGTGCCTAACCAGTACATTATGGAGTGGATGGGAGACATTGTCCAAGATGGCATGCAACTTGGACAGCATTCTCTTTTCAGACACCACTGTCAGAGAGTCCAGTTCCACTCCACAATATCACTGGCCTTATGAATGAGTTTGTTGATTCTGTTGGTGTCTGCTACCCTCAGCCTGCTGCCCCAGCACACAACAGCAAACATGATAGCACTGGCCACCACAGACTCGTAGAACATCCTCAGCATCATCCGGCAGATGTTAAAGGTTGAATGGCTTAATTCTGCTCCTATGTGTTATGGTCTTGTGTATTGTAAACTCCTCTAAGAGGACCACAACCTTGTCATGGCTTGGAGGCTTGTGTACCTCAATGACCCGGTGAGCTATGTTGGCTGGAGTAAGGACTTTATGCTTTGGCTTTTGGTAGGGTCACCCATGCTAAATGGGTCAAAGGGTAGAGGCCAGGCTAAGAATGGCCCACCAATCCTCCAGGTTCAGGAGTTCCACTCAGGGCTAACAACTCTGACTGGTGAAACAAAATTGTTACAGAAACAACAATGAAGAATCCTTCTACATCTGAGTATAACGGTATTCCTGAGTCTCAACCTGGGACCTGCATGACTGACAGTGGTGAAAACTGAAAGGAAGCTACTGACACGATGAAGGAAGCTTTGGACATCCCGAGATGGGGGATTTTCATTGCCGCCCTAAATGCCCCTGATATTGGCTTTCTGAACGTTCCATGAATACTACCTCACTATCCCTCTTTTGCACAATTTATAATAGCTTATAGCAATTTGCTATATGCCTGCCCTTCACTGCTACCACAAAACACCGTACATTAACATTGTGGTTAGCACAACACTACAGTACAGGCTTAATTCCTGCTGCTGCCTGTAAGGAGTTTGTACGTTCTCCCCATGTGTTTCTGCTGGATGTTCTGGGTTCCTCCCACAGTCCAAAGACTGTGGAAGGTTGGTAGGTTAATTGGCCATTGTAAATTGGCCCGTGATTAGGCTAGGATTAAATTGGGGGATTGCAGAGCAGCGCAGCATGAAGGGCTACAAGGGTCTATTCTATGCTGTATCTCAATAAAAAAAATTAAACAAATTTCACAACAGGTCTGTGACAATAAACCCGATTCGCCATATTACCAAGAACCCGTCACGGCCGTCCTTTGTATACTGAGCTTGAAACATTCCTGTTTTTCTCATGGACAGTTTCAACGAATTCCTTACCTGAGCACTTCTAGTCGAGGGCCAAAAGAATTGTTATGGTTCCTACATGCTGTGACATAATAAATGCATACTAAATGAACTTATTTATAATGTAACTACATGGTTTTGTCTGAGCCTTGCTTCATAAGTGTAAGGAAAACACATATAACAAGGCTGTTCCCCCTTGACCTTGCAAAAGAACTTGCCTTGTGTTTTCAAACGTTTGTTCAAGATTGTTTAAGAAAACAATCATCATTACTTACATCACTTTGTAGTTTGTAAGCTTCTCGAGCATGCTTCACATTCAGTTGCTCTGGGTCACATGTCCAATGATGTAGGTGCTGCCTGTAGTTAATATTACTGGCTTGTTCCTGGCTTCTTTTAGCTTGTATAAAGCCAGGCTGGTCCATGTGTATTCGGTACTTGGATTTGCCCTCCTCAAATTGCCTCTTGTATTCAGTTGCACTCTGGAGTCTACTGGCAGCCAGGAAATGCCTCATTTTTCTGTCATCGTCAACAGTGCGGCAGCCTATCTGTTGGCCTCTCTCCTGCACAAATGCCTGCTTGTATTTGTACTACCAGAGAAAGAAAACTTTTAAAACCAAATGCTTTTACATGCATCTAATGCTATAAAGATCAAGCTTATAATTTTATTATGTCAAAATCATTTTATTTATCAATATGATGGTACCAATTCTAATTCTGAGCAGTCATTAAAACCTATATTTAAAATTTGTTGTTGATAGCAAATACTCTTTTATAAAAGACAAACACAAATAGTCAATATTGCTTTTGTGTACATTATGTGGACCACGACCTTGTCACGGTTCGGAGGCTTGTATGCCTCAATGATCCAGAGAGCTATGTTGGCTGGAGTCAGGGTTTTATGCTTTGGCTATTGGTAGGGTCAGCCATGCCAAACAGGGCGAAGGGTAGAGGCCAGACCAAGAGTGGTCCACTGGTCCTCCAGGTTCTGGGGTTCTGTTCAGTTCCTCAGTCTCGACCTGGGACCTGCATGGCAGACAGTAGTGAAAACTATTAAGAAGCTACTGGCACGACAAGGGAAGACCTGAACACTGCCAGAGATGGAGGACATTTGCTGTCCTAAATGCCAGTGGCATAATGGGCAGTAATAATAATAACATTACGTGAAAACCATTCCAAAAATCTAATCTATTCAATGATATTCATCAAAAATATTGCATGGTAAAATCTAAGCAAATTTTAAAAGTAACGGACTTCTTAATGGATTGCATCTCATTAAATTTTTGTGATTCAGACATTAAGGATCTTTTAGTTTTTCTTATCTTCAAACAAGTAAAACGTAGTAATCAATTAATTTTTAATATAAACAGTAGATGCAAATTGAGCTAAAATGTTTACATTTTAAAGGAAATAGTTCTTACATCACTGGCTATTTCCCTGGATGCTTTGGCTGTCTGGAAGGGAATAGCATCCAGTCGAAGGTCATAACCCAATGCCCTTATCTGTTCCCAAGATGTCCTGTAAGCTTTCTGTAATATTAAAATCAACAATTTACTTTATGCAATAGAACATCTCTCACATCTGGTTCTCATTACCACGCTGGAGGTAGCATTCTCAGTTCCCCGTCAAAACCCTGAACGAATAGCGAGAGGTGCTCAAGGTTGGTCTGGAACAGTTGGTCCTATAGAGAAGCAGCAATAACCTTTGTGTTGCTTTCTTACAGCATTTGAGCTGAAATCAGGAATCCAACAAAGTAACATCGGACACCAGCTGCTGGCAGTAAGCCACAAAACTGGCTGTCTATAACAATTACTATTCATCAAGTTCATATTAAACCCTCACTGTCACCAAAAATGAATGCTGCGGTGAAATTAACAGTGTTAGATTATAGAAAGCTGCCTATTAAATGAAACCCTACTCTTCAATCATCTGGCTGTTAGTTACTTTTCTATTCCAACTCTTCTCATGCATAGGTAGATATCCAGCGGCTCAGTCAGCATCTATGACAGGGGTTCATGGACCACTTCCTTAATGGCATTGGTCCATGGCATAACAAAGTTGGGAAACCCTGATCTATGGAGAGGAATAAAGAGTCAGAGCTTCAGGCCCAGACCCTTCAGCAGGAATGGAAAGTAAGGTGGCAGAAGCCAAAATAAGGAGGTGGGGCAGAGTAGAAGTAGTACAAGATCATCTATGTGAGAAATAAAGCGGAGTCCGGTGACTTACATCACTGATGTTGTAGGCGTTGATTCGCGCTCGCTTGAAATCAGGGTGGTCAGGTGGTATCGTAGATCTATGCATAGTCTGTGCATATCTGGATCGGTACAATCTCTGAAACACAGTGCACCACTAAATTAGATTTCAAACTCAGTTCTCCCTCCAAATGGAGGTGCAGTTGCCATTAGCTCACTGTTGACCAGTAAAGGCCAAAAGCGGCCATTTGACTGAATAACAAACAAACCTACTTGGATATTTACCAAATTTACCTTATATGGTTTCTAACGCACTGTCAAATTATGGGAACACATTACTTTTCTTGACTGATACAAGATACCAGTAACTGAAAATTTAATTCTAAATTGATTATATTTAGACCTGTCCAGCACCGAATTTGAGACAGAAGATACCATTAATAGCAAAATAAATTATATCAGGCCCAAGAGGTCACAAAGTGCCCCTGCACACGTACAGGCCCTTCAGCCCAACTGGTCCATTACTATCATGTTAAAGATTGTTCATTGCAACATTGAATAAAGATAATCATTGCTTGCTACTTCTAAAGATGATTAGTCAACACTTGGAAACTTAAAATTTGTAGGCAAAAAAACATTTGAAAAAGTTCGTTCATTGTTAACTTACATTAGAATATTCTCTTTCACCTCTCAAAAAAGTCAAACTCCGTTACTTCATTTGTACAATAAACATCAGAACCAGATTACAGCGATGGAACTGGACTTTGATTTGGCTTAAATGACTGGAAGAAATTAATTAAGCACTTAAGATTAAATCAGTCTCCCCAGCTCAAGCCCAAATGACCCAATTATAGGTACTTGATTGGACTGGGCTGACTGTACATTCCAATAAAGTGTTTGGATTCAGCTCAGCTTGGGCTGGGTAATTTGCTGAATATTATCACATCGCTCCTGTCTTCAACATTTCTTGTATTTCCTGTGACAAACTAACAGCCATCTCTGAATCTGTGAACAGCGTCTTTTATGCGAGGGGGAGGAGCTAAGACACAGTATCAAAGTAAGCTGCAGAATTGTAAACGTAGTCAACTTCATCAGGGTATCATGGTAACCTCTATAGTATCCAGGACATCTTCAACAGGCAATACCTCAGAAAGGCAGCATCCATCACTAAGTGCCAACATCCTCTAGGACATGCCCTGTTCTCAATGCTACCATCAAGGAGGAGGAACACAAGCCTGACTCAATGGTTCTGGAACAGCTTCTCCCCACGTGCCGTCAGATGTCTGAATGGACAATGAACCCATAAACATTAACTTACTACCTTTTTATTTCTACTTTTGCACTACTTATTTAATGTAGCTGTATATAAATGTACTGTTTATATATATATATATATATATCTATTATCTATAAAAAGTATTTACACCCCCCAGAAGTTTACATATTTTATTGTTTTACAACATTTAATTTGGCTTTTTGACACTGATCAACAGAAAACGATTCTTTCATGGCAAAGTGAAAACAGATCTTTACAAGTGATCTAACTTAATTACAAATATAAAACACAAAATAATTCATTGTGTAAGTATTCACCCCCTTTGATATGACACACCAAATCATCACTGGTGCAGCCAATTGGTTTTAGAAGTCACATCATTAGTTAAATCACTATGTACAGTCAAGATGTTTCAATTGATTGTAGTAAAAATACACCTGTATCTGGAAGGTCCAACTGCTGGTGAGTCAGTATCCTGGCAAAAACTACACCATGAAGACAAAAGAACACCCCAAGCAACTCCACAAAATAGATGTTGAAAAGCACAAGTCAGGAGATAGATACAAGAAAATTTCCAAGCCACTGAATATCCCTCGGAGTACAGTTAAGTCAATCATCAGGAAATGGAAAGAATATGGCACAGCTGTAAATCTGCCTAGAGCAGGCCATCCTCAAAAACCGTGTGATCGTGCAAGAAGAGAACTAGTGTGGGAGGCCACCAAGAGACCCATGACAACTCTGGAGGAGTTACAAGTTTCAGTGGCTGAGATAGGAGAGACTGCAATTACAATAACTGTTGCCTGGATGCTTCACCAGTTGCAGCTTTATGGGAGAGTGGGAAAGAGAAAGCCACTGTTGAAAAAAACTCACATGAAATCGCGGCTAGGGTTTGCCAGGAAGCATGTGGAAGACTCTGAAGTCAGCTGGAAGAAGGTTCAATGATCTGAAGAAACCAACATTGAGCTTTTTGGCCATCAGACTAAACACTACATTTGGCATAAGCCAAACACAGCACATCATCAAAAACACACCATCCTTACCCTGAAGCACGGTGGTGGCTGCGTCATGCTGTGGGGATGCTTCACTGCAGCAGACTCTGGAAGGCTTGTGAAGGCAGAGGGTAAAATGAATGCAGCAAAATACAGGGAAATTCTGATTCAGTCTGCAAGAGAACTGCAACTTGGGAGAAGATTTGTTTTCCAGCAAGTCAATGACTCCAAGCATAAAGCCAAAGCTACACAGGAATGGCTTAAAAACAACAAAGTTAATGTCCTGGAGTGGCCAAGTCAGAGTCCAGACCTCAATCCAATTGAAAATTTATGGCTGGACTTGAAAAGGTCTGCTCACTTATAATCCCCATGCTGTCTGACAGAGCTTGAACAATTTTGTAAAGAAGAACGGGGGAAAATTGCAGTGTCCAGATATGCAAAGCTGATAGAGACCTATCCACACAGACTCGAGGCTGTAATTGCTGCCAAAGGTGCATCTCCTAAATACTGACTTGAAGGGGGTGAATACTTATGCATCAATTATCGTATGTTTTATATTTGTAATTAATTTAGATAACTTTGTAGAGATCTGTTTTTACTTTGACACGAAAGTCTTTTTCTGTTGATCAGTGTCAAACAAATGTCAGATTAAATCCTCTGTCATTCAACGTTGTAAAACAACAAAACATGAAGACTTTCAAGGGGGGGTGAATACTTTTTAGTGGGACTGGATATTCACGTTCACGTAATTCATGACCTTTTTCATTACCATGTATTTCATTGTACTGGTGTCACAAAGGCAACAGATTTCATGACATATACTGGTGATATTAAACCCAATTCTGATTGTTATATTTAATGTCATGATTGAGTCAGGACCCTGAGGAAAAGAAGAATGTATGCACGTGGCTCAAGTCAAATTCAGATTTGCCATGAACAGGTTAGGCCAGGTTTTACTTTTACATTTAATCAACCCCAAAGAGGGCTGTGCTTTGAACACTACCAGCACACCATCCCACAACAGCCGCGGCTTAATGAATAACTTACCTGGTAAATGGCAGCAACATAGTCAAGATCTAAAGCCTAGAAACTGGTCAGACGCCTTTTCGGCATTAAGCATGCAAAATTCACTTTTCTACTGGGATCATCTCTAGTTAAAATCATGTTTGTTGTGAATCTGGACAAAGCACTGCCGTGCAACAGCTTTATTAGTAACCATGACGCCTGCAATAAATACTGTCCGTAACGAAGCATTCCACATTTCTGCCTGCCTGATAAACTGGATCTTCAGGCTCCACAGCATTGTTGCTTTGCACGGTCCCATAGTATATATTGCTAAGCCAATGGTTTACACACAATTTAAATCAGTTCTCTGATGACACTGAGTGACCCATCGACACAAATTCAGAGCTGACTGCTGCTGCTCAAACACCTTCCAACACTATTAAGTATGTGTCTTCTAACATTGAGTGCCTTTCCAACAGTTGCCTGCTGAGATACTGCTTCCACACACAGCAGGTTGCACTGCGCTATCAGAGAGGTTGTTATGACTAGGGCTGCCTGAGCCAGGTCAGCTGGGTTCCTCATGGCAGGAGGCCTACTCACAAAGCACCTAGGCCTGCCAGGCCTTTAGAGACACCAGATCCTGCTTAGACTTTGCTGGCGCATTGACAGCTCAGGGTTTCCCAAGTTTGTGACCATTGAGTTATTTGAAATGATCAGCAGCCCCTTTGGCTGCACCCTCATTCCTCTCATGATGCACACTGGCAATGAATGAACCCAGGTGCGAAGGAACGGCAGACTCCCAGTTAGAGACGGAAACAAGATAGGAATTCCAACAGAACATCAGGGGCACGACTGAACGACACTGTGAGACAAATCATTCCCAACACAAGGACCCCGTGATAAGCACTAATCAGGAGTCCACTTTAAATAATCACAGAATGCAGAAAACCCGTGCCAGTCACAATTAACTTGACAAGATGAAACAGAAATCACAAGGGCTTAACGACTCTAGTTAACACAGCAATTAGCAAACACAGGTGCTCAAGAAACCCAGAAACCCAACATTCTACAGCAAGGGCACAGAGGCTCACAGGACTCCTGACAATTCTGGATTGTTCTCTCGGTGTAGGTCAAGATCATACTGTTGCACAGCTTCCCCACTACAGCACTTTCCCAAGTGATGGCCCCAGATCTTGGCTGCACCTCCCAAATGGCTGCTCACATTGCAAAAGCTTTTTCAGATATGTAAAAAATAAAAGAGAGATGAGAGTGGATATAAGACTACTAGAAAATGAGGTCGGAGAAATAATAACGGGAGACAAGGAGATGGTTGATGAACTAAATGAGTATTTTGCATCAGTCTTCACTGTGGAAGACACTGGCAGTGTGCCAGGTGTTGAAGGGTGTGAGGGAAGGGAAGTGAGCGCAGTTACTATTACAAGAGAGAAGATGCTCAAAAATCTGAAAGTCCTGAGGGTACACAGGTCACCCGGACCAGGTGAACTGCACCCTAGGGTTCTGGAAGAGGTAGTGGTAGAGATTGTGGAGGCACAAGTAATGATATTTCAAAAATCATTGGACTCTGGCATGATGCCAAATGTCTCTCTACTCTTTGAGAAAGGAGGAAAGCAGCAGAAAGGAAATTATAGACCAGTTGGCCTGACCTCAGTGGTTGGGATGATGTTAGAGTCAATTGTAAAGGATGAAATGATGGAGTACTTGGCGAAACAGGACAAGATAGGAAAAAGTCAGCATGGTTTTCTTTGTCAGTTGGAATTCTTTGAGAAGATTACACATAGGATAGATAAAGGAGATGCAGTTGATGTTGCATATTTGGACTTTCAGAAAACTTTTGACAAGGTGGCACACATGAGGCTGCTTACCAAGTTAAGTGCCCATGGCATTACAGGAAAGTTTCTGCCATGGTTAGAGCTTTGGCCGATTGGTAGGAAGCAGTGAGTGGATCCTTTTCTGATTAGCTGCCAGTGATTAGTGGTTCTCCGCAGGGTTCGGTGTTGGGACCGCTTCTTTTTATACTGTATTTCAATGATTTAGATGATGGAATAGATGGCTTTGTTGCCAGGTTTTCAGATGATATAAAGATTGACGGAGGGGCAGGTAGTTTTGAAGAAACAGGTAGGCTGCAGAAGGACTTGGACAGATTAGGAGAATGGGCAAGAGAGTGGCAAATGAAATACAATGTTAATGCACTTTGGCAGTAGAAAAAAATGTGCAGATTATTTTCTAAACAGGGAGAAAATCCAAAGATCTGAGAGGCAAAGAGACTTGGGAATCCTTGTGCATAACATCCTAAAGGTTAATTTTCAGGTTGAGTCAATGTTGAGGAAGGCAAATACGATGTTAGCACTCTCTGTTTCCTGGCTGCTCCCACTATTGCTGCTCTGCTCTACAGCAGCTGAGTACAGGCACAATGAGAGCCACATAACTCACAGGATGATAGTAAATAAACACTTGTACCAGTCCAGGGTACTACAGTGTTACAGTACTTGTCACACAGATGCAGGGACTTACTATTGCATCAAAACATAGGAGCAAGAGTAGGCCATTCATCCCTTCAATCCTGCTCTCCCACAATGCAATCACAGCTGATCCTTTATCTTACTATATGTTTCCACACATTCTCCCAAGCTCCTTGATACATAGATATCTATCTAGCTTAAATATAATCAGCAACATGGCTTCTGGAATAAAGAATTCCAGAGGGATGCCATTTTCTGAGAGAAGAAATTTCTCCTCATCTCGGTCCTAAATACCTTTCCCCTTATCTTGAGACTGGGTCCATCGACAACTATGCAGACCAAGGCCAGCAGCCAAAAACGAGGGGGAGAGCAGGAAAAACCAAAACCCTAAGGCTATAAGTTAGACTTATAGGACAATGGGAGCAGGATGAAAAAGGCCGTTGACCTAAAATCACAACTCCATTTGTATCTCCGACTTACAGCATGATTGTATGAATGTCCAGTTTCATTCAGCGTTAATCTTTGAGCTGCAATGACCTGGACCAAATTGCAATTTCCATAAGAATTTGGAATAGAAGGAGCTTCAGTCTCACAATAATAGGATGTCCCTTTAGAACAGAGATGAGGAGGATTTTTTTCAGCCAGAGGGCTGTGAATTTGTGGAATTCATTGCCACAGATGGCAAATCATTGGGTTTATTTAAATAAAGGATTGATAGGTTCTTGACTAGTAAGGGTGTCAAAGGTTATGGGGAAAAGGCAGGAGAATGGAATTGTAGGGAGAATAAGTCAGCCTTGGTGCAGACTCAATGCACCAAATGGCCTAACTCTACTCCTATACCTTATGGTCTTATAAATCAGGAAGAGTGATAACAACAGAACATTGTTGCTCCTTTCCCAACCTCCGCACCGATCTCAGAACAAACTGTAAAGCTGTCACCTCGTGATAGCCAGATTATCATTACTACCACACTAGGCAGCATAGCCCACAACCCAGACTTGTGCCAAGGGGAAGTATTTCGTTGGCTGGGGTTTATAATTTTATATTCACCCACTTGGGGACAGGACCATTGAAGCGATAATTACTATTAGGCCACTGGCAGCATCAAATTTGACAGCACAGCTTTCTTTTGCCTCTATCTTGCTCCCCATTCCTGTGAGAAAATCAGTGAATATGCTAAAATTACGATAGATTTCTCTTTGCTTTCAATGCTACAGTCAAAGAAAAGGAGAGCGAGGTATGTTCTCTGAATTAATTATTGCCCTTCTGTCAAACTACATTTACTTATTCTGCTGAAGAAGTTCTATCTCAGATCTGAAGGGGAAAATTGGACGCAGCACCAAAACATTATTGCCACTTGAAAGGATACTTCAAATCCCTCCCTTAACGTACATCGCTGCATTGCAGGTAGCTTGTCTTAGCATGGATGATGTCTGCTGAATCAGTCACACTTGTAAACTTCAAGGTATCGGGATGCTGTCTGTACTTTTTCTAGAGAACAAAGAAATGGAAAATTTAATTAAATATACTGTTGAAACTAAAAAAAAAGCCAAGTACCTAATGGAATCAGACTGTCTTCCACCATATCTGTTCTAGGAATGTCACTTCTGCTCAGAGATGATTATAATACACTGGTAGTGTGATATTAATCTTCATGTGTCCCTCCTATCAGTGCCAATCTTTTCCTGATAAACATAGCAACTAACTCTGCCAAGGACACCAGACATCACTAAATGAGCAGGAGAGCAAATTAACACTGACTAAAGCCCTTATTCAGGGGCTACAAAGATGAACTTTATGTGGAAATATCCATATACCGTACATTTAGTATATTAATTCTTTATATTCCTTTTAGGGAAAGCTAAAGAAACAGACTCAGTTTATGCCATGACCATATATTTAATTGCAATTCTCTTGACAAATTCTTTGCCACAACTTTCAAAGTACAAAATGTTTATCAGGAATCTTCATAGATATCTGATTAATAAAGATTCACTTTTCATTTAGTTGAAAGACATCTGCAGTTTATGACCTTGGTCAGAAAGTGTGTCAGAGAGGCTTTGGAGGAGTCGGTGTGCAAAAGAGGTGTGCAGTTAAATAGCAAGTGACCATCCTCGTGGCTTTACTTGTGATTGCAAGACCCTTTATTAATGTGGTATGCTGTAAGTCCGACTCATTGATATTATTGGCAGACAGCAGGGGAACTGCGTGGCCTTAGTCGTAGCAAGGACTGGACCTCAAGCTGCCGTGCTTACAGCTGCCAGGAGAGAGGCATCGAAACCCACGTGCTCCACTGGGGAGGCTGCGGTGCAGCATCCAGGCTGGAGCTGGTGCTGCCCCCAGTGTTTGCTTGGCAGAAGACAAGCTGGGTTTTGGTTAGCTGCAGATTTTTGTAGCATTCATGAACCCAGGGTCTGTACTTTTTTTTGCATGGCTGTATTTAACAGGAGTCTTACATGTGCTTGCTACCTTGTATGTACTATGTGTGCTTTGTGTTGTGTGTGGCTGGTGTACTGTGTTTTGCACCTTGGCCCCAGAGTAATGTTGTCTCATTTGGCTGTATTCATAGGTATTAAAATATGATTGAATGACTGTGCATAATTACCTCGCTGATTAGTGCACCAGCCTTCTTCACTGTCTCAATCTGTGGAGATCCCTGAGTCATCCACGCAACTCCTCTGAGGAAATTTAGATCAGACTTATACTGTACCTGTAGAAATTAGAGAGAAACCTGTATTAATTTACAAGCGTGAAATATAAACAGTAAGCGGGAACTGGAGGACCTGAGTTATAAGGAAAGATTGAACAGGTTAGGACTTCATTCCTTGGAATGTAGAAGATTGAGGGGAGATTTAACAGAGGTATTTTACAACTCCTCCCTCGGAGTGTCAGACACCCTGAGCCAATAGGCTGGTCCTGGACTTATTTCCACTGGGAATAATTCACTTATTATTATTTAATTATTTATGGTTTTATATTGCTATATTTCTACATTATTCTTGGTTGGTGCGACTGTAACGAAACCCAATTTCCCTCGGGATCAATAAAGTATGTCTGTCTGTCTATACAAAATTATCAGGGGTGTAGGTACAGTAAATGCAAGCAGGTTTTTTCCACTGAGGTTAGGTGGGACTATAACTAGAGATCATGGGTTAAGGGTGAAAGGTGAAAAGTTCAAGGAGAACATGAGAGGAAACTTGTTCACTCAGAGGGTAGTGGGTGTGGAACGAGCTTGCCAGCACAAGTGGTGCATGTGAGCTTGATTTCAATGTTTAAGAGAAGTTTGGATGGGTAAGGCGGGCTCTGGTCCAGGTGCAGGACAATGGGACTAGGCAGTTTAAATGGTGTGGTATGGACTAGATGGATGGAAGGGCCTGTTTCTATACTGTACTGTTCTGTGACTCTATGACTCTGAAAGGGAAATTAAATCATAAATTTAAAATATTATTGTGCAAATTCAACACACAAAGGAAATATTCTGCCACATTATATAAAACTTAAGATTCACACAGTACAAACGAACACAAAATGCACAAGAAACTCATTCCTCCAAATTTCCATGCACACCTCAAGAGCTCTATTCCACATGTATAATATCAAATTCCAGAATATCTGTTCCCACACTGACAAGAGAGTTGGAAAAATGTCACTAAATTCAAGAAACAATTACTTTGGAACTGTCAAAGAATCATACAGAATAAAACAAGTCCTCCGTCCCAATTTGTGCACACCAACCAAGATGTTTATTCACACTAGTCCTATAAACTAGGGGTTCCTAACCTTTTTTATGCCAGGAGTTCATGGAAACCAGGTTAGAAACCCCTGCTCTACACTTTTCCTAGCCATGTACATGACTAAATCTCTTTTAAATGCTGTTATCATACCTGCCTCACCTACTTCCTCTGGCAGCTCATTCCATATACACACCATATGAAAAAGTTACCCCCTCAGGTTCCTATTAAATTTTTCCCCTCTCACCTTTAACCTATGCCCCCTAGTTCTTGATGAGCCAAGCTGTGGGGAAAGAACTGCATGCATCCACCCATCTATGCCCCTTCTGATTTTATACAGCTCTATATGGTCATCCCTCAATCTTCTACACTCCAAGGAGTCAACTCTTAGCCTACCCAACCTCTCCCTATAACTCAGGGCCTCAAGGCAGGCAACATTCTCCAAAATCTGTGAGCGGCCTGATGAACCAGTTGGAACAAATCTCAGCAAATGTTTTTTTATTTTAATGTAAAGCATGTTGCTTAACCATTAACATCAATATCTACATTAAATGCACTATTA
The DNA here is from genome assembly GCF_048418815.1 of Hemitrygon akajei. Lineage (NCBI taxonomy): Eukaryota > Metazoa > Chordata > Chondrichthyes > Myliobatiformes > Dasyatidae > Hemitrygon > Hemitrygon akajei. Next base: position 58,647,619 of record NC_133146.1, read on the forward strand.
GGACTAACTGTTCAAAATGGCCATAATGTGTGATCGAACCTATTGGCAATAATCCTTGCACAAAACACCTATGGGGAGAAACTTTGAGGGAGGTAAAAAAAAATGAATTAATTCAAGGAAGCACATCAAGCCGTCGGCTCAAGTACTTCTAACATAAGATTACAAAACTCAAAACTGCTAAATTTCCCGGATTCCAAATATAGAATAAATGGAAGGTATAGTGTCGCTTTAGGTGAATTCGTTCTCAGTTCTCGTGTTTTAATCCTGATTAGTTTTTAAATCCTGACATTAGGCAGCACTTTTGAAAAGCAGCAATTAGACTGGACTTTGTCATGAATCATCAATTCTACCTGCTCAATAGTGGATCTGACTGTTGAATTCTTAGTGTAATGCACTGAGTAAGATTTCTACTGCTATGCTGTGAGGTATTTTTATTTTAGCAGTGTATCCTGTTAGCAAGAGGGTTTTGGCTTCAGCTAAAGATAAGGAGCCTCGTTGCCCAATTTAGGAATGTAGTGTCAGCCAATCAAGACTGTCTGGGTGTGTGTTGTAACTTTCTGCCCAATGAGATGTAAGAGAAGGTTTGAGACAGCTGGACAGGAAGAGATTTCTGAAGGATAGAAGTCTGGTTTGGGGTGTTTTGGCGTGAGGTACGAAGAGAAGAGCACAAAGGAACACCCCTGGAGGGTCCCATCCAAGGGGTGACCCTAGAAGGGAAGTTCTACCTGTGATTGATGATGGGGATTCAGCGCCATGAGTAATGGAATATACCCAGCAACTACAGAAACAAGCTCCAGCGTTTATGTGCACATTGAGACTGGTTTAACTGTAATGGACCTTTTGACTTTTCTTTTCCTGTTAATTGTTTGATAAAGTTGAAAAATTGGTAAAGAAACTTTCTTTATAATTATATGCTGGTGTACAATCTGTTATTTCTTACCCACCAATAATCATGTGTGAGCAGCACTTACACAGCATTTGTTACAATTAAACTTAATCAATTGGAACATCACAATTGTCCTGTTTGGTTGAATCCCAAATCATTCCGATCCTGGACATATATTGTTTATGAAAGGTGGCCTTTTCACCACTGAGTTATATGGCTGTTAGCAGAGTTAACTAATGAGCCAAGCTTGTATACGAGCCACAGTGAGAGGGTTTCATTAGATTTGGCTGTTTAATTGTTATTTTCTTTGCAGTTTAACAATTAATTATTGCTTGTATTTTATATCCATAGATACTTCATTGATCCCAAAGGAAATTACAGTGTCACAGTAGCATTACAAGTGCACAGATATACAAATATCAGAAGAGAAGAAAGAATATAAAGTAAGTTACCTTAAAAATAAGATGTACAAGATTTACAAGTCAAAGGTTATAAGATTTACAAGTTCATACTGATAAGATGGTAGTGCAAGAATTACCATAATATTATACAGTAATGGGTGCACATTCACACTGCCTGGATAAGAAGTGATGGTAGTATTGCACAGGGTGTCTGTGATAGAAGGGTGTGGTAAACAGAGCTAAACAGAGGTTAATAACGGTCTAACAGGAGGGATCATCACTTCTCCAGCTATAGGTTGACTCATAGAGCCTAATGACTTAATGACCTCATATAGCATTCTTTGGTCAACATTCCTAAATTGGGCAACTGTTTATACTTGCATATATAATTACTTTTATACACAAGTAACAGCTTACTATGCTTCCTAGTGGCTGTAGTATGTAAATACAAGTTTAATATGCCTCTAGCAGTTATACAAAGTATAATTCTGGAAAGTTCTGGAAGCTTCTTTGTACTGCATTATTTGAATAATAATTTTCTAATTGGTTAACTCTTATCTATAAATTTGAATAGAATTTGTACTTATCTATGAGTATAAAATAGTTAAACACAAAGCAGCACCATCTTCTTCATTTTAGCTTTCCCTCCACTGTCTGTTTCAATTTTCCTTTGCTCTGTTACACTTAATAAAAAGATCTTGAAGCAACAAGTTTTGTGCCTCTTCCCTGACTTCTGAAAGAACTTTGGATTAAAATCTTCAGAATCTAACATCAGATATGCCTCTCTCTACCTGGCTTCAGCTGATCTTCAGATAAACAGGTTAACATGGGCAGAAAGTTCCTGCACTGATTCTGGTTCCAGCACACCACCAATCCAGATTGTACATCTTGTAACCACTTTAAAGATGAAATTGGCCCACACCATCAATAACCTTTTGATGGTGGCAAAGTGGTTGGTGTTCAGCAAAGCTTTTGATAAGATCCTGCATAAGAAATTAGTCTAAAAGTTCAACCCATTGGGTCCAAGGCAAGTTAGCAACAGAGATCAGAACTAGGACTCTTACTGCTTATTACACACATGACAAATTGGATGTGAATATTTGAAGTTTTATCAACATCATTATGTGCCATGCTGTATGATGTGGGTAATCATGGTCTCATGACCACAATTGTTCTTGGCAAATTTTTTCCACAGAACGTTTGCAATTGCCTTCTTCTGGGCAGTGTCTTTACAAGAGGGGTGATCCCAGGCATTATCAATACTCTTTAGGACTTGAGATATGCACCATCTGTTCATACAACCATCCAGCCCCTGCTCCCATGGCTTCAGGTGACCCTGATTGAAGGGCTGGGTGGGGGTGGTGGAGTTGGTGGCCACGCAGGTGCAATACTTTGCCCAGGGGTGACCTGCAGGCTAGCAGAGGTAAGGAGCACATTCTATCTCCTTTGGTGGAGACATAGCTCCACCTCGACATCCAGTTATGATTTGGCAAGTTTGTAAATGATAAAAAAATTGTATTATTGCTGATACTGAAGAGGGTGGGGTTATGGTACTGAATGATATTAAGAGCTGGTAAGATAGACACAGTAACAGCAAATGGACTAGGATGTCATCACGTAATAGAACGAAGCAGTGAGGAACAAACGGACTTTGCTTTACAAGTCTAAGCATCTTTGATGGTGGCAGCATAGGTAAATCTGGTAGTGAGGATATTGGAGATGCTAGTCATCATTAGCTGGATCACAGTATATAAGGGAAGATGAGTTATGGGGCAAGATTTTTAAGCAGGGATTGATAGGGGGATTACCAGGGATAGTAGTGAAGTGGACAGTTTGGTGGAGTTTAAAAGGCTTTTAGGTGTACCTGCACATGAATATGAATGGATATAGATGACACACAGGAGGACATTTAGTATAAATGGACATTATGAATGGCTCAATATTGTGGACTGAATGGCACGCCCGGTGCTGTACTCTTCTAAAGTCATTGGCTGTATCTTGTATCACAGCTATTCTTCACCACAATACCTGCAAGGGTTAAATCGAGGGTTGCTGGGTGGCGTGGCTGAAATAGCCAGAAGACCCTATTCGGCACTGTATCTCAAACAATAAATGACTCATTGCCATGATAAATTAGGTAAAAGGAAACGATCATCCCAATTTATACTAATCTGTGTTAAACTATGGTTGTGGACTCACCTCGCTCTGCTGATTATATGCTTTCTTTGCCAATTGTGTCTTCATGTCACTTGGCAGCATTGTATATGAGTGCAACAACTTCTTGTAACCCAAGTGGCTGGCCAACGCCTGGGCATTCTGGGCGTGCACCAGGTTCACCATGTCCATTGGTAAGTGAAACTGAGTTTGGCTTTCTTTTGATTCTTTCTTGTACAGTTTGTCGCTCTGTAACTTGCCGACTTGCATGCAGTGCAACATTTTGGGGTCATCCAGAATGCTTCTTGCACCAATATGCTTTCCCCTGGCCCTGACAAAGGCATTCTTGTATTGATACTGAAAAATGAATATTAGTATTCAAAAATTCAGGTGAAAAATTAATGCAAATTTCATCAAACATAGAGTACTGTCCAAAACGCTTAGGCAAATGTAAAAAAAAATGCTGTAAAACGAAGATGCTTTCAAAAATAATAAACTGAAAAGTTTCTAAATATCAATAAATGTACTATAAAGAGCAGTAAACAGTAGAAAACCATATCAAAATATTTGTGTGACCACCCTTTGCCTTTAAACTGCATCAATGCTCTTAGGCACACTGCCATACAGTTTTATTAGAAAATTAGCTGGTAGGGTGTTTGAGGGCCACTATCATCTCACAGCTGCTACTGTGCCAATTCAGTGAACACCATGAAAGTCATCATCCACTGTTACTTCACTAGAAATAGTCATAGACAAGGATTATAATTCTTATATTTGTATGCAGAATACCATTAACCGCTATGCCCTGGTAGTGTAGCAGTTAGCACGATGCTATTACAGCTCGGGGCATAAAGTTTGGAGTTCAATCCCTGTATTGCTCCCCATGGAACACAAGGATTTTCCCCAATGATCTGGTTTCCTCCCACAGTCCAAAGACGCAGCGGTTAGGTGAACTGGTCATTGTAAATTGACCCAGGATTAGGTTAGGGTTCAATCAGGGTTGCTGCGGTGGTTCTGCTCGAGGAGCCAGAAGAGCCTCCTCCCACACTGTATCGCGAAATATGTAAATAAAAGAATAAAAGTGTATGCAAGTACACTTTACGCATGAATCTGAAGAGATTTCCTCTTACATCACTTGCTATTTCTCTGGATGCTTTCGCGCTCCGGAAAGGAATGGCTTCCAGGGTCAATTTGTATCCCAGAGCTTGTTGGTTCAGCCACGATTGTTTATACCTCACCTGCAGAGAGGCAGAACTTAATGTTAGTTATGTAGTTAAAGATAGATACAAAATCTGAATCAATTGAGCACTAAGGAGCTGAATATTACCTCACTGAGATTGGCTGTATTAACCCTTGCCCGAATATATTCGGGTGAGCCAACAACTGCAGTGTAATGGTGTCGTGCATCTTCTCCTGCAGCTTTGTACAAGCGCTGAAAGGCAAAGACTCAAAGATTCATTTTATTATCAAATATGTATGCAGAGTACAACTCTCTGAGATTTGGCTTCTCAAGATAGCCATAAAGTACAGAAAACCGTAGAAGTAGTTGAACAAAAGACATCAATCCCACCCCCCGCAACATGAAAAAATAGAAACAAAATCTAGCAAATCTCAACACCCCCACCCCCCAAACCTTCCCTCACACAAAAACTAACAGGTCACCCAAATCCCCAGCCTGCCAACTGGCAACAAGAAAGATTAGGCGAGAACAGGTAAAAAAACATAGAACTGAAAGAAGCCGATATGAACCACAGTCCAATCCGTAAATCTCAGAATTTCAGTAACATCTCCAACAGCATCGGGACCCGGCAGCCTCTCTGAGAGCATCAGGATGCAGCGGCCTCTTCGAGAGCAGCAAAATGAACCAGCGTCCTCTCCAAGACAGTGACACGAACCAGCGTCCTCTCCAAGACAGTGACACGAACCAGTGGCCTCTCCAAGACAGTGACACGAACCATCGTCCTCTCCAAGACAGTGACACGAACCAGTGGCCTCTCCAAGGACAGTGACATGAACCAGTGTCCTCTCCAAGGACAGTGACACGAACCAGTGTCCTCTCCAAGGACAGTGACACGAACCAGTGTCCTCTCCAAGGACAGTGACACGAACCAGCGTCCTCTCCAAGGACAGTGACATGAACCAGTGGCCTCTCCAAGGACAGTGACATGAACCAGCGTCCTCTCCAAGGACAGTGACATGAACCAGTGTCCTCTCCAAGGACAGTGACATGAACCAGTGGCCTCTCCAAGGACAGTGACACGAACCAGCGTCCTCTCCAAGGACAGTGACATGAACCAGTGTCCTCTCCAAGACAGTGACATGAACCAGCGGCCTCTCCAAGACAGTGACACGAACCAGTGGCCTCTCCAAGGACAGTGACATGAACCAGTGCCCTCTCCAAGGACAGTGACATGAACCAGTGTCCTCTCCAAGGACAGTGACATGAACCAGCGTCCTCTCCAAGGACAGTGACACGAACCAGTGTCCTCTCCAAGACAGTGACACGAACCAGCGGCCTCTCCAAGACAGTGACACGAACCAGCGGCCTCTCCAAGGACAGTGACACGAACCAGTGGCCTCTCCAAGGACAGTGACACGAACCAGTGGCCTCTCCAAGGACAGTGACATGAACCAGTGTCCTCTCCAAGGACAGTGACATGAACCAGTGTCCTCTCCAAGGACAGTGACACGAACCAGCGGCCTCTCCAAGGACAGTGACACGAACCAGTGGCCTCTCCAAGGACAGTGACACGAACCAGTGTCCTCTCCAAGGACAGTGACATGAACCAGTGTCCTCTCCAAGACAGTGACATGAACCAGCGGCCTCTCCAAGGACAGTGACATGAACCAGTGTCCTCTCCAAGGACAGTGACATGAACCAGTGTCCTCTCCAAGACAGTGACATTAACCAGTGTCCTCTCCAAGGACACTGACATGAACCAGTGGCCTCTCCAAGGACAATGACATGAACCAGCGGCCTCTCCAAGGACAGTGACATGAACTAGTGTCCTCTCCAAGGACAGTGACATGAACCAGCGGCCTCTCCAAGGACAGTGACATGAACCAGTGTCCTCTCCAAGGACAGTGACACGAACCAGTGTCCTCTCCAAGACAGTGACACGAACCAGTGTCTTCTCCAAGGACAGTGACACGAACCAGTGTCCTCTCCAAGGACAGTGACATGAACCAGCGGCCTCTCCAAGGACAGTGACACGAACCAGTGTCCTCTCCATGACAGTGACATGAACCAGCGTCCTCTCCAAGACACTGACATGAACCAGTGGCCTCTCCAAGGACAGTGACATGAACCAGCGGCCTCTCCAAGGACAGTGACATGAACCAGTGTCCTCTCCAAGGACAGTGACACGAACCAGTGTCTTCTCCAAGGACAGTGACACGAACCAGTGTCCTCTCCAAGGACAGTGACATGAACCAGTGTCCTCTCCATGACAGTGACATGAACCAGCGTCCTCTCCAAGACACTGACATGAACCAGTGGCCTCTCCAAGGACAGTGACATGAACCAGCGGCCTCTCCAAGGACAGTGACATGAACCAGCGGCCTCTCCAAGGACAGTGACATGAACCAGTGTCCTCTCCAAGACAGTGACATGAACCAGTGGCCTCTCCAAGGACAGTGACATGAACCAGTGACCTCTCCAAGACACTGACATGAACCAGTGTCCTCTCCAAGGACAGTGACACGAACCAGTGGCCTCTCCAAGGACAGTGACATGAACCAGTGACCTCTCCAAGACAGTGACATGAACCAGTGTCCTCTACAAGACAGTGACATGAACCAGTGTCCTCTCCAAGGACAGTGACATGAACCAGTGTCCTCTCCAAGACACTGACATGAACCAGTGTCCTCTCCAAGGACAGTGACATGAACCAGTGGCCTCTCCAAGGACAGTGACACGAACCAGTGTCCTCTCCAAGGACAGTGACATGAACCAGTGTCCTCTCCAAGACAGTGACATGAACCAGTGTCCTCTCCAAGGACAGTGACACGAACCAGTGTCCTCTCCAAGACACTGACATGAACCAGTGTCCTCTCCAAGACACTGACATGAACCAGTGTCCTCTCCAAGACACTGACATGAACCAGTGTCCTCTCCAAGGACAGTGACACGAACCAGTGGCCTCTCCAAGGACAGTGACATGAACCAGTGACCTCTCCAAGACAGTGACATGAACCAGTGTCCTCTCCAAGGACAGTGACATGAACCAGTGTCCTCTCCAAGACAGTGACATGAACCAGTGTCCTCTCCAAGGACAGTGACATGAACCAGTGGCCTCTCCAAGAGCACTTATGGAAATATTTATGTGTACACTATGTCCATGCATTATCTAGCAACTTCCACTCAACGTGCCCTTTAAGAGTTTATTGGCAGTTATTTGATACCTAACATCCTGAAGCAAAGATAAGTGGTCTGAACATAAAAAGGATGGATGTGTGGATTCTGTGCTCAATCCTTATGTCGTCTGCAGTGGCACACAATGTAAATGGATGTTGGCACGTTGCACAACCCACCACATATGATGACTGAGCACAAATGCATGAGAGAATTGGTCCCCAAAGCAACAGAATCACAGAAACTGAAATAAAGGTTGTCTTAGATCAAAACAAAGAGACAGAGCAACAGAGAAAGAAGCAGAGATCAAGGAATCTCATATCACAAAATAAATTACATATCTTCAAGGAATACAACATGGTTATGATGTTTACACTGGCATATTAGATAACTATCAAATAAGTGGAAGAGTAACTACAAGCTGTGCCACTGCAAATGAACAGATTATGAAAAGTCCTGAACATGTTGTGACTTCCTGTTAACATACAGTACTGTGCAAAAGTCTTAGGCACATATATTTAGCTAGGATGCCTTAGATTTTTGCACAGTACTGTATCTCTCAACGTGGAGCAGAGAGTGAGTTTGCAAATCTGGTGGGAGCAAAGGATGTTGGGAGTGGTGAGGATAGAGTGTCATGAGAGGATTGTGGGACAGGTGGCAGAGAAGGAGTGCCAGGGGCGGGGGTAGCAGTATGAGAGGAGACACACCCAGCCTTGAGACGCCAGGCAAGGTCATTTGACTCCAAAGAGTTAGTTTATTGATCATTACAGAATGTCTCTCTGGTGCTTCCCATTTTCTCAACCATGATTCCCCTCTCCTTGCCTCCTTCCCACTCTAAGTCCACAATAGAGACTCATGTCAGAACCAGGTTTATCATCACTCATATACATCATGAAATGTTTTTTTTATGACACAACAGTATGGAGCAATACATAAAAATCACTACAGTATTCTGCAAAAGCCTTAGGCACCCTAGCTATATACAGTATATGTGCCCAAGGCTTTAGTGCAATACTGTACTTTATTTGCTAGGCCAGGTTTCTGCAGGATCTCCAGGCCACTATATACGCATCATTTCTATTACTTCACCAAAGCATTTGGAGGCAAGTAACGACAATGTTGCCAGACTCAGATACCTCCAGTGATGGAAAAACTCATCTGCAGCGGCAACTCAAAGAAGCTAATGCCACTTCTGGCAACCACGCAGGGGGTTATCATCTATGGCATACCCTCCGATCAATTCAATAACCCTGTTCGAAAAAGTCAAAGAACTGCATTTGATCCTTTATTAGTAACTAGCAAAACATACAATCTTGAAGCGATGCAATTAAGCGGTCAACTAAAGATATGACACCCAGTGGTCCCCAGAACCAAAACGCCTAGAACAAGGCATGAATATGTAACTTATTCCCTTCATTTCCACCACATCCCCTCCCACATTACCATACTAAACATGCAGCTCAAAATATGATACATGGCTCGGACACTCATCCTTGCTGCTTATGGATTTCAACCCCACTCTAAAATCCCCAGGCCCACCCCCCACCCCCAGTATCCACTAATGTCTGGATCATATTCCCAATGTTTTCTTCTCCCAGAGCTGCCCCATTACTCAAAGATCCCAAGACACAGTGTTCACTATCACTATAAATGCCTCCAGTTTGAGCCCAACTTGCACACCAAACATGGAACACATAACCAGATAATAAGAGCACATCCTGACTTTGCTGGCCACCACATGACCAATCCTAATCAACTCCGTTGACTCAGGTGTAACTGGAAGGTCCAACTAGCTAATGTCACCATCCTTTCCCAAGCCAACACCCCCAGCATCAAACTCTTACTGATCTCTCAGTTGGCTGTGTGAGGCTGATTATGTCATTTACCAGCCCAGCTTCAGATTTCCAAAGCAGACGGTTCCACGATATATCACAGGAGGGGACTGACTGCCGGTTGGACACAGAAAATCATTCAAGGATATTCTCCAAGCTTCCTTGAAAAGAAGTTCAATATCCCTTCAAATCCTGGGACTCCCTGGCCCATGATGGGTGAAGCAGACACAGAGCGTTCAGAATGGTATTGAAGGATGACAGAGAAAGTCAACATAAAAACCAAGAGAGTATCAACACAGAGAATGATTCACCCACTTGCCCTGCCCACCAGCTCCTGCCCTTCTGCAGAAGGGTTTGCGGCTCCTGCACCCGCCCCAAAAATTCCTCAGAACATTAAAAAAAACCAGAGTGAAGGTAATTCATCACCAGTCCCGTGGAACTGAGGTAGAGGAAGAAAGTTCACCAACTCCATTCCCAGTCCATCACAACCAGCCTCTCTTCCCTAAGAAATGTTGTGCATTCAGGCTGTTCTATTGGTCCTATTGGTTCTATTGGAGCAACTGGGCTTGTATACACTGGAATTTAGAAGGATGAGAGGGGATCTGATTGAAACATATAAGATTATTAAGGGATTGGACACACTGGAGGCAGGAAGCATGTTCCCGCTGATGGGTGAGTCCAGAACTAGAGGCCACAGTTTAAGAATAAGGGGTAGGCCATTTAGAACAGAGATGCAGAAAAACTTTTTCACCCAGAGAGTGGTGGATATGTGGAATGCTCTGCCCCAGAAGGCAGTGGAGGCCAAGTCTCTGGATGCATTCAAGAGAGAGTTAGATAGAGCTCTTATAGATAGCGGGGTCAAGGGATATGGGGAGAGGGCAGGAACGGGGTACCAATTGTGTATGATCAGCCATGATCACAGTGAATGGCGGTGCTGGCTAGAAGGGCCAAATGGCCTACTCCTGCACCTGCTGTCTATTGTCCTGTATCACATTCAGCATGGTAGCGTAGTGGTTAGCACAACACTTTACAGTACCAGTGACCCGGCTTCATTTCCCCCTGTGCCTGCAAGGAGTTGTACATTCTTCCTGTGTAAGCTTCCTCCAAGTGCTCCAGTTTCCTCCCACAGTCCAAAGATGTAGTAATTGGTAGGTTCATTGATGATTGTAAATTGTCCCGTTATTAGGCTGGGGTTAAATCGGGGGATTACTGGGCAGCTCGGCTCGAAGGACCAGAAGGCCTGTTCCATGCTGTTTCTCAATAAGTGAATAATATTTCAATTCTGAGTGGTGACCCCCACAGTGAGATTCTATCGAATTGTAGAAATTACTAACCTCATTGGCGATGATGTTACTGAGTTTTGCATGAATCAGATCAGGTGAATCTGTCACTTGCGTAAACCTTAGTGAATGCGGATGCTGTCGATAATTTTTCTGTAAGTAACAAAACAAGATATTCTTAACCATTTAATCTATTCCCTCACCTTACTTCAGCTCAGCACTAAAGAGATTATCCATTTTCACATTGCCATCATGTCAGAAAATGCTAATACTCATTGATTAATATACTGATCATCAGAGTGTAACAATATGCCAGCGCACAGATATATCAGTTTCTGCCGGAGTTTATAAATGGGTGGATCTTAAGGTTGGCAAAGGGACAGGGCAGTTAATTTCCATAATGCTGCCCAGGGAGTTATATGAGCAGTACAGATACTATATTGTTAATTTTCATAATGGTGCCCAGGAAGTTAGATGCCCAGGAAGTTATATGCCCGGTGCAGATACTATATTGTTTTCCAGAGGGGTGAGAGATTTTTTTCATTGTTTCTACAAGGATCTTTGGAGAAAGATTCCTATTCCTGTTCTGACATGTCAGTCCATGGCTTCCTGGTGTGACATGATAAGGCCCCCCATCAGGGGGAGAAGTAACACCTCATATTCCATTTGGTAGCCTCCAACCTAATGGTATGAACATTGATCGAGTTAAAAAAATTCACTCCCACTCCCCTCTTCTTCTATTCCCTATTCAGGCCCTTTACCTCTTCTCACCAGCTTATCATCTCCCCCAGCTCCTCTCCTCCTTTCCTTTCTTCTATGGTCCATGCTCCCTTCCTATCAGACTCCTTCCTCTTCAGCCTTTTACTTTTCCTACCCTCCTGACCTCACATACCACCTCCTTCCGCTCACCTTCCCCACTTTTTTTATTCTGACATCTTCCCCCTTCCTTTCCAGTCCTGATGAAGGGTCTCAGCCCGAAATGTCAACTGTTCATTCATTTCCATAGATGCTGCCTGGCCTGCTGGGTTCCTCTAGCATTCTGCGTGTGTTTACTGACACTGGCACCCTCCATCTACATTCCTGTCACCATTCGCACCACCTAAGAAGTATTAAAGTGTTAAACACAAGAGAGTCTGTAGATGCTTCAAGTCTTGATCAACACACACTAAATGCTGGAAAACTCAGCAAGTCAGACAGCATCTGTGGTAGGGAGTAAAAGATATCTATATTTCAGACTGAGAACCTTCATCAAGACTACATTAAGTGCCAGCATAGACGAAGAACAGATTCCTGCAGACCACCAGTTATCATTGAACCTCTAAGCAGAATACAGTCCATCTGCCACCTCCCTCTGCCTTCTGTGGGCAAGACAGTTCTGAATCTACATAATATCTATGTGAAAGTGAAGTTATACACTTTGGCAGATCAAACTTGAAAATAGGGTAACAATGTACACCAAGCATCTACAAAGATGGCACCAGAAAATAACTATTATGTTCCAACCCATATAAATCCAGATGCGTGTCTAAATTGGAAGGCTATAATGCATATAGTTCACATAACTCCATTTTAACAAAAGGTATGTTGATTGATGCTTTTTGGGGCTGGAAATTTTGCATTTATTCATTAGTGAAGGCCCTTCGGAATTCTTTGAATGACTATTGTCCTTCAAGTGGAAATCATTGGTATGGTTTGAACATAGCGGTTAGCACAACAGCTTGGGGTGTCGGAGTTGGGAGTTAATTTCCGACGCCCTCTATAAGAAAGTTTGTACCATCTTCCCATGTGATCATGGCTTTTCTCCAGGTGCTCCAGTTTCCTTCCACAGTCTAAAGGCTGAGCATTCAGTAGGTTAACTGGTCATTGTAAATTGTCCTGTGATTAGGTTAAAGGTTCATTTGGTGGGTTGCTGTGAGCCAGGCTCGGTGGGCCAAAAGGGCCTGCATCTCTAAATAAATTTAGTAAAATGATGGCCTGGCAGTTCAACCAAACTTGTGAATTTAGAAGGAAAATGAAACATGTTTAACTATTCTCAATCAATTCCCTTTGATAGAAAATATGAGCATTTTAGTAAAACTGGACCATCTCTCCATGGTTGGTCCAAACAAATTTTACCTCTATGTAGCGAACCAAGGCTTATGTCACGTAATAATGCAACAAAGCATGTAGGAAGGTCACCACAATTACTTTCATCTCAGTTTTGGCCAGATGGTGGCAGTCTCACATCCAAACATAAACTGCACTCCACAAGAGATCGAGTTCCACACCAGCACTTCAGGGCTGTACCAAATGCATCACTGAAATTCCCACTTTTGGGTAAGATTCCACGGCATCCTTTGGAAGTAGGCAGAGATTAATTTATTATTTTCTGGGCAACGTTCCTCCAGCATTCAGGATGCCAAAAGCTGGTTTATTCCCTGCTTAGCTTGCAAGCTTCCTCCAAGAGGGCCACACTTTGTGGTTTGGAGGCTTGCGTGCATCAATAACCTGGAGAGCTATGTTGGCTGCAGTCAGGGCTTTATGCTTTGGCTCTTGGTAGGGTCACACATGCCAAACAGGTCAAATGGTGGAGGCCAGACTAAGAGTGGTCCACCGGTCCTCCAGGTTCGGGGGTCTAGCTCAGGTCTAACACCCTGACTAGTAAAACAAAATTGTTACAGACAGCAATGAAAAATCCTTCTACATCTCAGTGTGATGGTATTCCTGAGTCTCCCCCCGAGACTTGCAAGACTGACAGTAGTGAAAACCAAGCAGAAGCTACTGACGTGATGGAAGACCTCACTGCTGTCCTAAATGATAGCGGTGTAAGTAGTTTGCAGGCTTGCACAATTGCTATGGTAACATTAGAGCAGATATTACGATCAAAGGAACCAATAAAATATCTCTCCATTTACACTAATCTTAGACTGCACCTTCAGATTTCACAGTGTTAAACAGCACAAGCATACAAACCCAATATCAAAAAATTCCCACCTCACTGATAAGATCACTCGCTCTCTTCATCCTTTCAATCCCCAATGCCCCTGTTGAAATCCAAGCTGCTCCCCTCATGAAATTCAGGTCAGATCTGTACAAATTCTAGAAAAAAACAGATTACCAAAATATCCCGATCGTACATTATTCAATTCACATTGGAAAAAAAGATTTTAAGAACGTAAAGTTAATATTTTTGCATGAGTGCTGCTTGTGAACCTGTTTTGAGGGCAATGAATGGATAGGACTAGATTTGGTAATTCATTAACTTCACCTCAGGAAAACAATCTCACTGGGTGTGTACCCACCTTTTCCAATCAGCACCTGTCCTCTTTGGAAAAGATCAAATTACACGTGTTTTGTGCTTCCCAGTGACATTTTATTTAATTATTTTATAGATTCTTTTCTTAATCTGAAGAGATCTAGCAGTTACTTTTCTAATTACAGGCCAGCCCCATTTTTACAGACATCTAAAAGTCAATTTTGTCCATACGTTGAAGTAGTACACAAAAATTATTCAATATGGTAACCATGGTAACCCTGCCTCTGGAGTACTGCAATGAATGGCCAAAACTTAGACAGAGAAGCCCTTCCCACCGTTGTGTACATCTACACAGAGAGCTGTTGCAGAAAAGCAGCATCCATCGTCAAGGACCCCCACCACCCATCGGAAAGAAGGTACAGAGCCTTAGGACCTACACCACCAGGTTCAGGAACAGTTATTACCCCTCAATCATCAGGCTCTTGAACCAGAGAGAATAACTTCACTCACCCCATCACTCAGCAGTTCTCACAACCTTATTAAATCACTTTCAAGGACTTCATCATATGATCTCAATACTTTATTTTTTATTAATTAATTTATTTTTCTCTTTTGTATATGCACAATTTATTGTCCTTTGCACACTGGTTTTTGTCTGTCCCATCGGCTGCCGTCTTTCATTGATTCTATTGTGATTCCTGGATTTACTATGTATGCCCGTGAGAAAACGGATCACGGTTTGCACATGGTGACGTGTATGTACTTCGACAATAAATTTACTTTGAGCTTTGAGAAGGAAAACTAATTTTGCCATTTGTAGAAAGAAACATGTATATACATAGGAGTTTTGAATTTAATAATATTATGAGAGACCATTCATATGTAAGAGTGTCCATTGTTTTGTAATCCATGGATAACCTGGGCTTAATGAAAGCATTAAAAACTGAAAAGAATATATTTTACAAATCTTGGCATAGTTGGAGATTAAGTAGCAGCAGAAGTGCCAAACTGAATCGCTATCTTAAAGAAAATACACAAGGATATACACAAGATCAGCACAGGCATGCCCTTCCTAGTGTAATGAGACATGGGAAAAGAAATATCCCGAGCACCAGTCCCTGTAAGCCACACAGTAACAAACATATGGACATGCACATAGCCTTTGTTGCCACGGAGCTGGAATTTTCTTTTATATAATGTTTTATGAAAGTGCCATGCAGCTTTCAGGCTGTGTGAAAATTTCCTGCTCGGAGCAATGGTTGAACTGAGCAGTTGTAAAAAAATTTAGAGGAGACCTTGGTCCAGAGGTAGGGCAACAGTCAGAAAATGTCACCAGAGTTTGAGACAGTACCCTCCAGGGAGAAAGCTGAATGTGGGTGAAGTACCAAGCTGTTAACGTGAACATACCTCGCTCTGTAGGTCGTATGCTCTCTTCGCCAATTGCACCTTCATGTCACTCGGTAGTGTGGTATAATGATGAATGATACTCCTGTAGTTCTGGTCACTAGCTAAGGCCTGGGCCTTTTTAGCATGTACAAAGTTCACCATGTCCATTGGTAGATGGAAGTCTGTCTTTGTCTTCTCAAAATCATCCTTGTACTTCAGCTGGTTTAGACAACAAGCAATAAAAATATCTTCATTATTCCAATCAATGATCATTTAGTTCCTGGAAGAAAAATACTACCCATAAAGTTGATGAAATACTGATATTTCATGGAAAAAGGAGGAAAAAAAGACACATTATATCACGGATTCTGGGATTATTGTTCCCCAAGGAGTTAGGTTAGTGTCTAGGCCTTCAGATAGAGATTAGCTTTATCTGCCATATGTATTTTGAAACATCGAAACATGTAGTGAAATACATCAATTGTGTCAAATCAAATCAGCAGGGATTCTATCAGGCAGCCCTGCAAGTGTCATCACACTTCTTGCACCAACATACAACTCACAAACACTAACTGTACTGTACCGGTTCGTAATGTGGCAGGAAACTGGAACACACTGAGAAAACTCAACTGGTCATGGGGAGAAGGTACAAAACTCCTTACAAACAGTGGCGGGAATTGAACCCTAATCAGTGATCAATGGTACCGTAACCACTGCTCTACTCTACTGCTCAACAGGGGAAGAGAAGCACCTCAATCCCTTTCCTCCCTTCTTCTATCCAGACATCACATAGACACAGGAGAAGCTAGTGTTGAGCCTTGAAACAGCAATTGCCTTATCCAAGAGAACCAGTCATTCAAAAACATTCACTAACTACTGTAAATAAACAGTATATGTAAACATAAATGTCTCTAATTTAGCATTCTAATCCATACGTCATTCTACAGATGTGCAAGCTGCCTCACTGCGCGGTATGGAAACTGCACTGTGATGGACTGGAAGGCTCTACCATGGGCAACCAAATCTGTCCAACACATCACAGGCACCAGCCCACCCGCCATCAAGAATGTATATACAGAAAGTTGCCAGAAAAGGGCCAGTAACATCACCCACCCTACTTATGGACTGTCAGTCCCACTTCCATCAGGGAGGGGGTATTGTAGCACCCACTCCAGGACCACCAGACTCAAAAAACAGTTCCTTTACCCAAGGAGTAAGGCTCATCAACACCTCCACCCATTAACTCCACCACTATTTTATTATCTCCCATCAGTCACCGTATGTACAGCCCAGAGTCACATTATGGACATACAATCGAACTACGTATAAGTTATCTTATGGTATGCATTTATATTTATTTGGTGTTCTTTTTTATTTTTATTTTTGTTCTTTAGCCTTTGTGGTTTATTTTCATGCTGCATTGGATCCTGAGTAACAATTATTTCATTTTCATTACATTGTGTACAGGAAACGTCATTAAACAATCCTGAAAAGGTATTTTTTAGTGGAAAAGTTCAAAATACACCTTGACCTGAACTTGGGAGGATAACGATGCACTGATACCTCCATGATTTCCTTCAACATCAGGCAACTTTAAATCAAATTAAATTACAAATATTTCCAAAGCACGCGTGTAAACCCAACAGGCCAACATTAAACGTTGAATATCATTCATTTCGCAATCTGCTCTCTGCCTCGCACAACACAACGCTGATGATATGATGCTGTGTTACACCACAATACCATCAGTCTCTCCCATGACTACCCACAATGCTGAAAAATTTATCTCAGAACAATACGCTGTAAAGTTGTTTTCCTACGTACATCACTGGTGAGTTTGGCTGCGTGAACCGAATGAGAAATATTCAGATCATCCTCCAGTTTTCGTGTTCCAACCATCTGACCTCTCGTCTTCTCAAATGCTTCTTTGTATTTATGCTGTAATAGAAAACAGATGTTAGGAGGCAGCTGAAGTGGAGGGAAGTAGTGCAATTGTGTAGAATGAAGCTTGAAGAAGTGCTTCATTTTCTTAGGCTGATACTCTAGAAACACAGCCAAGTGAACCACACAATCAATGCGTGCATCTGAAGCTGTAGCCTAGGTGATTATACTCTTTCAATTAATCTAATATTACTCCAGTGCTGAGAGGAATTTCAATCAATTCATGAAAACTTCAAAACTTTGGGAAACTTCTTCACTCAGAGAGTGGTGAGAGTGTGGAAAGAGAGCAAGCAGTAGAAGTGGTGCATGCCTGCTCAGTCTCAACGCTTCAGCGAAGTTTGGATAGGCACTTGGATGTAGAGGTATGGAGGGCTATAGTACATGGAAATCTACAACACATTACAGGCTCTTCAGCCCACAATGTTGTGCCAACCCTGCAGCCTACTCTAGAAACTGCCTAGAATTTCCCTACCACATAGCCCACTAATTTTGCTAAGCTCAATGTACCTATCTAAGAATCTTTTAAAAGACCTTATCATATCCGCCTCTACCACCGTTGCTGGCAGCCCATTCCACACACCCACCACTCTCTGTATGAAAAAACTTACCTCTGACATCTCCACTGTACCTACTTTCAAGCACCTTAAAGATATGCCCCCTCATGTTAGCCATTTCAACCCTGGGAAAAAGCCTCTGATTATCCACACAATCAATGCCCCTCATCATCTTATACACCTCTATCAGGTCACCTCTCATCCTCCATTGTCCCAAGGGGAAAAGGCCAAGTCCACTCAACGTATTCTCATAAGGCATGCCCTCCAATCCAGACAACATCCTTGTAAATCCTCTGCACTCTGTCTATAGTATCCACATCCTTCCTGTAGTGAGGTGACCAGAACTGAACACAGTACTCCAAGTGTAGTCTAAGGTCTTATATAGCTGTAACATTACCTCATGGCTCTTGAACTCAATCCCATGGTTGATCAACACCTTCTTGACAGCACTGTCAACCTGTGCAGCAGCTTTGAGTGATTTATGGACACGGATCCCAAGATCTCTCTGATCCTTCACAATGCCAATATTACATTCTGTCTTCAAATTTGACCTACCAAAATGAACCACTTCACACTTATCTGAATTGAATTCCATCTGCCACTTCTCAGCCCAGTTCTACATCCTACTGATGTCCCACTGTAACCTCTGACAACCCTCAAGACTATCCACAACACCCCCCCAATCCACCCCATTGGCAAACTTACTAATACACCTTCTCCTTCTTCATCCAGGTTATTTATAAAAATCACAAAGAGGAGGGGTCCCAGAACAGATCCCTGCAGAACACTACTGTTCACCAACCTCCATGCAGAATATAAACCATCTACAACCACTCTTTGCCTTCTGTGGGCAAGCTAATTCTGGATCCACAAAGTAATGTCCCCTTGGGTCCCATGCCTCCTTACTTTCTCAATAAAGCCTTGCATGGGGAACCTTATCAAATGCCTTACTGAAATCCACTACATCCACTGCTCTACCTTCATCAATGTGCTTTGTTACATCCTCAAAGGATTCAAGCAGGCTCGTAAGGCACAACCTGTCCTTGACAAAGCCATGCTGACTGTCCCCAAACAGATTATTTCTCTCCAAATGCTCATAAATCCTGCCTCTCAGGATATTCTCCAACAAATTACCCACCACTGCAGGAAGACCCACTGGTCTAGGACTTTCTGGGTTTATCTCTGCTCCCTTTCTTGAACAAGTGGACAATATTTGCAACCCTCCAATCCTCTGGTACTTCTCCCTTCCCTATTGATGATAGAAAGATCATCACCAGAGGCTCAGCAATCTCCTCCCTCACTTCCCACAGTATTCTGGGGCATATCTTGTCCAGATCCAGTGACTAATCTAACTTAATGCTTTTCAAAGGCTCCAGCACATCCTCCATTTTAATGTCTATATGCTCAAGTATTGGTCCAGTGCAGGTCGATGGCAGTAAGCAGCTTAAATAGTTCAGCATAGGCTAGATGGGCCAAAGGGCCTGTTTCTCTGCTGTACTAATAACACACAGCAGAATCTAAGCCTTTTGCACCTTAAAAGGGCTGCCTCTAAGCTGCGCGGGTTCACAGCGTGCAGTAACTAAAACACTCCCAGGCACATAGCATATGGAGCCGCGCATCTGGAATCTCTTTTATATAACATTTATTAAAGTGCAGCACAGTTTTCAGACCACGTAAAAATTTCCTGCTCAGTGCAATGTTTGGGGTTAGTCCACTCCACTGCAAAAATAATTAGTGGGAACTTTGGTCTGCATCTAAGAGTACCATTACAAATTTGTTGAAGGATAGTCTTTTTATGCCCCAAAGTTGTTGATCAGTAATAGTAAGAATCGTCCTCTCTGAATAGTCCAAATTTTCTTGACAGTATTGATGATACATATTCCACAAAAGCATCCAGAACTAAGCTCAATCTTCCTGAGATTCCTCAACATTGACCCTAAAGATATCAGCTCTAGGTTAGACCTGGTGGGACATCTGTGACCCTACTGACTTCAATCCAGACTGTTGAATTGCAGGGAAGAAGGGCCATGGAAGAATATGTTGCTGTTTAATTATTTTAGATTTATCATGTTGTAAACAACTTAACCTCCAGGAGGACTACAACCTTTATGGTTTGGAAGCCTGCATGCCTCAGTGACTCAGAGAGCTATGCTGGCTGGAGTCAGGGCTTTATGCTTTGGCTATTGGTAGGGTCATCCGTGCCAAACAGGTCAACGGGTAGAGGCTAGACTAAGAGTGGTCCACTGGTCCACCAGGTTCGGTTGGGGGTGGGGGGGGGGGGGGGGGGGGGTTGGTCAGCTCAGGGCTAACAACCCTGACCGGTCAAAAAGAAAGTTGTTAAGAAAGTAGCAGTGAAGAATCCTTCTACACCTGAGTGCGACGATATTCCTGAGTTTCCACCTGGGACTTGCATGACTGACAGTAGTGAAAACCAAGAGGAGCTACTGACTCAGTGAGGGAAGCCCTGAACACCACCAGAGATGGAGGACCTTCACTGCTGCCCCTAATGCCAGCGGTGTAACAGGCAGTAAATAAGAAAGTTAACAACTTAAATACATTTTGCTTTTGTCCTTTATTTCATTTAAAACCCAGCAGATTTGACAGACAGGAAAGATGGGAGCCGGGTTTTGGGCCCGTCACAGGTATTTCGGGAGTGGAATTGCTCCAATATGGTGATCAAGCCGTGCCCCAATTCAGGCTATACTGTCAGAGTGTAAGGTTGGCTCTGTAAATCCACACCAGGTAAGCTTAGGGGTTTTGGAATTGGTGATTTATTACCATCACACGTACCAAGGGCAGTGAAAAGCATACTGTTCATATAGATCAGATCATTACACAGTGCACTGAGGTAGAACAAGGTATAACAGTAACAACACAGAATAAAATACAACAGCTTCAGAGAAAGTGCAGTGCAGGCGAACAATAAAATGTAAAATCATAACGAGGTACATTGTGAGGTCAAGAGTCCACTTCATCAATGTAATAGTCTTATATCAGCTGCTAGAAGCTACCCTTGAGCATGCTGGTATATGCCTTTGCCTCTTCTTCCCTGTGGAGGAGGGGAGAAGAGAGAATGCCCTGGGTGGGTGGGGTCTTTGGTGATGCTGGCTGTTTCTCTGAGGCAGCGAGAAATATAGACAGAGTCCATAAAAGGGAGGCTGGTTTCTGTGAACCATTGTGGGCAGTGGGCCTGCGTACAAGATCTACATGTTGACCTCTTCTGAATTAAAGCTCTTTAAACAAAATGATCTCAATGATTAACCAACAGCTACCTTACAAGTAACAGACATAAATGAAGTGATGGTTGTAACATATGTGTAGTGAGAAGTTCATTGTACACCTTCACCTTTCCCCCTTTCTATTCCCTCAGGTGGACCGCTTCCTTCCCTTTCTCTCATGTTCTATTCTCCTCTCCAATCAGATCGCTTTTTCTTCACCTCTCTTCCTTATCCACCTATCATCACTCCGTTTCTCACTCAGCCCCTTCCCTCACCCAACCACCTTCCCCCTCACTTGGCCTCAACTATCACCTGCCAGCTTGTACTCCCTCCCCTCACCCCACCTTCTTCCCCCTTCCTTTCCAGTCCTGATCTCAGCCCGAAATATCAACTGTTTATCCCTCTCCATAAACATTGCCTGACCTGCTGAGTTCCTCCAACACTTTGTGTGTGTTAGTCCCCCATGCTGTTCTGTATAACATAAACTCAACACCTTCACTAAGAGAAATTCAATTTAAAGCTAAGGACATATATCTGAAGTTTGGTAACTATTGTAATGTAGCAAACGCAGCAACCAATTGATATACAGAAAGGTAAAGTTATCATGGCAAACAATGTGTGTGTGATGTTGACTGTGAAATATACTGTATGTAAACAGAATTGGGCCAAAGTCTTAGGCACACAAATATAGCTAGGCTGCCTAAGACTTTTGCACTGTACTGTATTTGTCAATGTGGTGTGGAGAGCGAATTTGTAAATCTGGCGGGAGCAAAGGATGTTGTGAATGGTGAGGGTGGAGTGCCATGGGTGGGCGTGGACAGCTGGCAGAGGAGGAGTGCCAAGGGCAGGGGTAAGTAGTGCAGGTACAGGAACACCCAGTCCTGAGACACCAGGCAATGTCATTTGATTCCAAGCAATTGGTTTATTGATCATTACAGATGTCTCCCTGGTGCTGGTGCTTCCCACTCTCTCCCCTCTCCATTCCCTTTTCCCAACCATGATTCCTCTCTCCCTGCCCCCTTCCCAGTCCACAACAGAGACCCATATCAGAATCAGGTTTATCAGTGATATATATCTGCCTAAAACTGGAGTAATGGCACAGTACTGTATGAAGCTAATGCTCATATCAAAAGATGTGTTTGCAGTAAACCATCCTTTATGTCACCGAATGTCGTTACTACTTCTTTTCATTACTGCCACCAGGAAGGAGGTACAGGAGCTGGAAGATGCACTCTCAACGTTTCAGGAACAGCTTCTTCCCCTCCACCATCAGATTTCTGAACTGCTCATGAACCCATGAACAGAACTATCGCTCTCTTTTTGCACTATTGATTTATTTTATATAATTCTTATTAAAACTTGTCATAATTTGTAATACCTGCACTGCACTGCTGCCATGAAACAACAAATTTCAGAACATATGTCAGTGATAATAATCCTGACTCTGATTCTCTTCCTAGCAAATTAATTAAAGCCATCCAGCAGTGTGTACAAATATTGAGCATTTTAAAGCAACATCTTACATCTGAAATGTAAAGTTATGTCAGAATCAATATGTTTCTGTATGAAGAATGTTAAAATACTTAAAAATGAAATCTGCTCTGTTAAGTTGGAAACTTTTCCAATTTCCAAAAGTCTTAAAGGAGTTCAAAGTCCCAATGGAAAGACACTGTCAAACATGTCAGAATTTTAAATGACGTTCCTACAAGGTTGCAGAGTGCTGCCAAAGGCCTCAATAAGTGGCTTCAAGTCTTAACTGAACTATGAGCACTGGAAGGAATGTAACAGGAGGAACCTCGTACCAAAAGTGGCCGGTTCTCAGAATGCTGAGAGATGTATTTTAATCAGAAGTGGACTTCATTAAAATATTAAAGGCTTTGTTACTAGATCATGGCTCTTAAAAAGGATATTACTTAGCCTACAGTAACTCTAACGTACTATTCCCTTTTGCACTAATCATCTGCTCTGAATTTCGTTCTGATAATTATTCGCGTAAAAAAAAAGTGAGGTAGGTCAGTAAAATATGCCAATACAGACCGTAATCATGATAGAACCCATCCCAACATACATGTTGGAGAGAGTAGTTTTAATAGCTTCAAAATGTAAGTTTGCCAAAGGCCAAGGAATAGTTAAGCCTGGATTTTATCCAAGTGTATGAGTCCAAAATTGCTCTCAAGTAAATGGCATTAATTCTAAATAGCACATAAACTGTTTAACTTCATCTTCTTTGCACCTCTGGAAAGTATTAACTTCAACAATTTCCAAAGCAGTTATCTAAGGTTATACTTACATCACTAATAATTTCTCGGGAAGCTTTGGCAGCTTGGAATGGAATAGCATCCAACTGCAGTTTGTATCCACCATCTCGCAATTTTGTCCATGCCTCCTTGTAGCGAATCTTTAAGACAAGAAGTGATTTTAGAGTCTTAGTCATAGAAAAGTACTGCACAGAGAAAGGCCCTTTGACCCATCTAGTCTGTGCCAAATTATTTAGACTGCCTACACCCATCGACCTGAACTAGGACAATAGTCCTCCATACCCTTTCCATCCATGTGTCTATCCAAACTTCTTTTAAACACTGAAATCGAATCACATCCATCACTTGCACTGGCAGCTCGTTCCACACTCTCGCCACATTCTGAGTGAAGATGTTTCCCCTCATGTTCCCCTTAAATATTTCACTTTTCACCCTTAACCATGACCTCTAGTTGTAGCCTCACCCAAACTCAGTGGAAAAACCTTGCTTCCATTTATTCTATCTATACCCTTCATGTATACCTCCATCAAATCCCCTCTCAATCTTCTATTTCCCGAGGAATAAAGTCCTAACCTATTCAATCTTTCCTTATCACTCAGGTCCTCCAGATCTGGCAACAACCTCGTAAATTTTCTCTGCATTCATTCAACCTTATTTACCTCTTTCCTGTAGGTAAGCGACCAAAACTGCACCCACTATTCCAAACTCGGCCTCATCAATGTCTTATACAATTTCAGCATTGTATTCCATCTCCTGTACATCATACTTTGATTTTGTAAACACTTTCACTGTCTTATTCAGCTGTAAGATCTTAGAGATTGAAAATGCAGACATATTCAATTGTGTCCCTGCCAGCCACATTCACAATTGATTCACATTTTGTTATCTCCTCCATCACAGAAAAAAAACGGCAGTTTTGCTTTAAATTCTTTTATTAAAATGAACTTTTATCTTAATTTATACCTGATCATTTGAGTGCCTCTTGTTTTTGAAAGACTAATTACCCCACAAAGTAACATAAAAATATATATTACGAAATGATGTACTAGTTACTAATGAAACAATAACTTAAAACAGAGGCACAATAATTTTCCTACAATTGTCAATTGCTTAGCCCATATAATCACAAAGATTAAGTGCCAAGCAAGCACATACATTCAATTCTGAAGTCATTAAATATCACAGCATCGTCTTTCAATGTCTTGCCAGCTGGGGCTAATTAGAATTTTGGTACGTGGATTCAAATTGTTTAATTTGCTCAAGGCTTTGTATCTTTAAAAAAGGTTTTTCACTTTTGCAGATGTTGTGCCTGTCAAGGTAAGTGATCCCAGTGCTGGGAGATGGAACATTTCCATTATCAATCCAGAGCTTTATACAGAGTAAAACCTACCTTTTCTGCTCCAACCTCAGTTATTGTAATTATTTCAATTCTCAAATCAATCATACTATGATTTCTCTGAATGGAGCCACCACTTTAGTACAACATGGCATAAATGCTGTAAATGCTCCATTGAAATGTCCTGCAGATGTTTATAATGTTAAAGTTGTAACATTGTCCTGGTTGGTCTTCCAACTTTACACCCTCCAAAACCCTGCTGTCCACATCGTAACTCCCATTCATACATCACCCATTTGCCAACTACCCTACATGGACACTTGATGTGACCATCCATTAATCTTAATAGTCTCAGCCTCATTTTTCAAAGACCATCATGGTTACACTTGGGCTTTCTCCAGACCTACGGCTCTTCAGAATCACAGAACTTCATTACCACAGGCCGGTATTTTCTTGCTCTGATACTGATGAACATTCCCCTCAGGTGGCAGCACCCCAAACTCTGAACATCCAGTCCCAAATCTCTCTGCGTTTTTAACTTGTTCCTTAAAGCCCATACAATTTTGACAAAGCCATTGGTAACCAATCCCAGTTTTGCTTTCTATCAAATTTTACTTGATATCAGTGTAATTATGATCTGATCATGAAGGGATACAGGGGGAAGGCAGGAGATTATGGCTGAGAGGGAAAATGGATCAGCCATGGTGAAATGTAGGAGCAGACTCAATAGGCCGAATGGCCTAATTCTGCACCTATATCTTATGGTCTAATTGAACATTCAGACAAGGAGTAAAAGTGGACCACTTGGCCTATCAAGTCTTTTCTCTCAATTAATAAGATCATCACTGATCTGATGATAGTCTCAACTCCCATTCCCATCCACCCATAATAACTTTACACCCACTTGATTGCAAGAATCTTATTTACCTCTATCTTAAAAATATGCAGACTCAGCTTCCATTATTGTTTGAGGAAGAATTCCAGAGACTCAGCAGCCTTTGAGAGAAACATTTTGCCTTATCTGTTTAAATGGGTGACCACTTATTTTTGAACAGTATCACCTAGTTCAAAGTTCTTGCTACATCCTTCTTATCAAATTCTCCCAGGACAAACTGGCTGGGATGTTTTTGCTATGCTATAGATGTTAAGTAAATTAAAGCTGTTATATTGATGCAAGTTGTTGTAGAAAGAAGCCTCACGCAACTGATATAAAATGTTAACCCTTCTGTTCTAAATTTATAATTAGGACCCAAATGTGATAGCTCCCTGTACAAAATGTTCATAACCACCTTCTGAAGGACAATCACTGCTGCCTTACTACTGATGTCCACATCCCAAAGGTGAAGAACAAATGTAATTGCTCTTTGAGATTTAGTATTTATGTATGCTAGGAAGCAAGGATCAATTAGTTTTGGGTCTTAGCTACATTATATAGAGGCACAGAATCATAGACAAGTACAACACAGAAACAACCCATCTACTCCATGCCAAACCATTTAACCCATATACTTCCATCCACCTGCACTGGAACCATAAGCCTCCATACCCCTACCATCCATGTACCTATCCAAACTTCTCTTAAACATTGAAATCAAGCTCACATGTACCACTTGTGCTGACAGTTTGTTCCACACTCTCATGACCCTCTGAGTGAAGAAGCTTCCCCTCATATTCCCTTAAACTTTTCTCCTTTCACTCTTAATCCAAGATTTCTGGTTATAGTCCCACACAACCTCAGTGGAAAAAGCCTGCTTGCATTTACCCTATGAATATCCCTCAAAAATTTGTATACCTCTGTCAAATCTCCCTCAGTCTTCTATGTTCCAAGGAATCAAGTCCTAATCTATTCAATCTTTCCTTATTACTGAGGTCCTCCGGTCCCGGCAATGTCCTTGTAAATTTTCACTGTACTCTTTCAACCTTATTTACATCTTTCCTGTAGACTGGTAACTAAAACTGTATACAATGCTCCAAATCAGGCCTCACCAACATCTTAACATAACATCCCATCTCTGTACTCAGTACATTGATTTATGAAAGATGAAGTGCCCAAAGCTTTCTGTATGACCCTATCTACCTGTGACGCCATTTTCAATCTGTATTCCGAGATTCCTTTGTTCTACAGCACTCCTCAGTGCCCTACCGACAATATGGACAATTAGATTTGTATGTAATGGCTGTGGACATTGTTTGCAAATCCAGTCAAACCCAATCACACCAAGGCATTAGATCGGTTGAACTCATATTCTGCTGTCATATGTGACAGTTTTGATAATCCAAAGTAGTGACATGTTGCTGAAAACAGATCGATATCAGTACATTTTAATGACTGGCAGGTTGAGGAATACGTGTTTCATCCTCATGTGAAATTACAGAAAATGTAAGTAAAATCTTTTAACAAAACTGCCTTTATTGCCTGGGTTGCTCATTACAGAAATGACTACAATTTTAATTCACTAATAAGCATTAGCAGTGCCTCTGATCAGTTAATAAACCTACTGAACATTGGATCAGGACAGAGAGACACTGTTCTAAATCTCACCTCACTGATGTTCTTTGCATTAACTTTAGCCTGCAGAAATTCTGGGAGGTCCTTTGTCAGTGTGTAGTCATGTTTTACACTTTCTCCATGTTCTCTGTACAGTCTCTGTCAAATAAAAGAATAAGTTCCATTTTAATATGTATCTAGGGCAACGTCATCTTACATCTTGGTAGATGGAAAAAGTATTATATCTTGTAAGAGAAATATGCATATAACACAGTTGCAATTGTGCACATCCCACTAACAGATTATTAATTGAATAACAAATTACATTAACAACTCAAGAAATAGGTAGCCACAAAGCAATAAACATGTTAAATTATGAATAATGTTCACGGGCTTATTTAGCTGGTACCAGTTTAACTTTCCACTATTTTAAAGTAGATGTTAACTTATTTAATGCAAGTCATTTAGGAATCAGAATGAGGAAGTGTATATGAATGCTTTCAGCATCTCTACTATTTTTTTTTAAGATTACCTTTATTTGTCACATGTAGATTGACATGTCAAAGTATACAGTGAAATGCATTGTGTGCATCATATCAACTCAGCCCATAAGCGTCACCACATTTCTGGTGCCAACGCAGCATGCCCACGACTCACTAAACCGAACCATATATCTTTGGAATGTGGGAGGAAACCAGAGCAGCCAGAGGAATCCCACACAGTCACGGGGAGCACATACAAACTCCTTACAGACAGCAGCAGGAACTGAACCCCAACTGGTGATTGCTGGCTCTGAAAACCAATTGCACTCGTTTTAAACTTATAGAAAAGGAATGATATTCTTCAATTAGTTTTCATTTTGGCTTGTTATGCCTAAAATAACTCATAAAATATCATGGTGTGAACCATGTTCAAGTTAGAACTAATATTAGGTTTGTGTATTAAATCTGATCAGTTAATATGAAGTAAAGCATCGTTTAGGAATCTGGGTGACACCAGCTCGAAGAATCTGAAGGATCTATTCCACGCTGAAAAACAACAGAATTTAAAACCAGCTCCAAATACAAGCGAACAACTATTATGATGGAAACAACAGATCATTCCAAAAATATTTGACTTTATAACATTTTCAAAAGAACAATCAATGGAAAGTATTTATAGAAATCGCTGGGTGGCATGGTAGCTTAGCGGTTAGCACAACACTTCAGTGCAGCCAGTGGTAAGATCGGGGTTCAATTCCTGCCGCTCTCTGTAAGGAGTTTGTATGCTCTCCCCATGACCAGATGGGTTTCCTCCGGGTGCTCCAGTTTCCTCCCACGGTCCAAACAAGTACAGTCACAGTTAGTGAGTTGTGGGCACGCTATGCTGGCACACCAGACAATACCTATGGGCTGCCCTCGGCACAACCTTCACTATTTGATTTAACACAGGACAACGCATTTCACCGTATGTTCTCATGTACATGAGCGAAATAAAGCTAATCTTTTTCTAAAACATTATTTACAATGCCACAAGGAAAGGCTTTAATCATCTTACTTGCATTACCAGGAGTATGCCTATTCCCTTCCTCAGGGACTTTAGAGATAATGATGCAGAGGGAAGAGAACTGAAAGGCAAAGACGTTGTGAAGGAATGATGGGTGCAGCCTACTTTCTCAGCTAGTGGGGATCCTCGTGCATCATGCAGGAAGGAATATCACAAAATTATTTCACTCCAGCTGGCAAACAAGGAAGGCCCATTTGGGAAAGAGGAACAGAGTATGCACGAAGTACAATGACAAGCTAACATCAGATCGGACAATGTTTATCAGGCTTCCTTAAAAAATGTAGACATTAGAGTTATAGAGTCACAGAAAAGTACAGCACAGAAACAGGCCCTTCAGCCCATCTAGTCCATGTTGAGCCAATTAAACTGCCAACTCCCCACGACCTGCACCAGGATCATAGCTCTTCATATCCCTGCGTCCACGTACCTTGGCCTAAACATTGAAATTGACCTCGCATGCACCACTTGTGCTGGCAGCTCATTCCACACTCTCACCACCCTCTGAGTGAAGAAGTTTCCCCTTAAACTTTTCACCTTTCACCCTTAACCCATGACCTCTAGTTTTAGTCCCTCTCAACCTCAGTGGAAAAAGCCTGATTGCATTTACCCTATTTATACCCCTCACAATTTAGTATACCTCTATCAAATCTCCTCCCTATCTTCTATGTTCCAAGGAATAAAGTCTTAACTTATTCAACCTTTCCTTATAACCCAGGTCCTGCAGACCCGGCAACATCCTGGTAAATGTTCTCTGTACTCTGTCAACCTTATTCACATCTTTCCCAAAGGTGGGTAACCAAAGCTGCACACAATATTCCAAGTTAGGCCCCGACAACGTCCTATACAACTTCAGCATAACATCCCATCTCCCGTACTCACTACTTTGATCTATGATGGGGAATGTGCCAAGAGCTTTCTTTATTGTGCTATCTACCAATGATGCCACTTTCAATGAATTTTGGACCTGTATTCCCAGATCCCTTTGTTCTACAGCACTCCTCAGTGCCCTACTGACAATATGGACAATTCGATTTGTATTTAATAGTTGTGGATATTGTTTGCAAATCTAGTCAAACCCAATCACACCAAGGCATTAGATTGGCTGATCTCTTATTCTGCTGTCATATGTGACAGTTTTGATAATCCGAAGTAGTGACATGTTGCTGAAAGCAGATCAATGTCAGTTCACTTTAATGACTGGCATGTTGAGGAATACACAATACTCCAAATTAGACCTCACCAACATTTTATAAAACTTCAACATAACATCCCATCTCCTTTACCCAGTACTTAGATTTACGAAGGTCAACTTGCCAAAGACTTTCTTTATGATGTTAGAGAACTTGGAAAGTCTTTTTCTGTGGCAGAACAGAGGTGTAGTTATTGCCTCACACTGCTAGTGATGTGAGTTCAGTCCTGACTTCCTGTGTGCAGTTTTCACATGCTCGCTGTGACAACAGGGGGTTTCTCCAAAACCTCTCATTTCCCCTCACCTCCCAAACATGTGACTAATTCACTATTACAAATTTCCCTTACAGAATAGGTAAGTGGTAGAATTGGAGAGTGGTGGGAGATGAGAATTGGGAGAAGAGCTTACAGGGGAAATTAGTGGGAAGACAGGATGTGACGAATCTTTGAGTCAGCTTAGACTCAAAGGGACAAATGGTCCCCATCTCTGTCATTTCACCTTAAAAATTACTAACTATAAGACCATAAGCTATAGGAGCAAAATTAGGCTATTCAGCCCATCTAGTCTGTTCTGCCATACCATCACGGCTGATCCTTCAAAGGTAGTCTTGGGTCTTTAGGCCGGACGGCAGGTCTCAATTATATCAGGCAGAACAACTGTAAATTCACATATTCTCAACAGCACTTTCTCAACAGCCCATTGCCTTTTTGATAGATTTGATCTGAAATACTCCCTCCTAACCATCAAGACACTTGTAGATAAAGGACCACAAAATGCAGTGAAGCATTTGCTCTCTTTTTGCTGCTGCCATTAGGAAGCCAGTGCAGGAGCCTCAGGACTCACAGCATCAGGTTCACGAACAGTTACTACCCCTCAATCATCAGGCTCTTGAACCAAAGGGGATAACTACTTCACTTGTCCCATCATTCAAATGTTCCCACAACCAGTGGACTCACTTTCCAGAACTTTTCATTTCATGTTCTTGACATTTATTCTTTAGTTATTTATTATTATTATTCCTTCTTTTTGTGTTTGCAGTTTGGTGTCCTCTGCACCCTGGTTGTATGCCCTAGGTGGGCAGACTTTCTTTGATAGTTTTTCCATAGAGTTATTGAGTATGCACAGAAGAAAATTAATCTCAAGGTTGTATATGGTGACATATATGTAGTTTGATATTAAATTTACTTTGAACTTCAAAATATACAATTTTGTTTTGCCCTGTCCACAGTGCATTCACTCCAAACTAAGAAAAGTAATAGAAAGAAAACAGCTAAAATGTCCTGCTTCCAAAGTTGGTAGATATTGTACTGTCCCATACTCTGTCATTCAATCCTAGTTTAAAAATATATTTAGTTCTTTTGTTGCTTCATTGTCCAGGCCCGGCGAATGTGAACATAACCAGATATAGTTACCGAGACCTTTTTCTTTTCTATGACTTCATAAAGAGAAACATTTCCTACAGAAAAATAGAACGGTTCTGATAAAATGCAATAGACATTAAGTGTTAATTCTCTTTCTGTCTCCTCCGATACTTCCTAGCTTTCTATGTATTACTAATATTTTCTCTTCAATAAAAGAATAACATAGGGCAAATAATTGAGCAGTTAATTTATGAAACATGTCAATCAACTACTTACATCCACAGCCTGGTTATAACTAATCTTGGCTTGTATCATTTCAGGAGAGTCTGTAACACTCGTAAATTTCAAGCTACAAGGATATTGACGATATTTTTTCTGAAAGGTATAAATGTAAAATCAAGAATTATCATTGACACAAATATAAATACTGAGTGCATATTTCTAACAGATTATTTTCAGAGTCAATAAAAAGTTATTGACATGAAGACTAATTCTGTTTTTTCTCCATAGGTTCAACCTAATCTAACAAGTACTTCTAGCAGTACCTAGTTCCAGACTGTATAAAGCCAAATGCATAAAGGTTTATTGCCATGACAGCCAGTGACAATGTGGGATTTGCCCTTGGCCTTCCAGCTGAAACGTACCACCTGCTGAAGCCAGCTGGTAAATTTCACCCAGACTATCTTACATCCAAGAGAAGCTCAGAGCAGAATTGCTGAATTTCCTTCAAGACTTGCCACAACACTCCCCAAAAGCAGTTTTGAACTTCAAATAACTCTAAGAAGGGTGAAGTACATTTAGAAGTTATATCCCAATGGCATTAAACAACATTAATCTGCAAATGATTGATGACCCATTTAAATAGAAATGGTTATGGGAGTGGGGAGCATAGAGGTGCTCCTTGCTGCTTCTGAACTTACATAAGAGGCGAAGTAAAGGGCAGGATGAAGTGGTGTGCTCCAAAATTGCAGCACTAGCAACAACCTGGCATATCTGGACAGATATGCATGAGCCAACTTCCGTAAGCAACACTGGTAAATGCCTCAATTTGCCCCACAAAATGTGTGTTCGTATTGCAGATATCATGTTCAAACTTTAAGGACTCAATTAGCCTCTAAATCTTTCCAATCAATTCCAGAAACATTGTGATGTTGAATGGCATGGAAGTGGCGCTGGGTTGTGTGTTCTAATTGTGTGCTGGCTGATGGTTTTGATTAGCAGGAACCATTTATCACACTTACCTCACTGAACAGTTCTCCTGCCCTTTTAGCTTGTTCAGCACTTAAAGAACCACTGGTGATCCATCCAACACCACGCATCCAATTCAAGTCAGACTTGTACTGGTTCTGAGAAAGTAATACCGTATCAATCTTCCCAGACAGGATTATAAGGCAAGACATATTTTTGTGACATAAGCGAGCTTCATAAACTACAAGAGGAGTCATTGTATTTCCTCTCTACCATCTCCCAACATTAGTTCAGACTTGAAGTCTTAGCATGAGATACAAACTGCCTTGCTAAAAGAAACTAAGTAATTTCCTCTTCTCTAACGTTGTGTATTTAAAATTTCAGTAGATTTGAGTAATCTTGTAAATTTGATGTGGATTTAGACCTACATTCACGGATTTCCTTTGAATTAGTTTAATATTTTGAAGTTACAAAACATATCATCTACCCATATCAATGTTTTTCTTAAAGGAAAATTATCACCCCCATATTGTATATTTAATAGTTCAGTAATATTTGAGTAATATGTAAATATATTGCTTGATTAAGCATTCCTTATTTTTTACATATTCCAATATGGGCCACCTGTAAAAGTACATAAATGGCATACATTATTCCAACACCACATCATATGTGAGTGCCTTAACTAAAGAACACAAACTAAAACAAGTTATCCCTGACTCCTGTGTTTTTCTTTCAATTAGTTTTGGAAGTACAAAACATAACATCCCTTCATTCTTCCACTTCAGTACTTTTGATCAGTGTTTGTATTCAGCTCGTTTCACTGGGCATCGATATATTGAATTAACCTTGTTAAACAAGACTGTAACACAAATGATTACTAAATTATTGGGCTGCAAAAACAATATATGTTGTGAACAGGCACCAGAATTGTCCTTCCTCCATTTGTGTTCATTTTATGAAGGAAGAATTTTCCAAAGTTACATGATCCAGGACTTTGGTTAATGAGTCATGTGGATGAATTTGGGCAAAAGCTTTAAGACAGCTCACACTATAAATAATACCCAACACTTCAGAACCAGCTGGGCTCCCTCTTGCATTAGCTCTCTTTAATGCATTGGAATATGTGATGACAACTACATGCTGTAAGGCAGGAAACAAACTTTTACTTGGCTTAGAGTTTTCAGATTTGACAACTGCAAAATTGAATAAATAGAAAATTTCACATAAACTGAAATACTATAATCTTGCTTAATTGAATCCATGCTTTTAGCAGGATAATCTTAATGCTGTCAACATTTTAGGGCCATTACAGCTTTGTGCATGTGGTAAATTGAGTCAAACAAGGTTATACATAATTAAGTTAGGGGAGAGTATGCATCAGAGAAATTGGAGTATCAGAAATAAGTTCATAAGATCATAAGATATAGGAGCAGAATTAGGCCATTTGGCCCATCAAGTCTGTTCCACCATTTCATCATGGCTGATCCATATGCCCTCTCAGCCCCAGTCTCCTGCCTTCTCGCCATATCCCTTCATGCCCTGACCAATCAAGAATCTATATCTACCTCTGCCTTAAATATACCCAATGAATTGGTCTCCACAGCTGCCTGTGGCAACAAATTCCACAGATTCACCATTTCCTGGCTAAAGAAATTCCTCCTCAATATGTTCTAAAAGCATGCCTCTCTATTCGGAGGCGGTGTCCTCTGATCCTAGGCTCCCCGCCCCCAAAGGAAATATCCTCTCCGCATCCATTCTGTTGAGGCCCTTCAACATTCAATAGGTTTCTATGAGGTCACCCCTCATTCTTCTGAATTCCAGTGAACAGAGGCCCCAATTCATCAAACACTCTTCATATGGTAACCTTTCAATCCCAGAATCATTTTTATGAACCTCCTTTGAACCGTCTCCAATGTCAGCACATCCTTCCTTCGATAAGGGGCCCAAACCTGCTCACAATACTCCAAGTAAGGCCTCACCAGAGCTTTATAAATTTACAATTATTTGCTGATGTAGAAATGTGAACATGTCAGAAGTGTACGCAAGTGTGTTTTTTCATTGCGTTTAGGTCTTTCTGTGATACGTGTGTAGAATCAAGCCAATCGTATATCAAGACTTTGATTTCTTCCTGCTTATTGTGTTGCATACGGTGTGCACAACGCAGTCTCTCCTCTGCACAGGAGAAGACAAACCTAGACTGGGTGAGCACTTTGCCATGTACCTAGTGCTCAACCCACAGGAGAGACCTTCCGTTTCCTGCAGGTTGTCACTTGAATTCTCCATCCTACTCCCATCCTGGCTACCCCACCTTGCACTCTTACAACAAGGAGCAAGTCAAAATGGAACAACAACATCTCACCTTCAATCTGGGCACATCTCGGCAGGAAGGAAGCAATACCACATGGTTAAAGAAATAAGTTAAATTTTCTTTGCACCATAAAGATCCACATCACAACAGTAAAGAGCACAATTGAATTTAGCAGCTTGCTGCTTACATTACTTTGAAGAGCATATGCTTTTTTAGCCCATTCGGTTTTCGGGTCTCCAGGTAGGACAGTATACTGGTGGAACCGGTGTTTGTAGCCCATGTCAGTGGCCAAACTCTGTGCCCTTTTTGCATGCACCAATTCCAGCATATCCATTGGGAGATGAAACTTTGTCTTGATTGCCTCCGATTTCCTTTTGTACTCTAGATCACTCTGCAGCTTGGAGGCTTGGATGGAATGGGCCAGCTGAGAGTCACCTGCGACATCCTTCACCCCGATCAACTTGCCTTTTAGCTTCTCGTGTTCCTCCTTGTACTTCAGCTGTCAAAGTATTTCGTAAAGAGGTTAATGAATGGCCAACCCTTATTTCATCACCTGCCCTACCTAATGAGAAAGGAAAAGCAGATATTGAACTGCCTGCAATGTACTTTCAAAACATTGAACCAGGCAGGTATCTAAGTAAGCGTAAACCCAGCCAAGAGCAAACCATAAACTTGTACATTTACTGAAACTTGACATTTTATTCCAGGCATACAAATAATTCCAGGACGCCACAGTAGCATAGTGGTTAACAAAACGCTTTACAGTACCAGAGACCCGGGTGCCTGTAAGGAGTTTGTACGTTCTCCCCATGACTGCTTGCGTTTCCTCTGGGTGCTCCAGTTTCCTCCCACAGTCCAAAGACATACTGGCTGGTAGGTTAATTGGTCATTGCAAATTGTCCTGTGATTAGGCTAGGATTAAATTGAGGGATTCCTTTATTTTATTGAGCATTGCAGCTCAAAGGGCTGGAAGGCCTTATTCTACCCTGTTTCTTAATCAATAAAATAAATAAAACCACCCGTGCTATGAAGCAGTATGATAACATCACTGAGAGGGAATGCTTCTGTCGAGTATATGAGCTCTGTTCATACTTACTGTTTTTGTATCTATTGTCAACTTTTCTATCTTCACATGAAAGCTGGATTCATGTTGTTTTAAGTGGCACCGATCTTTCAGAGAATCAGTTTGTGTTCCACAGACTTCTAGCAACTTACCCTCCCCCCCTTTCAGAAGACAAATATCCTGACAGACCTCTAGATTTTTGTGAGTTCCGTTGTGGATTGTCTATTTGCAGCTTTCCTTGCCTAATTCAGACGATTCATTACATTGCGCAGTTATATGTTATATTATTTCTGCCGATGTGCTTTACCATTAAGTGCTTCATGTACGACAGATTGACTTTAACAATACCAAACCACTTACATAACTGTATGAGTGATTTACTTAAGAGTTACTACACTAAAACGTTGTTGCCAAGCCATGTGAGTAAAGAAAGGTGACAAAAAGAAGATTCGACCAAACACGTAGATTTTAAAGAGCGCCTTAACAGGAGACCAGAGTTATGGAGAGAGAGGGAGGGTCTGATAAAGTAATGAAGTGAGAATGTGAGAAAGTGGCAAAATGCAAGACAAAGGTGCTGGAAGAGAATCTGAAGTTTAGATCTTTGATGCAACTGTCAAAATTGAATTGTTAAATTCTCGGGATGTCTCAAATCACAGTAGGATTGAAAGTGATCATAAAGATATAGGGAGATGAGACAATGAAAGAATTTGAAAACTATCTTAAAACTGGTCCCCATTTAAGCAAAGCTTTAGTACAAGTCAGCATACCCAGGGATCTGGTGCAAACGCACTCCAAAGTTCAAAGTAAATGTTATTATCAAAACACATATACGTCATTGTATACAACCCTGAGATTAATTTTCTTGCAGGCTTAATCAACAAATCTATTGAATCGCAACTATAACAGGATCAATGAAAGATCAACCAGAGTGTAGAAGACAAAGAACTGTGCAGATGCAAATATGAATAAATAGCAATAAATAACGAGAACATGAGATAATGAGATAAAGAGTTCTTAAGGTTAGATCATTGGTTGTGGGTATGGTCTCGACCCAAAACATTGACTGTACTTTCTTTCCAGAGATGCTGTCTGGCCTGCTGAGTTCCTCCAGCATTTTCTGTGTGCAGTTGGTTGGGGAATCTGTTTTCTGTAAGGCTGGTCACAGTTTGAAGATTGTTGGATCTCCTCGGGTTTGCAGGCATGAGAACAAGAAAGGCCTGCCAGGAGTGGGATAGACCGGACAAGTTTGGGGGTAACAAAGATCAGGATGAGACCTGGGTTGTCGGATGACATGGGGGTGGGTGACATAAGATGACATGAAGGTGAAGGTAAGCAATGTCGGAGCTGTCACAGCACTGAGCACTGAATGTCGACAGCAAAGTTGCAAAGAACCTGCTTCAGTTTCAAATTGGGTCAGTAGGAGAGGAACCAACATTTGTGATGTTTCTCAAGGATGATGGCTTCACTCATCCAAATATTTCATTCTGAGAAAACTTCTGCTCATCCAGTCCTGGGGGGTGGGGGGGGGTGGTCAGCCACACTGCCTGGAGGCTCTGCTGGCTTTCATGACTACAAAATAACATTTTGGAGTTACTTCTATATTGACTTTTACATTGCAAGTCTTTTTAAAGCAAGCTTCTTTTTATTTTCAGATAAATTAATTTTAAGTGGCAATAGTGTAATATTGTTTGCAATATCTAGTCTAATAAAGAAAATTCAGCATAATACTTATTCAAATTTGAAACATTAATGGTGTGTCAAATTGCTCAGAACAGATAACTTACATCACTTGCAAGATCTCTCTTTGCCTTGGCTTCCAGGATGGCTATAGTATCCAGCCGCAGTTCAAAGCTTTTGTCTTTCTCTGCCTCCCAGTGACTCTTGTAGATTTTCTTGATGAAAGACAGATTTTACAATAGTTTCGGTTAATTGTACCCTTTGCTAATTAGAGTTTACATCATTCAGGTAGAGAAAAGAAACATCAGGAACTCATCTGGCTCCTGACTAACCCCAGGTAAGTCTTGATTTAAGGTCACTGGGGAATTTGCACAGGGATTTTCCTGGTTTCCAACAGTAACACGAGCTGAAGGGCCAAAATTATACCATTCTTCCCAAGTTTCTATACCCCTTACAAAATCACAGTAAAAATACAGAAGCACGATGGGAATTCGAGTTTGTGTCTTCCTACCTCCAGATATAAAATGCAACCTTTCAATGCAGGAGCCAAGTGCAATTAAAATTAAAATGGTCACTTCTAAAATCTAACCAAAGCCATATAATCATCATTATTTTGCTTCTGGTCTGCAGAGAGAAAAACACAAGTGAAGTCCATTATGCCTGGACTTTATTGGGCTTATCTCTGTAATGAAGTGCCAACTTATTTTCTCCATTTCTCTTATCTGCTTGTGCAGTGCACTAGATGTGACCAAGCAAGTGCTTTTGTTCCCGGGTACAGCATTCCAACAATGAGTTATTTGTGCACAGAAACTGCTCAGATTTATATGTTAATTTATACATTTTTAATTATAGCAGTTAATCTGCTGCTGTGTCACTCACACAACTGCCAATTTAAAACCACTTCTTGCTGAAGTTCAGGTTTTGCACATCTCCCAAACTTAAAATCCATTTTGTTTTTCTCGTTTTTTTCCTTTCTGTTCTGCTTCCATGTCTCTGTCTCCCTCTCTCTCTCATATACACTGACATACCTTCCGCTCTCATCCTCTATCCCTATACTCCCTCTCTCCCCCTCTCCTCCATACACACTGACAAACCTTCCGCTCTCGTTCTCTTTCCCTCCCTCCCTCTGACCATCGTCTTCCCCTAAACATTTGTCTTTTAGACACACTTGTACAGGACTCGGTGGCATGACACTGTTCAGCTCTACTTTGAAGCACTGATTAGGAGAGTGGATCACCTCCTCCCAAGGAACAACATCATGTAAATAGGGGCTCTTACAGATGACCCCAGCCTACGTTCTTGGGACCTGACACAAGTGAATACTGTCTAATTTATTTTCCTTAAACTCAGTCGTTATTCAGAGGACACTACCACCAACTATCTGATGCTATCCCAGACCCTCCACAACCTTCGGATTCCCACCCCCTTACTGGTGGCCCTGTTCTCCCACGGGTCTCAGGTACAAGTGAAATTTCAGAAGCAAACCCACGGCCACTGTATCATTCTCTTGGGGTTGAAATGTCTAATATTTGAAGTCATGCATTTACGATGGGGTGGGGGGTGGTGTACGTTCAGAGGAGATGTGTGGGGAAAAGAGAGAAGTTTTTTTGTTTACAGTGAATAGTGAATGGTAGGTGACTGGAACATACTGCCGGGAATCGTAGTGAAGGCAAATATGAAAGAGGAATTTAAGAAGCTCTTAGATAGCCACATAAATGTACAGCAAATGGATTGACATGGTCACATGGTAGCACAAGGAATTAGTTTAGATGATTGCAATTCCCCTTCCCCTGTTCCAACATGTTGATCCACGGTTTCCTCTGGTGCCGAGATGAGGCCACCTTCGAGCTGGAGCAGCAACACCTTACATTCCATCTGGGTACCTGATGGAATATTGAGTTCTCCTTCCGATAAACAAATCTACGCACCTCTTCTATACCCAACCTTAACCTTTTACCTCTTGTCACCTGCCTATTACTTCCCACTGGGTCCCCTCCGCCTTCCCTTTCTCCTATTGTCCACTCTCCTCTCTTGCTCTCCAGCCTTTGACCTTTCCCACCCACCTGGCTTCACCTATCACCTTCCAGCTAGCCCCCTTCCCCTCCCCCCCACCTTTTTATTCTCAGTCCAAAATGTCACGTATTCACTCTTTTCCACAGATGCTGCCTGACCTGCTCAGTTCCTCCAGCATTGTGTGTGTGTGTTTGTTGCTTTCAATTTCCAGCATCTGCAGACTTTCTGGCATTTAGATTGGTATTTAATTATTAGTTTAGTACAGCCAAAGGGTCTATTCCTGTGCTGCATTGTTCTGTTCTAAGATAGCTCTCTGTGCCACACAACTCTTCAACACTTTTCAAAGCAATAGCAAAGAACTCCTAAGCCACAGTTTCTTTAATTACTTTGAATAATAGTTTATAAACAACCTATTCACTGCTTTTGTTAGTGATCTTCCACATAAAGCATTTGTGTTTGAATCAAGCTAATTAGCGCAGCTGGTATGGTGCTGAACCAGTGCTACGGATATCACAAGTTCAAGCCCCAATGTCATTAACTGTAGGAAGCCATGAAATTGTATTATAAACTCCAACTATCCCATTAATGCCCTAGAGAAATTAAAATTTATTGATACTAATCTGTGACTCCATATTCCTTGAGTTATTTTCAGAAGTGACCTAGCAATCCATCAGCCCCTTCCGAGAGAACAAAGAAAAATGGACACAAAATTCAGCCTTATTAAATACAGCGAGATCTCAGGGAGAAATAATACCATACACTTCGAGGTTGCACGGTAGCTGCCTGCCACTGCGTGCAATGAGTTTGTATGTTCTCCCCACGACTGTGAGGGTTTCCTCCAGGTGCTCTGGTTTCCTCCCACAGTCCAAAGGCATACTGGCTGGTAGGTTCATTGGTCATTATAAATTGTTCTATGGGGTTAAATCAGGAGATTTCTGGGCAGTGCAGGTTGAAGGGCCAGGAGGGCCTATTCTATGCCATATTTCAATAAATAAATTAACATTTTCACCAGAATACAATTCACCTATTTTTCTCACCTGTACTCAAGCCAATTCTAAAACCCAAGTACTGAATCATGGAACAAAAGCCGAACCTAAGGACACCCAAACTTTTAATTTCAGCTTTTTAAATAATTTGTTACTTACATCACTTAAGTACTGGGCATTAGCCTTGGCTTGCATGAACAATGGCTCATCCTTGCTGATGCTGTACTGATGACGACTCTGTTCACCCACTGCCTTGTATGTTAGCTGTGTAACATGGACAAAAAACAACAGATCTTGAATAAATATCCTTTGCCAATGCTAAATGCAACAATTCAAGACTTCAATATTAAAAAACTGTTTTCAGTATTTTCTGTATTTATCTCATATTCTCAGCATCTGCAGGTTTTTGTTATTCTCAGCTTTCCTTTATATGCTCACAGTGACTGGGGCAGAATATACTCAGGATTTCAGCTTTTGAAGTACTATAATTACGCACATACAGTACTGTGCAAACGTCTTAGGCACGTCTGTACAGCGAGGGGGCCAAAGACTTCCACGTAGTGCTGTATTTGTCAATGTGGAGCAGAGAGAGAGTTTGTAGATCTGGCAGAGCAAAGGATGTTGGGAATGGTGAAGATGGAGTGCTGCGGGAGGAGCGGGGGACAGATGACAGAGAAGGAGTGGCAGAAGCAGGGGGTGACATGGGTGCAGACAAACCTAGTCCTGAGACACCAGGCAAGGGAAGGTCATTTGATTCCAAACAGTTGGTTTATTGATCATTACAGAATGTCTCTCAGGTGCTTCCCCTCTCCCTTCCCCTTTTCCCAACCATGATTCCCCTCTCACTATCCCCTTCCTACTCTCAGTCCACAACAGAGACCCAGATCAGAATCAGGTTTATCATCACTTACGTATGCCGTGAAATGTGTTTTTTGAAGCACCAGCCGTACAGTGCAATGTATAAAATTACTAGAGTACTGTGCAAAGGTCTTAGGGTCTTTGAATCTGTTAGAGTTCTTTGAGGAGGTAACAAGCAGGATGGGCACATGGATAGCAGGATGGCTGACAGGCAGGAGGCAGGGAGTGGAATTAAAGGGGACCTTTTCTGGTTGGCTGCCAGTGACTAGTGGTGTTCCTCAGGGGTCAGTTTTGGGATCGCTACTTTTCACATTGTCTGTCAATGATTTGGATAATGGAATTGACGGCTTTATGGCAAAGTTTGCAGATGATACCAAGGTGTGTGGAGGGTAGGTGGTGCTGAGGAAGCAATGCCATTGCAGCAGGACTTAAACAAATTTAAAGAATGAGCAAAAAGTGTTAGATGGAATAGTGTGTTGGGAAATGTGTAATAATGCATTTTGGTAAAAGGAACAATAGTGTGGACTATTATCTAAATGGGGAGAAGCTTCAAACAGTAAAGGTTTAGAAGGACTTAGGGGTCCTTGTGCCATGGTCCCAGAAGATTAATCTACAGGTTGAGTCTGTGATAAAGAAGGCAAATACAATGTTGGCATTTATTTCAAGGGGAATAGAATATAAAAGCAAGGAGATAATATTGTGCCTTCATAAGACACTATAAGTCAGTCCACACTTGGAACATTGTCAACAGTTTTGGGCCCCATATCTCAAAAAGGATGTGTTGTCATTGGAGAGAGTCCAAAGGAGGTTCAGAAGGATGATTCTGGAATTGAAGGGGTTAACATATGAGAAGCATTTGGCAGCTTTGGGTCTGTACTCACTGGAATTTAGAAGAATGTGGGAGGATCTCACTGAAACCTATCAAATGTTGAAAGGACTAGATAGGATGGATGTGGAGAGGATGGTGGGAGCATCCAGAACTAGAGGGTGCAGCCTCAAAACAGAGGGGTGACCTTTTAAAACAGGGGTAAGGAGGAATTCTTTTAGCCAGAGAGTAGTGAATCTGTGGAATGCTCTGCCACAAACTGAGGCAGAGGCCAAGTCCACGGATATATTTGAGGCGGAAGTTGATCATTTCCTGATTGGTCAGGGCATCAAAGGATCTGACAGGAAGGAAGGTGTATGGGGTTGAGTGGGATCCAGGATCAGCCATGGCTGAGCAGACTCGGTGGGCTGAATGGCCTAATTGTGCTCCTAGGTCTTGGGCACCCTAGCTATTTATATGTGCCTAAGACTTTTGCACAGTATCGTGTAACTGTCCAGGCTTGACAATCAATAAACAGATATAAACATTGAAATCTAAAAAAAAACTCAAAAAAGAATTTGTGGAGCCATTATTTACCACTATTCTCTATTGTGCCACC
Source organism: Hemitrygon akajei (assembly GCF_048418815.1). Lineage (NCBI taxonomy): Eukaryota > Metazoa > Chordata > Chondrichthyes > Myliobatiformes > Dasyatidae > Hemitrygon > Hemitrygon akajei. The sequence continues at coordinate 58,690,557 of NC_133146.1, forward strand.
TGGAGGAGGCAAGTGGTACTGAAGTTACACATCCTTTATCCACTTCCTTTGTGTCAGTGATCACTAATTTCCTTCAATTTATAAAAGGCAAAATGATAACACAGTAAAGGTACTTGAAATGCAAGAGATCTCTAGCGTTGTGTTCATATAAATACCTTCACCTATTCCTTTGTATGACAGTCAGCATTGTTGAGAAGAGATATTTTTACATCAGTGGGCTAGTGGAACTAACTACATTCAGAACTGAAAGAGTTCAATTTTAAGCACCCAGTTGCCTGCACTAAATTTATGTATGGAACTATGAAACAATAAGAAAAAAAAAATCAGAAACTTTCTGATGTTTAGAAATAAACACATGAAACTTTTCCTTCCAAACTTTTCTGGTTTGATCATCTTTGATTATGTCAGTGGCACCCATCACTCTTTGAAACACAGCAATTTTTTTTTCGTAAGTGATCTCCCTCTGCCAGTGCAGTACTCACATCACTTTGCAAATCTTGGCTCTTCTTAGCATGAATAATCTGTGGAGTATCTGCCACACTGGTGAATTTTAACGCATCAACTCTCTGTCTGTATTTTTTCTGCAAGTTAAAAGAAGGTACAATTTAATCTCTGACAATAGTGAACTTACTCTTTAAATCAGCCGAAAAAAAAGTCTGTGCCTGATTCTAGTAAAATGTTAACCAAATGCATGCTAGGGTTTATGAAACCAATGTACTATGATCACATTCATTTTCAGTCTTTTCTTGACTATTGCTATTTGAAATGGTTATTCCACTATTTCAGGATCATAATATCATTAAATGAAGATTCATTGTTAGCAAGTAGAACCCAGTTTACCAACAATTGTCTCACTCTCTGATATGTCTTCCATATTTATTTTCACATGGCTGCCCTTGTGTTTTGCATCAGCCTGATAATTAACCTGTCCCTTCTGCATAACCTGCCATCCACCTGTCATCCGGAATGTAAAGTTATTATCTTGTCTTGCTGATAGCAAGGTTTCGTTGCTCCTGGCAGATGAAATACAGGACAATAAATATTCCCAAGTAGCCAATATTGAAATCTATATAGTACTGTGCAAAAGTCCTAGGCACGTATATATGGTATATATCGCTAGGGTGCCTTAGACCTTTGCACAGTACTGTAGTAATTTTTTGTATTGTTCTGGACTACTGCTTCAAAAAAAAACAAATTTCATGACATACGTGAGTGTAAACCTCATTCTGATATGGGTCTCTATTGTGAACTGAGAGTGTAAGGGAGCAGGGAGAGGGGAATCATGGTTGGGGAAAGGGTAAGGGAGAGGGGAAGGGATGGGAAGCACCAGAGAGGCATTCAGTGATGATCAATAAACCAATCGTTTGGTATCAAATGACTTTGCCTGGTGTCTCACGGCTGGGTGTGTCTGTACCCCCTGTCCCTTGTTTTCAGCCACCTGTCCTACGCTCACCTGTGGCACTCCACCCTCATCGTTCTTTGCACCCTCCAAAGTTACAAACTTGCTCTCCACTCCACATTGACAAATAGAGTACTGTGTCAAGTCTTGTGTACCCTAGATATATATATGTGCCTAAGTCTTTAACACAGCACTATAAATTAAGTTGAAATTGTACATGGCCACATTCTAATACTGTTGATTATCCTTTACACTACTATATTCCTATTAAGACCCAAATAACTGGGGTTATTATAATTGTTTATTTTGTTATCAGTACCCTTGTTCAAGTTCTTTGTTACTGTTGTATTAGGCATATGTATACAGGTAATCTCATTAAAGTTAGCTTGTTGCAGCAATAGCACACGACAAAGACAAGACAAAGACTAAGTGAGAGAGAGAAAAACATAGCCCAAGATAATGCTACGATTGATTAAAGTTAAAAGACCCGATATCTAATTTGGGAGGCAGTGTGGAGATACATCTCTATCAAAGGAGGTGTAAGGTGCTCCTTCCCTCCGCTAGCCTGCAGATTACCCCTGGGCAAGGTGTAGCACCTGCTTAGCTACCTCTGCTCCATCAGGGTCATGTGAAGCCATGGGAGCAGGTGGTGGACGGTCGTGTGAGCAGCTGGTGCATATCACAAGTCCTGGTTACGTGACCACTGACACCAGGCAGACAATCTCTGAAGAGTGTCGATAATGGCTGGGCTCACCTGTCTTGTCAAGACAAGACAATGGCAAACCAGTTCCGTTGACAAATTTGCCAAGAATAATCACGGTCATGGAAAGACCATGATCAGCCTCACCATACAAGGCACGTAATGATGATGCTACCACAAAAAGGGAAAAATCAGAGCCCTCCTGGCTATTCTGTGGTGCACAGACCATGGAGACAGTGTGGTGTTATTCTTCTATTATAACAGATAATCCTACAATTGTCTGTGTACATAGAACAGAATATCATAAAGGTGTAAAATTGTCATGATACAAACAGACACAGAAGAACAATGTTGGCTTCAAAAATGTTGTGAAAAGATGGAATTTTGAGCAAAATAGCTGAACATGAAATGAAAGTAATGGTGGTGGCACTGAGGGGATTAGGAAGTGAACTCAAGAGTTTGAAGAATTCACAGCAATGCCCTGAACAGCAGGTTAATCTGGCAGCAGATCTACCACATCCTTCTTTTAAAGGTTTCCTAACGTGAAGCTTCTGTCCCACAGTCATAACAAGGTTGGTGAGTGATTGTTAAAGGACACAGTCTTGCTGATATTAAACAGCGATGAGAAACATTAAATCTAACTACCAGACCAAGTGTCAGGTCGAGGTCTAGAACGGCAGCATAAATCTAGCCACCACACTTCAATATTAATAGTTCCGCTGTGGTTACTGTCAGGCTAAAACCACAAAACTCTCAGTTTTTTCTTAAAACAGAAGTATTCATGATTACCCCAGATAAAACTGATTTTGTGATCAAAAAAAATGCTCAATTATCCTGGATAATGGTATTTTTGCTTTTTCTGTCCATGCCTATGTTACGTGACATTTTATTTTGTTTCAAAAAGATCTGATGCATTCTTCATCAAACCCATTTCACAAACTTCTGTCAAATAAAAGCATGCAATACAATTGAGCCAAGGCAGGGGATGGACTAAATTCATGTTGTCTCTTAAAATTCTTGTCAGGATGCTGTTATTATTAGGAATCCAGGAAATTGCTTTAAGTATGATCTTATAAGTAAGATGTAGGAATTCATATGAAGAAACATTTCAGAACTTGTGATGTGAGAGCATACAGATATTAGGGGCCAAATCTATGACTTTAATGGGATCATATTTATGTGTTTTTTAAAAAAAAGCACAACCCTTCAAAACTGATAGAATATTTGTACATTTCCATTACTTTATGTGATTATCTTGATCATATTTCCTAAAATTTTTGAACTCGACCCACTAAGGCAGATTTCGGGTCCAATTGTAATTTAAAACATACTGCCACGCTCAGTTGAAGTTTCATCCAGTGCACAAAATGAATTTAAAATTGAACAGGAAATTACGCTCACTAACATCAGCCACAAATGTCTTTGTGCTTCACAGACACTTAACATTAATTCAGGTAAGCTTCCCTCAATGGCTTCTAGAAGGGCACCTGTTGGCAATTCAAAGATTGTTCATCTGAGCTGGCTCACTCTAACACAGTAACAGATCGAAACACAAGTGAAAACAAACCATTTAACAATTATTGATTTTTCTCTCATCCTCAGAATAAGTCCAGAAATTATTTACTTTATGTGAAAATAGTATGCTCAGAATCAGGTTTAACATCATCGGCATATGTCAAGAAATCTGTTGTCTTTATGGCAGAAGTACAGTATACATGCTTTTAAACATAAACGCAAGGAAATCTGCAGATGCTGGAAATCCAAAGCAACACACGCAAAATGCTGGAGGAACTCAATAGGTCAGATAGCAACTATGGAAAGGGATAAACAATTGATGTTTCAGGCAAAATCCTCCTTAAGAAGGGTCTCATCGTGAAACGTCAACTGTTTACGCTTTTCCATAGATGCTGCCTGACCTGCTGAATTCCTCCAGCATTTTGTGTGTGTTGCTTATAAGGATCATTTCAGGTTAACCAATGGTAGTGTGTCGATTGTATTTATTAATCCCAAATTAGATTTTTGTTAGTATCTTATCCACCATTTAGTAGGTCCCAATCATTCAGAATGAAAATGTTACTTGTTCACATTCAATAAAACATACAGCCCTCATTAGCATTTGAGGATGTTATGGGCCAGTCCATTCAACGTCTCAACAACGTTGGCAGCCCTCCTTTTTCAGGATTGTTGAGCAGTGGCCACCTACATTTTTATTTAGCTTTGCTTCTAATGTGAACTTCCTAACAATTAAATTTTCAGTTTAGCTTTTCTTGTGATCTTATCACAACTTTATTAGAACCTCAAAGACTAACGTGTAGTCTGTGGAAGTATTTCCAAAGGGGTTGATGTACCAGAGACTGGGATGCAGATCACTTCACAGTCATTACTGCCTGTTTATTCCTAGCAGTCATCAGAAATCCATAATCTTGTTGGGTTGTACCATGCCTTCTAAAACATAGCCAGTTACTAGCAAGTCCAGAAGTAAAATGTATGTGGGAAATGAAATTTTTGTTGGGTACTGTTGGATTTTTGGGTGGCGTATGTAGATACATCCCTACCAAAGTACTTGTAGATGTAAGGTGCTCCTTCCCTTCACTAGCCTGCAAGTTACCATTGGGCAAGGTGTAGCACCTGCTTAACCCCCCTCCCCCCCAATCAGGATCTTGTGAAGCCACGGGAGCAGGTGGTGGATGGTCGTACGAGCAGCCGGTGCATATCACAAGTCCTGGTTACGCGACAGCCTACGTCAAGCAGACAATCTCTGAAGAGTATTGATAATGGCTGGGGTCATCAGTCTTGTAAAGACACTGCCCAGAAGGAGGTAATGGCAAACCGCTTCTGTACAAACATTTGCCAAGAACAATCATGGCCATTAGACCATGATCGCCCACATCAGATGACACAGCACAATGATGATGTCATACAACATGGCACATACTGATGATGATGACTGTTGGATTGGAGTGTAGAAGTGTTATTTTTCTTATATTAGTCCTGTAGTTTAACTTTCCGATGCTTGTGTGTATTTTTATGTAATCACTTAGGTATATATGATTTTCAGTGAATTTCCCAGTAACTGCAGTAGAGCTGCTTCTATTTTTCTGGAAACTTTTTGGTTTCAGTCGCAGGTGTCATATTCCTTGAACCTGACTATCTTATTGGTTAACTGTTATGAATGGATGTTCTGTTGATCTCTAGTCTGGTTTGAGAAGACCACAACTACTTTTTAGTCTGCTCTCTTCCTTCATCTCTCTTGATACTTCTCCTTCTTTGTAAGACTTAATAAAAATACAGAGGCAACTGTACTGCATTTACTGGAAAATTCACCAATCACATGCATGTACATAAGTGATTATCTAAAAATACACACAAGCAACTTAAAAGAAAAACAAGCTAAAATACAAGAAAAATAACAATTCCCCACTTCAATCCAATGGTCATCATCATCATTATGAGCCGTGTCATATGGCATGGGCGATCATGATCTTTCCATGACCATGATTGGTCTTGGCAAATTTTTCAAGACGGCTGGCCCCAGCTATTATCAATACTCTTCAGAGATTGCCTGCCTGGCATCAGTGATCTCATAACCAAGAATTGTGATTTGCTCCTGCTGTACTAGCCATAAGAAACAACATTTATGCATCATCCTTGACTTTAGAATAACCTTTGGATCACAAGAGCATCAGGGTTGATTAGAATATATTGGCACAAACTTTCTTTTACCACTTTTATTAGTGGCATCCAAGCACCCATGGTATATCAGTTAATATACTTCTGCTAAAGTAGAATTATTATCAGAGTAATTTGTTTTCTTCAAACCGCTGCAATACAATGCATTTTAATTCTGGCCAGTTTGTTTTCTCACCTCACTCAGAATATCTCCAGCTTTCTTCGCCTGCTCCACATCCAGACTTTGATTTGCCTCCCACCCTACTCCTTTCATCCACGTCAGATCTGCTCTGTACTTACTCTGCAGTTTAAAATTAAAATTAAAATAATCTTTGTTAACAACCAAAATCTTGTTAATGAGACAAAGATAGGTATACATTGTGCAAAACATAGAATCTCATGTTCAGCCTTTCAACTCATGTGGGCCTCTCTCTTACACCAGAGAAGTCTTTTACAAATCACTTTCTGGTATTGGACTGCCACCTACAGCCTGTTATTTGGCTTGGTCTGATCACTGCTGATTTAACTGATCCCGACAATGATAAAGGCAGTGCAAGTGCTCTTAGCAACCTCACAATTGCACGGTTTCCAGTTCTTAATTGCTTGTCTCTGACCCTTGCTGGAAAGCAAACGAGCTGTAGTCCAGAGGCTCCACCGTCAGCATCTCACTGTTCTTTATGTGAGAAGCTGGGCAGTCAAGTGTAGTGATGCAACCAATGCAACAAAAATATCCAGCTTTAGAAAGGCAGCAAGGGACCTCGCAGGAAAAATCCACGTATTTATCAGGATGCTTACTGCATTTATTTTTACCTACAACCTCCAAATAAAAACACAATACCCTTCAAGAAGCCAGTGATTTCTATACAAATAAATAAAATGTGCAATCTTATAGTGAACATTTAAAACAATAATTAAGAGCATAAAATATAGAATTAAGCTACAAACAAGAGAAAATCTGCAGGCGCTGGAAATCCGAGCAACACACACAAAATGCTGGAGGGACTCAACAGGCCAGGCAACCTCTCTGAAAAATAGTACAATCGATGTTTCGGTCCAAAACCATGCTGAAGAGTTTTGGCCCGAAACACTGACTGTACTCTTTTCCATAGATGCTGCCTGGCCTGCAGAGAATTAAGCTATTTGGCCCATTGAGTCTGCTCTGCCGTTTCATCATGGTTGATCAAATTCCTTCTCAGCCCCAATCTCCTGCCTTCTCCCCGTATCCCTTCATGCCCTGACCAATCAAGAGTCTATCAACTTCTGCCTTAAATATACCCAGTGAATTGGCCTCCACAGCTGCCTGTGGCAGTGAATTCCACTGATTCACCATTGAACTTTGACCCTTCTTTAAGAGGAGGTCAATTTTCCACTATTGCAGTCCCACCTCACTCTGTAGCCCATGGGCTTTCTTTGCCCATTTCAGCTTCATATCTTCAGGCAACAGTGTGTAGTCATGAAGTCTCGTTCTATAGTCCAAGTCACTGGCCAAAGCCTGGGCTTTCTTGGCATGGGTCAGATTCACCATGTCCATTGGTAGGTGGAACTTCTCACACGTCTCTGCAAAGTTCTTCTTGTATGCTACCTGTTGTTAATAAGAAAAGAGACACAAATCCAAAGAAAAAGTATTAACACAGGAGTGAAGGCACTGGGTTATAAAGCACGTAACTTGGAACTTGAAAGGCATCTTTTTAGGTACATAGCCTATAGTGGGCCAATAACACTTTAATAGTTGGCTCACCAACTGGCATAGATTGGTGTGGGGATGGGAGATACATTTATGACCATTGACGCATGGGGAGATGTTGGATCAAGTTTATAATTAAAAGTAACATATACAATCAGACATCCAGCATCAATGGAAAAGAGTAAACAGTTGATGTTTTGGGCCGAGACCCTTCTTCAGGACCTGAAAGGAAGGAGGAAGGTGCCTGAATAAAAAAGTAGGGGGAGGGGGAGGGGGATAGCTGGAAGGTGATAGGTGAAGCCATGTGAGTAAGAAAGGTAAAGGAATCTGATAGGCGAGGAGAATGGACCACGATAGAAAGGGAATGAAGAGGGAACCCAGGGGCAAGTGACAGGCTGATAAAAGGAGTGGAAGGACAGAGTTTATAATTAGTACACACAAAAGTAGAATGAATTTCTATGCTTTTAACATTTTTGTAGTTATGTATTAAACACATGAATGTTTACTTTCAAGGTTACAAATTAAACATGTATTACAACCAATGTAACAACCTATTTATCACTGTGCAAATTTTATTTCAATCTACTGTATGAAAATGCATCTTTAGCAACTGTAGATCATAAGCACGATGCAATGTCAATTTGAAGGAAAATTCAGCCCTTCGATAACTGATGTGTTAATCCACTATGATTTTAAATTGCATATTGAACTGAGGTAAATAATGAGATTTTGATTTTTCTTATCTAATATACCTCACTGCTCATCTTGGAAACCCACAGAGAATGCAGAGTCTTCGAATCATACACTTTGCTTCTCATTGCTTTGCCCTTGCTTTTCTCGTATGCTTCTTTGTATTTTATCTTTCAAACAACAGGAGAAAGAAATTAAATTAAACATGTGGCAGTTGCCTGGCGATAAAGAGTTGAAATAAACGATTTAAACATGTTCTCAATCTTGTGGAGCTAAGAGATGTCCATTTGCCTTCATGTGGTGTCTAAGAAGATGACATGTGAACAAAGCTACAGCCTATTTATTTAAAACATGTTAAAGTAGCAGGGAATGAAATGTCAGTTATTTATTAAACAAATTGTGGACGTTAAGAACATAGTCACTTCCAAGGGAATTTGCTATTCCACGTGCAAGTGCAAAATTTACTGAAATATGTATCAGCAACTGTAGAATCCTTTTTGCTAATGTAATGAATAAAGCAGAAGATGCCAAGGTGCTTCACAAGGGAATAAGATGATGGAAGTGTGGGGAGGTGCTGTTGCTTATTAGAACCCTGACCCACGAAAATAAATGCCAAAAGCCCTGGTCAAAGGTGCCTATAAAAAAAAAGGTAAGGTGAGGTAAGGCATTTAGGAAGACCATGTAGCCCAGTCAGAAGGGGTAGGTCACAGCAAAGGAAATCAGTGTTGGATGAGGCCACAGGGAAGAGCAAGAGGCAGGCCTTAGAGGGAATGAGATACAAATCTGACTCATTAGGGGACTGTGGTCCAACATCAGGCAGCACAGACCTGAAGAATTAGGATTGGGTACTACGGTTTGTGTAGCTTGGAAAGTGAAAGATTAACCATTCCTTAACGTACAAAGGGGATACTTTCATTAAAGAAAACTTCAGCATCCTACTTTCAATATAATGGATTACTCTCAAAGGATTCAAAGTACATTTATATTCAAAGTATGTGTGCAGTATACAACCCTGAGATTTATCTTTTCCACAGACAGACATGGTACAAAGTAAACCATAGAAGCCATTCAGAGAAAACCTAACCACTTCAACCCCCGTGCAAAGAAACAAATCACGCAAATGGCACGATTTGTTACAGCAAAATACCGTCATCACGAATTGAGCTCTCATACCCGGTGGGTCAACATCACTGCAACCAGAACTCCATACCTGGGGAATGATAGCGGTCAAATCAAACTCCAGGTGAGGATTCAGTTGCAGGTGGGGTGAGGACAGGATGGAAGTGCGTAATATTGGAGAGGAGGGCTGGGCTGACTTGGGGTGGAAGACAACATTGGGGTGGCAGTATGGCAGTACAGAGCATGAATCATGAATAAACCCCTCCGTTTTAGTCTATAACTTAATTGGATAACGGTTGCTCAGTTCCTTGTCTCCATTTACCCAAAGCCAATTCACATCCTCTGATATTTTTTCCCAACAAAAAGAAAAGTTTGTGCAGTCTCCATTACCATGATGAAGCCATCATTCATAACCATTTTGGAGAAGGTAATTCCAGATTTTCATTTTCCCTTCTGCAACAAAGGGCTTCCTAACTTTTCTTAATGGAGAAGCTTTAAGATAGAACTCCCTTGTAAATTAACTAGCAGCAAAATGACTGTCTCTGTACCAACCCTATCATAACCTAGATAATTTTAAGCAATGGTTAGATCATGCCTCAACCCTTTGAATTCATTCAGGAATCACTGTCTTTTTATCTATCAAACAAAATATTTTATCACTGAGCTTTGTATTAGCATAAGTGATGTGACTTAATCTGGATCAATGGAAATAAGACCCAGTTTTTGTCTGAGTTTCTTTGACAACCTTTTCAGAAGATCAGGAATGTGTTTCGTTCTAACAATTCTCTGCCAGAAACATGATTCCACCTTCAATCAGCAATACCTTAAGACCTTTTTGACCAATGTTAGTAATTAATTTTCAGCATTCAATATCACGCTAGCTATGGTGTAGCAGACAGAGGTAAAAAAAAATATCGACAGGATGTGTGAAAATGGCTTTGAATCTAGGTTAAGGAGAAACTGTAGAGAAAAAATTCTGCAACTTACATCACTTGCCAAGTCCCCAGAGGTTTTCGCAGCTAAAAGAGCAATCGAATCCAGCTTCACTTGAAACCCTTTGTCCTTATTCTTCTCCCACAGCTCTCTGTATTTGACCTGAGAACAGAGAGTTTATGCCAATTATATATCACACATGTTTGTGCATGTGACAATATTTAATTCGCATATAGCATAAATAATCAAAACGAAATTGCAGGGCAATAGTGCAAGAGTGGTGGAATAAACCTAACTAATTAAGTCCATTCAGAGGGTTAGCAAAATTATGATGGGGGCCAGCAAATGGCTGCCTATGCTATATGGTTTCCTCTAGATGGTGAGTCTAGATTTGTGAACATACAGTCATAATAAGTAGAGGGCCATTGAGATTGGGGGTACAATTTTTGAGCAAAGGATTGCAGGTATGATGCAGGGAGATGTGAACACTCAGTCACTGACTACATTATATGCCGAAATTAATGGTGTAGGAATCAGAAAAGACACAGAAATTAGACAGCGTAGAAGACTTGAGCCACAGGACCAGCAGAGAAATTAAATGAAATCAGAGATCATTTCGCCAACCACTGCTTTGAGCTCTTAACGTTCCTCGTTCTTTGTGTGGCCACTTTTAATGGCACCACAGCAGCTGACTATTGTTTAGCATACAAATTGGCAGGTCAGACTTCTTTTGTACTAAGCTCCTAAACTGTGGAATTCAATGCCTAAAACTATAAAGGATGCAAACTCATTTGACACTTTTAAACACCAGCACAGAACCAATTTATTTAACCTTGCTTTTAACTAACATCTTTTTGTCTTTTATTTTCATGTCTGTACATTTATCCCAATGTAAAGCACTTTGGAATACATCATCTGGATGAAAATTGCTCTATAAATAAAGTTATTATTATTAATATTATTATTATTATCCACTGGGAAGTTGGAGGAAGTTGCTCAGAGTTACTGAACGTTGAACCCTTGGGGTCCATTTCACAGAAGAAAATAGAAAACAAAAGTTAATTCTGTTTTAAGGTTCTGCATTGCCACTGATTCACTCATTGAGTGTTCACCTAAAGCAAATGGTATTTTCAGAAATGTTGATCAACACAGCAGGTTGATTGGAACTACTCAAATAAATGGACTCATGAAACATATTAGCTTCGAGACACTAATCCTCTTTTCCAGTAGTTTCTGATTTCTATTTTAACATTTTGTGATACTTCTCTTGATTCAATGCTCAGGAAGGATCTTTACCAAAGTAATCAGGACATTCCGTTTAGATTAAGCAACACATACAAAATGCTGGAGGAACTCGGAATGTCTGGCAGTATCTATGGAAATGAACAAACTGGTGATGTCTTGGGCCAAGACCGTTCTTGGAGACTGACCAGGAAGGGGGAAGACACCAGAATAAAAAGGTGGGGGGAGGGGAAGGAGGCTAGCCAGGGGAAGCCAGGTGGGTGGGACACGTCAAGGGTTGAAGAAGAAGGAATCTAATAGCAGAGGAGAGTGGACCATAGGAGAAAGGAAAGAAGAAGGGGACCCAGGGGAAGTTATAGACAGAGGAGAAGAGGTAAAAGGTCAAATTGGGGAATAGAAGGGGGCAGAGGAAATTAGTTTACCAGGAGGAGGAATTGATATTCCTGCCATCAGGTTGGAGGCTACCCGGGTGGAATATAAGGTGTTGCTCCTCCACCCTGAGTGTGGCCTCCTTGTGGCACAAGAGGAGGCCGTGGATCGACATGTCAGAATGGGAATCAGAATTAAAGTATTTGGCCACCGGGAAGTCCCACTTGTGGGAGATGGTGCAGAGATACTTGATAAAGCAGTCCCCCAATTTACAACGGGTCCCATCAACATCGAGGAGGCTGCATCGGGAACACCAGACACAATTTAAATAGTCCTTCATTTGCAGAGCTTCCAAGTCTGGAGAATATTACTTAGGTCAGCAAGAACTGGATGAACCAATTGACTACTTCCTGCATTGTAAGCATTCTATGACTCAATCGGGAGCACCGATTGACGGTTTGCAATATTTTTCCAACATAATTCCATAAGTCCTCAGTTTCTATCAGCAGTTATGTGTGGGATTGGATTAACAATGGAAATCGCTGAGATGAGTAGCAGACACCATGAACATTTGGAACTGTTGCAAGGCATAATAAATGTACAGAAAATTATGATAGTTCAAAAAAAATGTATTTATGTAATAGCATTCACAACCTCAGGATGTCCCAAACAGCTTTACAATGCAGGAAGTACGTCTGAGGTGTCAGTGTTGTGATGTAGGATTGACAGCTACAAATCTGAGCAAAGCAACCTCCCACAAACAGCAAAGTCATTACAATAAAAAAATCCTTTTTGAATGGGATAGATATGAGCTGGAATACAGAAGGAAATCCCCTGATATTCCTTATAGAACTGACATGGGGATTTTCTTCCCTTACTGTCTGAGGAAAATCTGAGGTTAACATTTCATCCAAAAGAATGGATTGTTGTTCTTTTTTAATGAGGACCTAGATATTGGCATGTCAAGACTGGGGTGAAACTTCAGGTTGGGATGGAACTTAATCATAGTACTGTTAAGCAGAAGTACTAATACTGAACCACTGTTGGTAGTCAATTGTCAATTTGGTACATTTTTTTTAAATTACATAAATTCACTACCATCACCACATGAGCCATTAAATCCCCCTGGTTCTCCAACCTATCATACCACTTTCCTTTTGTACTCTCTGCACCACCTCCTTCTCCCTACACCCCACCTTGTGTTGCATTTCAAGATTTCCCTGGGACATTAGCTCTAATTCTCTCTCGGCAGATGCCCAGTGATTCCGGTTTTGTGTGTGTGGTTTCAACTACTGATTTAGCTGTGAAAATGTTGCCCATTGCACTGATTAAGATTAAAGCAACTGACACACATACAAATAGAATCAGGGAATTGTTAATGATAAAAAAAAAGGCTATTTGGCCCATTGATCTATGCCAGTTTTTCAATACAGGAGATGCAAATTTCCGTAGGACCATAAGATATAGGAGCAGAATTAGGCCATTTGGCCCATTGAGTTGCTCTGACATTTCATCATGGCTGATCCATTTCTCTCTCAGCCCCAATCTCCTGCCTTCTCTCCGTATCACTTCATACCCTGACTATTGACCTCTGCCTTAAATACACCCAATGACCTGGCCTCCACAGCCTCTCGTGGCAATGGACTCCACAGATTCACCATCCTCTGGCTAAAGAAATTCTTCCTCATCGTTTTAAATGAATGTCCCTCTATTTTAGGGGCTACCAACCATTTTTAGTCATGGACCAATACCATTAAGCAAGGGGTCCATGTATCCCAGGTTGGGAACCTCTGCTCTACTCAGAGGCTGTGCACTCTGGTCCTAGACTCCTCCACATCCTCTCCACATCCACTCTATCGAGGCCTTTCAACACTCAATAGGTTCCCGGTTAGGTAATTATCCAATTCCATTCTGAAAGCCATCAATTCAATCTGCCTCCAGCCTGTTTTCATATACCCTTGCAAAAGAAGTAATTCTTTTGTCACTTTCAATTCTTTGCCCTCCCTCGGCTTTCAAGCTTTCTAGCAACAAAAGCAGGTTTATTTTATTCATTCTGCCTCTTTGTTATTTTATTCTTAAATACCATTTCTCCTCTTCGAATTTTCTACGAAGATCATTTTGCTGATTTCTACAGCAGCACATACAAAATGTTGGAGGAACTCAGCAGGCCAGGCAGCATCTATGAAGGGAAATGAACAGTTGCCGTTTCAGGATGGGATCATTCAGTATTTCCCTCCAAACCTGCCGTCTGAACTGCTGAGTTCCTCCAGCATTTTGTCTCTGTGTTGCTCAAGATTTCCAGCAGCAGCAGAACCTCGTGTCTCCGTTTTGCAGATCTTAATAACTTATTATTATTTGATTTAGAGATACAGTGCGGAACAGGCCATTCTGGCACGTCGAGCCGATCTGCAACTCTCAACAACCTCAAGCACGGACAATTTACAATAACCAATTAACCCAGCCAGTATATCTTTTGACTGTGCAAAGAAAGCAGAACACCCGGAAAAAACCCATACATTCCAAAGTACAGAGATTCCTTACAGAGCAAGCCAGGATTGAACTCTCAACTCTGACACCCTGAACTGTAATAGTGTCGCGCTAACCGTGGCATCATTTGGCATCATTGTTAGGGTCATGGGCTAAAGAACCTGTCCCTCTGCTGTAACATTCTATGTTCATAACATAGCTGCATCCACCTTGTCATCAAAACTAACATTAGAGCAAACGAAAGGAGCTTTCTAAATTGTAAATACACTGTTTAAAAGAATTACAATTTCCTTTGCAGAAAGGTATCTAACAAACTAAATCTCAATGCTTGGAGTGGACCTAAAGTAACTTTAATAAGTTAATCTCCAATACCCTTTATCCTTTGGGAAAAGAGCAGTGTTATGTTAACACTGCAGATTGGACGAGGATTGTCAAATGTTCAGGTGCTGTTTATGTGGGGTATTACTGCCATCTCCTGGCTTCTTGGTGGAACTACAGTGCTATACACTAAATGAAAGGAACAGCATTGAAAAACAGTGAGCTCAATGTACTGGAAGTCTGAAATAAAAATAGAAGGTCAATGGGTCAGGCAGCAACTATAGAAATTAATATCTCATCATTTATCAGGAGCTTTAAGAAAGTTTCTAGTATTGTTTCATTTTGGTTAAGCAGTATTAATTCTGCCAAACTGCCAGCGGAGAGGTAGCTCCTAATGGATCTGAACCGAGCAATCGGCAGCATTGTGGTAGGTTTTCAGCTCTGCATGTGAGGAGTCCCTATTGAACTGGAGTTACCCTCCTTCCCTTTCTTCCATTGCCCACTGCCTTCTCCTCAGCCCTTTACCTCTTCTACCTATCACTTCCCAGTTTCTTATTTTATTTCCCCCTCCCCACTCAACCATCTACCTCTTCACCTGTTCCCACCTATCACTTGCCAGTTGTGCTACATCCCAGCCTCCTCTTTCTAATTCTTGCTTCTGTCCCCTTCCTTTCCGTCCTGATGAACGTGTTGATCAGACATGTTAACTGCTAATTCCTCTCCACAGATGCTATCTGACTTGCTGAGTTCCTCAACAAATTTGTATGTGTTGCTCAAGATTTCCAGCATCTGCAGAATCCCTGTATTTTTGAACTGTTGAATTTAAGTTTTTCATATTTGTCTTTTAAATTAAACTATATTAATAATTTTATATATATATCTATATATATATATATATATATCCAAGACCAAGGAGATGGTGGTGGACTTTAGGAGATCTAGGCCTCATATGGAGCCAGTGATCATTAATGGAGAATGTGTGGAGCAGGTTAAGACCTACAAGTATCTGGGAGTACAGTTAGATGAGAAGCTAGACTGGACTGCCAACACAGATGCCTTGTGCAGGAAGGCACAGAGTCGACTGTACTTCCTAAGAAGGTTGGCGTCATTCAATGTCTGTAGTGAGATGCTGAAGATGTTCTATAGGTCAGTTGTGGAGAGCGCCCTCTTCTTTGTGGTGGCGTGTTGGGGAGGAAGCATTAAGAAGAGGGACGCCTCACGTCTTAATAAGCTGGTAAGGAAGGCGGGCTCTGTCGTGGGCAAAGTACTGGAGAGTTTAACATCGGTAGCTGAGCGAAGGGCGCTGAGTAGGCTACGGTCAATTATGGATAACTCTGAACATCCTCTACATAGCACCATCCAGAGACAGAGAAGCAGCTTCAGCGACAGGTTACTATCGATGCAATGCTCCTCAGACAGGATGAAGAGGTCAATACTCCCCAATGCCATTAGGCTTTACAATTCTACCGCCAGGACATAAGAACTTTTCAAAAGCTATTATTAATGCTTTTTGAGATAGTGATTTAGATGCATATCATATTTTTTTTACTGAGTTAAGTATTGTATGTAATTAGTTTTGCTACAACAAGTGTATGGGACATTGGAAAAAAGTTGAATTTCCCCATGGGGATGAATAAAGTATCTATCTATCTATCTATATATATCTGGAAATGAAAAGATTAATGTATGAGCAGCATTTTGGCCTGTACTCACTGGAGTTTAGAAGAATGAGGAGGATCTCATTGAAACCCATCAAATATTGAAAGGCCTAGATAGAGTGGATATGGAGAGGATGTTTATTATAGTGGGAGAGTCCAGAACAAGCGAGCACAGACTCAGAAGAGAAGCATATCCTTTTAGAACAGAGATGAGGAGGGAATTTTCTTTAACCAGACAGTGGTGAATCTGTGGAATTCGTTGCCACAGATGGCTGTGATGGTCAAGTCATTGAGTGTATTTAAAGCAGAGGTTGATAAGTTCTTGATTAGTCAGGGTGTCAAATGAGGTTGAGAGGGGCAATAAGTTAGTCATGATAAAATGGCGGAGTGGACTCAATAGGCTAAATGGCCCAATTCTGCTCCTATGTCTTATATTCTAAGGAAGTCAGAATGTTTTAAACAATTTTTAATTTTGGTTATTTTAAATCTGAACTGTTCCGTCTCTGATTATTAGCAACATTCAGAGAGGGAATGTTGTGTCAGTGTAGACTGGGAGGGAGACCCCAGCCTGTGACTGATGGAGCGCTCTGCTGTGTGGGACAGCCACACAACCAGGTCCCTGGGGTAGTGGGGGAGCTACCCAGCAGCAAATGCCTAGTGTGCCTGCAGGCTTAGTGTAGTCCAATAACCCAGCGGGCTGTGGACGATTGCAGAGGTGGGGTGGTGTGGTTAGGTGCCAGTTACAATGGTACTGAGCTTTACTCTAACCACCTTTCCACCACAAATTGGCCAGCTGAAAACTGAAACTGCAGACAGCCAAGAGGCCAAACCAAATGCCAAGCTGAGACCACTTTACACTTACAGATTTGTCTCCAATCTCCATTCAGTCATCCAAAGTGCTGGAACCCAATATCAACAAGACTGAAATGTTATGGCCAAGCATTATAATTCCCATTCCCATTCCAACATGTCCATCCATAGCCTCCTCTTGTGCCAAGATGAGGCCACCCTCAGGGTGGAGGGTACCCTCCAAGCCGATAGCATGAATACCGATTACTCCTTGTAAGCAATCCACCCAAGGGAAGGAAACAATTCACTTCCCTTATTCCCCACTCTGACCTTCTCACCTGCCTACTACTTCCCTCGGGGTCCCCTTCTCAATCCCTTTCTCCTATGGCCCGCTCTTCTCTCCTGTCAAATTCGTTCTTCTTCAGCCTTTGATTTTCTCCACCCACTTGGCTTCACCTATCACCTTTCAGCTAGCTTCCTTCCCCACCACCTTTCTATTCTGGTATTTCCTTCTCAGTCCTGAGGAAGGGTCTTGGCCCGAAACATCAACTATCTATTCATTTCCAAAGAGGCTGTCTGACCTGCTGAGTTCCTCCAGTGTTTTCTTTGTGTTGCTTTGGATTTCCAGCATCTGCAGCCTTTCTCCGGCTTTTGAAATGTTACGCGTGACCACCTACAGGGTACACCCTCCTGGGCAATATTATGGCATGGCTTGGGCCTTGGGGTAAGCGCCTACCCTGGATATCACCCCTAGTCTCTCTCAAAGGCCCAGTCTGGTGCACTTGCTTGCTGCTTGACAATGTTCCCTGTCATTGCGTCCCTCCTCCCAGTTTCTCCTCCCACCCTCTCTTTCTCAAGCTCTTCAGCACCAATGGATATTAAATGTCGATAAGTCACCTGCTGCTCCACCTGCGCAGGATTGCAAACTGACCCCTCCGGTGACCTTTCCTCTACTAAACCTCCTCTGTTCATACTAACCACATCAATCGTAGTTAGATCAGGGTGAGCAGCACAGATTTAAAACCATTCAGTACATCTGTACACCTTTCAAAATCTAACCCTACGCCCCTGTCGTGAGAGGTAAAAACAGATAAGGCTGGCCAACAGGGCTCTGGTGAAGCTGTATAGGCCAATCCCCTGTACAGAGGGTACGATGGATTGCAGAAACATTGATGAACTCCAACCATCGCATCGACTTTGGGCGACGGAGACGGAAGGTCATCAATGGCCTAGGCTCCACTGGGAGCTAAGAGCCCAAGACGAAAGCATGTGTATACTCTGAGTGAATGCCCTTGTCACTTTTCATCTTTTATTGCTGCTGTTTCACATATTTATATGACAGTGTGTTTCACTATAATAGTGCCAGTAGCATTATACCGTCCCCCATAACCATGTACCTCATGCTTTATGTCAACCTGTTAGTCTTCAGGCCCAGCCACTCAGGGAGCTGTGCTGATATCAATTTGTGACTGTACGTGCTGGATCGTGACTGTATGTGCTGTGTGTGACTGTATGCACTGTGTTTTTCACCTTGGCCCCTGAGAAATGCTGTTCCATTTAGCTGTATACATGTGTATGGTTGAATGACAATAACATGAACTTAACACACGATTTTGACTGTATTCGAAAACTAAGCAAGACAGCAATCAGATTAATGATTGAATTATTGATATCACTTCATAAAATAAAGCACTACATTCTGATGTGGAATAAAAAGTTAATAGCAGGCTTCCATACTCACATCACTGTAAAGATCAGCATTAGCCTTGGCCTTAACTAACTGTGGTACTTCAAGAGGCAACGTGTACCGTAGATTCCGGATTTTAAGCCGCTACTTTTTTCCCACATTTTGAACAGCTTTGAACTTTGCGGCCTTTAATCCGGAGCGGCTAATACATGGTTTTTTTCATGCCGCCTCGTAAACATTTTGCCTCATAACAGTAGACCAATAAAATTGATGAGTAGTTCACAGAGGTCCAATGAAATTGTACGATAAATCAAGCGCACTTTCACAATTAAATTATTGTAAATCAGTCATTTGTACTCACCCTCATCAACATGGAAAACACTCGAAGCATTGTGCTGCCTTATGGCAGTTACTGAGTTTATAATATTTTCGCTTAGTAATTCATTTTCTAGTTAAAGTTAGAAGAGTTTTAACTATATTTGTTTTCTGTACTACATCGCGGGATGCTATGACGTCACACCCGGTTTCGCGGTGTCTTGTGGGAAAATGCCGGTTTGCGATGAAACGGGACGGAGGGAGGGAGCGCATTACGCGAGCGGCTTTGGATCTGAGCGAACGCTGCTTTTAAGTTAAAGGCGATCAATAACTTTTCCTGGTAGGCTGCAGTATATATATTTTTTACCAGTCGTTAGGAGATATTGGAATGTTGTTCAGTAAAGAAGTATACGCAACGTATATTTAAAAGTAGCCGCGTTACGGGCACGGTTCGAAAAAAAGCATTTGCAATATGTATTTGTTTTTGTTACCATATGGATTTAATTAAAAGTTAAAAAATCCTCACGTGTAATATCTTTCTGTGTAAATATCTCATATTACAACGTGGGACACCTGCGGCCGAAAATCCGGTGCGGCCTAAAATCCGGTGCGGCCTTTACAATTAAAAAATTGATTTTATTTCTAAAATTAGAGCCAGCGGCTTTTAATCAGGTGCGCTCTGTAGTCCGGAATCTACGGTACTTGGTTTTAGTCTTTTCATACTGTGCTCGATAATTTAACTGAAAAGAAAGAGGTAGAGGCTCAAGTTTGTAACTAAAACACAAAGCAAGTTAAACACATCTACCAAACTGTCAATGATAGCAGTAAATTGTCTCTTCATAGAGCTTTCCTGCTGAGAATCTGGAAAAAAAGGTGGAAGGAAAAAAAAAACAATCTGCATTTACCATTATCCTTTCAAATGACACTAAAAATGTTCCCTCGAAGAAAGCATTTTTAAAACAATTATTTTATCCCCATAGTTGACATAGGCATCCCAAGTAACCCCATATCCAACTGTTAATTCAGTTATTTTACAATAACTTACATTACTTAGCTGCTGTGCGTTAGTCCTTGCTCGAACAATTTCAGGAGTGTCTGTTACCGATGTGTAGTTCAGCTTCTCCACGTGCTGCCTATAGTACATCTAGAACCACACAGAAAATCACAGAGGGCAAGAGAGATAGACGGGAATACAATGAATACAGCTTAAATTCTCTGGAAAATGTGAAGCGTTTATGATTTATATGCATACCCTGTAAGAAGAAACAGCAAATGCTTAAAATGTGGACAACTGAACTTTATAACAGAGAAAGAAGACATTTGACCCCTTTGGAGTAAACCCTGATGAAAAATCCAGAGCTAGGGTCCCTAAGGCAATCCTACATTCAGTTCAACATTGACTGGCAACTCCGACGACGTCGCTGGTGCCGAACTGTATTGGACTGCCATTCCTTTCAGCGGCATAGGGAGAAGGGAGCCTGCTACATGGGCAACAGCTTGCTCTCCATATGGCTTGCATATCACGTAGACAGCTGGGATACAACATCCGTGGGCAACCCTGACCAACAGAGGGCTTCAAAAACCCTTCCTTAAGAAAGGCAGGCAGGACTAATTTCTTTGATGCTTACAGTAATATAACAAATGGCGTATAGAAATTAAACATTGCCCTTCGCCACAACATTGTAACAAGAAAACTAAGTGCTTTTAATTGAGTGTCTGAAGCCACATTTCTAGACCTCACTGGGTTACAAACATCCAACCTACAGATATTCATACATATAGACAAGTTTTTGGGAAGCCAGCGGAATGGATGACGATGGACTTGCGGGATCCTGTGGGGCCACAGGCATCTTTCGTCACATGGATCGTTTCGCTTCTCACCTTACCCCCCCCCCCCCCCCCACCCCGAGCCAGAACAATCAGAGGAATATCAAAGCTGAGCAGACTCACACACAGAGTCCATTAGGCCAACTGGCGAATGCTCTTCCCAAGCCTGCTCACTCTCCCAATGGAGATGTTTCTCTGATCCTCTCCCACACAGCGCTTTCATGTAAAATGTGGGTTCTCAGGAACAGAACCCTGTCATAACATGGGGACTGCCCACACTAAACAAAAATTGACAAAGAAATATTTGACAAGATGGTGAAAATTTTGGCCTATTAACTGATCCCAAGAAGCATACTGAAGCAGAGAGAGAGCAGAGAGGCAGAAGCCAAAAGGATTCAACAAGGGACTTCTAGACTTGGCAGCTGACAGCATGGTTGCCAGAGTTAACAACTGAAACTGGAAATGCTTCAAAAAAACATCCAAAGTAGCTGAGGTTAGGGGTGGTGGATACAGGAACAGGATCGTCAAGAGATATGCATATGACAACCAACGTGGTTCAAATAGTCTGATAAAATTAACTATAAACACAAGAAAATCTGCAGGTGCTGGAAATCCGAAGCAACACACAAAATGTTGAAGGAACTCAGCAGGTTGGATAGCATCTACAGAAATGAATGAACAGTCAACATTTCAGGATGAGATATTTGGGCTTACTCCTGCCAAAGGTAGAAAAGGACAGTGGGACCCTTGGCCTCGCAAGAACCAGCACCAAGAGAAAGTGGCACAGGTAGATTACTGAAGAACCTCACCGTTGTACATTTAATGTTTCAGTAATATTTGAATAATCTTGTATATATATTGGTTGATTATGGACTTGTTTGTCTAAATAATTTATTATGGGTTATATGTATAAATACATGAATTGCATGTGTCATCACGCTACCACGTGATACGTGTGCACCTCACTTAAAGTAAACATGAAGTTAGACTCATATGTCAGACTCCCATGTCTTCCTTTGAATTAGTTGAATGTTATGCAGTTACAAACAAAGTATTTTTACAGCGAACCGGAGACAAATATCAACCTGTTGAAGCACAACAAGGAACGTGAGTTTTTTTTTAAAAAGGCAGCACAGCACATGTTCCTTGGAAGTGAAAACACAACTGAGTTTAAAAAAGGTAGAAAACTGAAGAATTCATGGGTTCATAATAATCGTTAAATATAGAGCAGAAATAGCTGACTACATTGGAAAATTGACACATTTGATTGCTCACCAAGTAATGGGTTCACGTATACTGGGCTAATTGAACAAATGGAATAGCCAATGAGAAGCGATTATGAAATTTACTAAGTGCATTGGATTTAAGTTTTGTTCAACATTTAACAGCTCCAACCAAGCCAGCAGAAATTAGCTTTGTTGATATTGTGAAAGTAATGCAGAAGCACTTAGAAATGAAGCCATTGTTGAATGCAAAATGCTTTAGGTTTCACAAGTGGAAACAAAAGGAAGGGGAGTCCATTTCAGTGTACGTGGCTGAGTTGAAGAGACTGTCTGAGCATTGTCAGTTCGGTAGTGGTCCTATAATGCACTGAGAGATTTATTTTTCCTTTGTTTTAAATATTTACTTATTTTATCTTTTTCTTTTCTTCACCCCTTTTTTCTAATCTCTGAATTTTTTTCTCCCTTCTCTGTAAATGGTTGATAAATACTCGTCTTGAATTTATAATTTTCCCCTTCCTCTTCTTTTTTCTTTTTCTTTCTTACCTTTTTTTTCCTTTCTCTTACTTTATTCTTCTATAATTTTTCGCGGGTAGGTTAGTTTTGGTTTTCTTCCGATTTTCTCTGTATTAAGTTTTATATTTCTGCAGAAGGTGTTCTAATCTGTAGTTATGTTGTCTAGTGCATAAACTAGTTACTATTTGCTATAGTATTTATACGGAACTGTTGTTAATGACACAGATCTGAAAGTTGTATTTGGGTTAATTTTTTTGGTAGAGCTAGCTACTTGTTTTGGTAGCCGTCTAGTTTTGGGTTGTGCGGGTGGGGTGCATTTTCCAGTTCCAACATCTCTTTATTGCTTAGGACATGTTTATATTTTGACCTTACGAATCTATGTTTACATTTCTGCTCCCAGACTGCTATTGTACTGCTTGACTTTTTATATGCCTGCTGCCTTTTATGCATTAGTAATTGATAATGGCTAGTGCACTTAAATTCGTGAGCTGGAATGTAAAGGGATTGAACCACCCTGTTAAAAGGAGGAAGGTATTCTCACATATCAAACAACTCAAAGCTGACATTGCTTTCCTCCAAGAAACTCATATTCGTTGTTTTGATAACTCCCAGCTTCTGTCAAAGTGGGCGGGTCAGCATTTTCATTCATCCTATGCCGCTAAGGCTAGGGGAGTTTCCATTCTTATTAACTCAAGTGTTCCTTTTGAACTCCATAATGGAATATCTGATACAAATGGCCGTTTTATTATTGTTTCTGGTAAACTATATAACACTAAAGTTGCACTAGCAAACCTGTATGCCCCCAACTTTGATGATGTTAACTTTTTTGAACGGTTTTTTCCCTCACTACCAGACTTAAACTCATACTCTCTTATACTGGGTGGTGACTTCAACTGTTGGTTGGATCCTAAACTGGACCGATCGTCCTCTGTTACCAGATCACCTACTAAATCTGCCTTAGCTATTCAATCGTTTCTCTCTAATTTTGGTATCTCTGATATATGGCGTTTCCTCCATCCTATGGAGAGAGATTATTCTTTTTTCTCACATGTTCACCATACCTTCACTAGAATTGACTATTTCTTACTCGATAACCAACTTATCCCATTTGCCCACTCTTGTGACTATCAGAGTATACTGATTTCTGACCATGCCTCAATTACCCTCTCTCTGAACTTTCCTGGTCTCCCTCAGAGGAATAAACACTGGCGGTTCGATTCAACTTTATTATCGGATGATGATTTTGTAAAATTTATTAAGGATCAGATAACCTTTTATTTTAACACTAATACATCACCTGAAGTGCCATCCCAGATTGTCTGGGATGCCATGAAAGCATATCTGAGGGGTCAAATAATCTCTTACACAGCAAATCTCAATAGAAGATCCCATGCAGATCGAGCAGACCTCATTAACCAGATTAAAGATTTGGATCAAATATATGCCCAAACTAAGAACCCTGAATTATACAAGAAGCGCGTTGAACTCCAAACTGGATTTGGCCTTCTGTCCACTCAACCTGTCGAACGCCAACTTCTCGAAAGCAAGAGCCGCTTTTACATTCATGGGGATAAGTCTGGTGGATTCCTGGCCAATCGGCTGAGGCGTTCCAAAGCCAAACAACATATTACAAAGATCCGGAAGGAGAACGGAGACTTTACATTGGATCATTTAGAAATTAATGACGCATTTAAAAATTTTTATTCTCGGCTTTATTCCTCTGAATCTCTGAATGACAATATCTCTGTGGATCAATTTTTACAGAGTCTGAATATCCCCTCACTTTCGTCTGATTTCAGGGCCAAACTCAATGCGCCTATGTCACCAGAGGAAATGTCTTTTGCGGTTTCTGCACTGTCCTCAGGGAAGTCTCCTGGACCTGATGGGTTCCCTGTGGAATTTTATAAATCATTCTCTTCACTTCTTTCTCCTCAGTTACTTTCAGTATTATCTGACTCGTTTGATTGCAGCAAATTGCCACCCTCTTTCAATGAGGCATCTATTATTCTTCTTTTAAAAAAGGGCGGGGACCCAACAGAGTGTTCCTCGTGCAGGCCGATCTCTCTGCTCAGTGTTGATGTAGAGATCTTGGCTAAAGTGTTGGCTCATAGATTAGAAACCGTTATTCCCTCCATTATCTCTGATGACCAAACAGGCTTTATTAAAAACCGTCTCCCTTTTTTTGACATTCGGCGTCTATTTAATATTTTATACTCAGTTCCAACTGGGACTCCTGAATGTGTTACCTCCCTTGATGCAGAGAAAGCATTTGATCGTGTGGAGTGGAGCTGCCTTTTTGCTGTCTTAGAAAGGTTTGACCTCAGCCAAAGTTTCATCTCTTGGATCCAATTGCTGTACCTGTATCCTACTGCTTCTGTTCTAACTAATTTTCAGAAATCCCAAGTATTTAATCTCAGGCGTGGCACCCGTCAGGGATGCCCCTTAAGTCCCTTTCTCTTTGATTTGGCTATAGAACCTCTGGCGATAGCATTTTGAAATTGTCCTGAATTGACCGGGATTTGGAGAGGGGGTGTTGAGCATAAAGTTTCTCTCTATGCTGATGACTTATTACTCTTTCTCTCAAATCCGTCTACATCCTTACCTCTAATGTTTTCACTTCTTGACCAGTTTGGCCAGATCTCTGGCTATAAACTCAACTTACATAAGAGTGAACTTTTCCCAATTAATAAGGAAGCACAAGAACTAATATTTCGTGATCTCCCTTTTAAAGTAGTCCATAATCAATTTACTTATCTTGGAATTACAGTCACAAGGAGGTTTAAAGATCTCTTTCGTGAAAACTTTGTCAATCTTTCATATGCTATAAAACAGAGTCTGGTACAATGGTCACCTCTATCTATGTCCTTGATAGGTCGTATTAATGTTGTTAAAATGTATGTTCTCCCCAAATTTTTATACTTATTTCAATCTATCCCAATTTTTATTCCTAAATCTTTTTTTGATTCCTTAGACTCTATTGTTTTGTCATATCTGTGGCAGAATAAGTGCTCTAGAATTAATAAAGTCCACCTCCAAAAATCTAAAAAAGAGGGTGGCATGGCTTTACCTAACTTTCGCTTATATTACTGGGCAGCTAATATACGTTGTGCTGCCTTCTGGTCTTTCTTCCACGGTCAACCTGAGTGCCCTAACTGGGTGGCAATGGAGTTGAGCTCCACTAAAGAATTATCTATATCTGCACTTCTTGGCTCTGCACTCCCTAGCAGTCTGCCCAGATCAATAGCTAATCCTCTGGTTAGACACACTTTGCGTATATGGGCTCAGTTCGGGAAGTGCTATGGTTTCCAGGGGTTTTCCATTTCTAGCCCTGTCGCACATAATCACCTTTTTTTACCTACTACGTACGATTCAGCATTCCATGTTTGGTACAGGAGGGGCATTGGACATTTTGAAGATCTCTTCATTGATAATCGCTTCGCTTCTTTTCAGCAGCTCTCCGTTAAGTTCAACCTGCCTAACGCTCACTTTTTCAGATATCTCCAAATCCGACACTTTACTGCTCTTTTAATTCCTAACTTTCCTGAAATGCCTGTGAAAAATGCTATGGACCTATTTCTTTCCATTAATCCACTAGGTAAAGGTTTAATATCAATTATCCGAGATAAACTAGCAGCCTTACGACGGGCCCCTGTGGATAAAATTTAAATGGCCTGGGAGCAGGATTTAAATATCTCCTTATCCGAGGAGAGCTGGGACTCAGTTCTCAAATCGGTTAACTCAACCTCCCTTTGTGCTCGCCATTGCCTTTTACAGTTTAAGATTGTTCATAGGGCCCATATGTCTAGGTCTAAACTGTCTCGATTCTACCCTGGCATTAGTCCGCTCTGTGATAAATGCAAGAGGGGCGTGGCCTCTCTCATCCATGTGTGCTGGTTCTGTCCTAGCTTGGAGAGATTCTGAAAAGATATCTTCACTACATTATCGGGTATTCTGAATCAGCACCTAGAACCTAACCCCTTAATTGCTCTGTTTGGTTTTTGGAGCGAGACAGATTTATGTCTGGGTCCGACCAAATGCCGAATACTATCCTTTGCCTCTCTCCTGGCGAGACGCTTGATCCTCCTTAGATGGAGAGATGTTGCCCCGCCCACTCATGCGCAATGGCTTAACGACATTATGGCCTGCTTGGACCTCGAAAAAATACATTATTCAGTTCTTAATTCGGATCTAAAGTTCCATAAGGTCTGGGGACCTTTTATCGAGTACTTTCATAACCTTCCTCTTGACTAGGGTTTTTTTTTTCTTTTTTTTTCTCTTCTTTTCGGTCCCTTGCTTTCAGCTCCCTTTTTTTTCTGGTAGTAGGCATTATTATCCTCTGTTACTAAGTGTATTCACAGTCTGGGAGTTTGACTGTCCGGACTTATACTCTTTATACTGTGTGGTGGTTGGTCTGGAGTTGTTGTTGTTTTTTTCTTGTGTTGTGGGGTTTGGGGAGGACACTAAGCTCACTTGTCTTTAATTTAGGTGCTTTTTTGTTAAATTCTCTTCCTTTGTAGCATATTGTTATTGTATGCTTAATCTTGCACTGTATTAATGCTCCTCATTGGGATTTGGGGTTTTTAATTTTGTAAAATGTTTTGAAAAACTAAAAAAAATTTTTAAAAAAAGAAAAAAGAAAGCATTCAAAAATGGCTCAAGCACAACCTACATTTAAAAGAGAAGTTGAAATTGCTCTATCACCGGAAACGGCGGATAGAGACACAATTGAGTTGCAGTCAGGAATGAAAATGAGCATGAACAGAATTGCAATATCTGAACAGAAACCTGCCTCCTCCTGGCTGAACAAATTACATTACCTTGTGACAGGGGCTCACGTACAGCAGACCAATGCAGGCTTAAAGATGAAACTGGCAGAAAATGCAGCAAAGTAGGACACATACAAACGGCATGTTGGGCACAAAAAGATAAATGAACCACTCAGACAAGAGAAAAAGATAAAAGTCAAGTTGTAGTTTTGAAAAGAGTACTAATCTGCATGCTGTTGATGAAAAATCTGATAATGATGAGAGTGACGCCAGATTATGTAGCCTTGAGATTTACCATGTGAAAACTAACAATAGACAAGCAATGTCTATAAGACTTAAGTGTGAATGGCAAATTAATTAAAATGGAACTGGACTCTGGCTCAGCTGTTTCAGTCACTCCACAAAATAAGCTTGAACAGCATTTTAAAGATACTAAATTAAAGCTTGCAGATATTCAACTAAAAACTTATACTGGAGAAAAAATAAAGTCAATGGAGAATGATGTTCATAACAGTGAAATACGGCAACCAACAAGCCACATTGGGCTTGTATGTGGTAAAAGCAGGAGGGCCAGTATTGTGGGGGTGAGATTGACTGAGACAACGACAACTTGATTGGAGATCCATTCACCATTTCAATGCCACATCCCCTGCAAACGAGTCAACTGAAAGTGAACTAAGAAAGGTAGTGGGTGATGCCACAACTGTCTCCATGCTGTACACCATGAACCGTTGTCCAACCAAGGGCAAACAGGTGTTGTTGCCAACCTCTGGTTGGAAAGCATATTGGACCAAGGATATGTTAATCAGGCAGTTACTTGTGAATGAGGCTTGGTTTTAAGATGGGAAAGAGTTCAAAGAGCTTCAGGAAAGTTACAACCATTCAGCTTTTGAGAGTTTGAAGAACCAGAATCTACTCTGTGTGCATTAAGGTTATTGCATGAACTTCAAGTGGAAGACAAAAAGCTGCTTGTAAAAGTAGATACAAAAACCAAAACCTATCTGGATGAATGGAAGGCCAAAAAGAAAGGAGTCAATAGAGATATGAAAATAGAGGACTCGCCACATGATGCTGTGCATGAGAAGATCAAGAGGAGAGATCAGGTTGTAAAGGGAGACATAGAAGGATTAATAAGAGAATACTTCAATGAACTAAATGCACCTTCACAAGATCAAGATGCACGAACTAGAAAAAGGAAGAAGAAAGGAGCCCAGAGTTTTCAGAACCACTTTTGCAGTCTCAGAACTCAGAACTAAATGCACCTTCCCAAGACAAGATGCATGTCCTAGAAAGGAGAAAAAGGAAGGTGAGAAAACAAAAGACAAGAAGTTGAAAGAGACAGAGAAAAACAAAGTGAGGAGTGTGAGGAAATAGAAGAGAAAGAATGAAACCAGGGCTGGGGGAGAAGTAGATTCAGAGAGAAATGCTGAGAAAAGAACAAGAAAGGTGGCTGCCATTGTCAGAACCACCTCCTGCAGGCTCTGAGTCAACTCTGCTGAGGAGACCTCAGAACCTGAGATTGTCTCACAACCACCTGTCAAGCAGAGCAATCCCTCTTGTCAAAGAAAACATTATCCCACAGGAGTAAGAAACCAAACACTCAGCTCTCACTTGTGGCTCCAAGTAGCCACAGCCCAGTACACTGCTTCAATAGGCTGGCGGCCTCATACCCCCGTGAGATGTGGACATGCCTGTCCAAGCATGTGAAGTCGGCACTAGGCGGATGAGATCTACAGTGAGATCCAACGACCCAGAAGACAGTACTGCAACACTTCATGGAGAGCGAAGAGCATGACAAGGCCAGAAGATGTCATGGTCATTCACTGCAACCAAGGAAGACCCCAGTTTATGACGCTTGTTTATATCACTGGACCCGGGCTTCTGAGGTCGAGAGAGTGGAACTGCCCCAGTGCAACGCTTCTCCTCTTTAAAATCTCCGGCACAGGTTTCTTGTCATTGTCAGACAACCACAACTGTATATATAGTGGAGATGCAGCCTCCTTCGATTTGGTGTTTATAGCTAAGCAGCGAGGAATGTTGTGTATTTAATAGTTCAGCAGTAATATTTGAGTAATCTTGTGTACATACTAACAAACAGGAAAAAAATCTGCAAACGCTGGAAATCCAAGCAACACAGACAAAATGCTGTAGGAACTCAGCAGGCCAGGCGGCATCTCTGGAAAAAGAGTATAGTCGATGTTTCGGGCTGAGACACTTCATAGGGAAGATTAAACTTCTTCAGGGTAGGCATCCCCGGAAGAGACTTCACAATGTAGTAATCCAAATTTTTTGAAGAGTCTCGGCCTGAAACATCGACTGTAGTCTTTTCCTGCCTGGCCTGCTGAGTTCCTACAGCATTTTGTGTGTGTTGTATATATATTTGTTGATTAAGCATTCTTGTTCTTCTAAGTAATTCATTACAGGTTATATGCATAAATACGTTAATTGCATACATAAATCAAGTCACCACGTGATACGTGCGCGCCTCGCTTAAGTAAACACAAAGTTAGACTCCTGTGACTTCCTTTGAATTAGTTTAATGTTTTTAAGTTACAAAACATGACACTTACATCTTTTAATGGGACCAGTTTCTTCATTGTCTCATACGAAGGTGTGACATCAGCTGGGTAAAAGCAAAGCATTTTGTCCCCTTCCAAACCACCTTTGTACTTCCTCTGAAAAATACGTCAGAATTTTGCAGTAAATATTATTCCTTCAAGAAGCTTGCATTTACTGGATTAGCACCAAAATGGTTTTGAAAACATTCTGAGTCTGTCAATGACAGGAGCTGAATCCTGACAGGTATCAATACATAATTCTGTGAAACATTAATTAGCATTGAGTGCATTGGACTCTGTCAAGAAAATGAATATTTATTCTTATGTTGCATGCCAAAAAGTGTTTGATTATTCCTAAGCAATGGTATCTAACATAATAGTCAATCTTATCGTTCATAAAATATAAAGATAATTACTAAAAAAAGTCATTCTGCAATTTGTGTTGAAGAGAAAATGCTTTCCATTGACTCCAAAGAAAGCTGGTCACGATTATTTTTACCCGATTTGTAAAATGTTTTACAATTTGTTATAATTTACAAAGTATGTCAGCGATGGATATTCTCTTAGACTTCTGTTAGATTTCCTTTTCCTTGCTCTCAGGTGTCAGCTTAATGGTAACCAGCAGCCAGAATATCATCCAGCTACATGGATGATCATCTCATCCCAATTTCTTGGATGCACGTTAGTACGGAAATCCTCGTTCATATCACTCTCTGCGTAATGAAGTTAATCCTGAATTCTCTATTAGATTTCTTAGTCATACGGACATACACATTGGAAATAGACACTTAGCTCAACTGGTGCATGCCAACCAAGATCCCTATCTAGGCCAGGTCTGTCTGCTGTCTATCATTTATTTATCTATTGAGATACAGCATGGAATCGGTCCTTTCGGCCCTTCGCGCACGCCACCCAGCAATCCCCCGATCTAACCCTACGCTACTGTGCGAGCTGAATTTCCCTGCATTTGTCCCTCTCATCTGCACAAGTGTGCAGCCACACGGTGACTGCAATACCTCCGCGCACTTAACTTCTGTTGCCGTGCAGTTAGAATAAAGACAAACAAGAAAATGTTTACAAAACATGAAAAATTTTCTTTGTTGCACTATATTTCATTATATCCTCCAATTAATAAATAAAATCAAAAGTTGTGATTTTTCAATTTTCATTCTATACATTCAGAGTATGCATATTACAAAAAACACATTTAAAGTGCAGCGCAGTTTTCAGGCCATGTAAAAAATTCCTGCTCAAAGCAATGATTGGTCTGTGCAGCTTTAAATCCGAGGGAGTGTTGCCCATATCTCTCGAAACTTTTCCTATCCATGTACATATCCAAATGTCTTTTAAATGTTTCTTATGTCTTTCTTATTTGTCTTATATCCTGCCTTAACCACCTGCTCTGGTAGCTCATGAACCACCCTATGAGTGAAAAGAATTGCCCATCAGTTTCATACTAAATCTCTCCCCTCTCACCTTAAACCTATGTCCTCTAGTTCTTGATTCCCCCGACCTGGGGAAAAGATTGTTTTCAGCCTGTGTGTACACATCTCTAAATATTAACCCTCAGTTTCCTACACTCCACTGAGTGAAGTTCCAATTTGCTCAAACTCTCTTCATACGGAGAGTATACTTCTTTCTCTCTTTATTTATTTGGAGATGCAGTGCAATACAGGCCATTATGGCTCAGCAAGCCCACACTGTCCAATAATACCCATGTGACTAATTAAACTACGTACTAACCTTTCGACCGTGGGAGGAAGCCAAACCACACGGAGGAAGTTTACACATTCATGGAGACAACGTATAAACAGTGGCTGGAATTGAACCCAGGTCACTAGCACTGTAATAGCATTATTGATTTATTAGTTTGTTGAGAG
Organism: Hemitrygon akajei; assembly: GCF_048418815.1. NCBI lineage: Eukaryota > Metazoa > Chordata > Chondrichthyes > Myliobatiformes > Dasyatidae > Hemitrygon > Hemitrygon akajei. The sequence goes on from NC_133146.1 coordinate 58,722,383, forward strand.
ACAGTGCTGAATAGGCACTTCCAGCCCTTTGCGCCATACCACCAGCCACGCCCAATTTAACCCTGGCCTAATCACCGGACAATTGACAATGACCAATTAACCTAATAACCAGTACATCTTTGGACTGTGGGAGGAAACCGGAGCACCCAGAGAAAACCCACGCATTCCACAGAGAGGATGTACAGATTCCTTACCCAGAAGTTACTTTAATGTAGCCAACGGTTAAGCAGCTGTGACTCCCCACTTACAAAAATAATTTTCTCATTGGAAATCTGAATATTTACTTTTTTTCCCCATCTTTTCTTGCGTGATTTGCCTCTTGCCTACATTATGAATTCTTGTGCACAAGTTTCATGCCCTTTGTACTGCAAATACCAGAAAATTGGCATTTAGCAATGTCTTTTTGTTAAGTAAATGCCAACTTTAGTAAACAAGAGTCGAACTGTTGCTTGGTCAAACCAGTAGGTTTAAGCTAATTATCTCATTATCAAATTGTTAATTGTTGTTTCTAGAATATGACTTCTGCATACACTTAATAGCTTTCCTTAAAATATAACAAGTAGATAGATATGTTTGCAATCTATTCAGAATCAAAGTCATATTTACTGTAGCCAGGCACATAACAAAACTTATAATATTTGAGATTATATTTCCTCTGTAAACTGGAATAACACACAAAAAATGCTGGAGAAAATAAGCAGGCCCTGTAGAAGAGTCTCAGCCCAAAACATCAACTGTTTGCTCATTTCCAAAGATGCTACCTGATCTGCTGCATTCCTCCAGCATTTTCTGTGTTTTTCTCTAGATTTCCAACTTCTGCAGAATCTCTTGTGTATACGCCTCTGTAAACAGCTTTGGATTAAAAATCAATCAAATTAAAGTGAAATGCTACCTTGACATAAAAGCTTGTCATTGTTCACTTCCTGTTCTTTGCATTGCTTCACAAAAGGCATAAATTGACATTATTTTTATGAAGCATCTTGCCATACATAAAATTACAGTCTATGAAATACTTCGCAGCTTCTAGCAGTGGTATTCAGCATAAACCGGCATTGGATCTCACATAATGTGAGCAAACACGAGGAAATCTGCAGATGCTGGAAATTCAAACAACACACACAAAATGCTGGTGGAACACAGCAGGCCAGGCAGCATCTATAGGAAGAAGCACTGTCGATGTTTCAGGGCGAGACCCTTCGTTAGTCCTGACGAAGGGTCTCAGCCCGAAACGTCGACAGTGCTTCTTCCTATAGATGCTGCCTGGCCTGCTGCGTTTCACCAGCATTTTATGTGTGTTGTTCGCATAATGTGACCTCATTATCATCATTATTTAAAAGAATGGGGCTATAATTAGAAATCATTACTGAACATAATATACATGAAATTACTGAGGAATGATAGAAATTCTGCATGGTACAAGTCATCTCAGGGTTATGAACACCTAACTTAGTGACCCTGTATCTGTGAACAAGCTCCCATGATATTAAATTTAATAGTCTGTCGTACATACCAAAGCTCATTCCTATGAACAGCCAAACTAGTTTGTATTCACTCTCTGCCTCTCCCCCTCCCCCACTTTCCCCCTCCTTCCTCTCTCCCCATCCCCCCTCAATCCCTTCTGTCCCACCCCCTTTCCCTCTACCCCGTCCCCTTCAATCCCTTCCCCTTCTTTCCCTCTCCTCCCTCCACTCCCTCCCCCTCCCCTCCCTTCCTTTCCCCTCTCTCTCCTTTCTGCTCCCTACCAATCCCCTCCTCCCCTCCCTCTCCCTCTCTTTCCCTCTTCCCCCTCCTCCTTTTGGTTGTTGTTCTTTCTTGTCAGACTTCTGTGTTCTTACATGTTTTTGATGCCATTCATTACAACACCGTGAAGGTTTGGTTGCCGTATCAAATGATTTTTGTACATTTCTATGACTTGTGTTCAAATTCGGTTTGAGAACGTCTGCAAAAGCAGAGCCAGGGATGGACTGTAGAACTATCAGGAAGTTTCGGAGTCCCATACAAGAGTGTGTGACTGTAAGCCTCAGACCTCCTAATGTGCCTCACTGCTGTCATTCCAGATATTGTGGAATACCATCGTCCCGCAGTTCCCCAGCCATTCCGCTGCACCATGGTAAACTTGGTGCAGGTTTACTGAGTGTACTGGATGATCCTCCCCACACCGAGTGTTTGGCAGCAGTGAATCCCATTGCCTTGTCATTCCTAGGAAGGTCGAGAACATAGAACATAGAAATCTACAGCACATTTACAGGCCCTTCGGCCCACAATGTTGTGCTGACCATGTATCCTATTCTAGAAACTTCCTAGAATTACCCTACCGCATTGCCCTCTATCTTTCTAAACTCCATGTACTATCTTGCTAAGCATTATCTAAGAGTCTTTTAAAAGACCCTATTGTATCCTGCTGCCCCACTGTCGCCAGCAGTGCATTCCATGCACTCACCACTCACAGTGTGAAATACTTACCCCTCCCTGACTTCTCCTCGGTTCCTACTTCAAAGCACCTTAAAACTATACCCCCTTGTGTTAGCCATTTCAGCCCTGGCAAAAAGCCTCTGACTATCCACACAATCAATGCCTTTCATCATCTTATACACCTCTATCAGGTCACCTCTCACCCTTCGTCGCTCCAAGCAGAAAAGGCCGAGTTCACTCAACCTATTCTCAGAAGGCATGCTCTCCAATGCAGGCAACACTCTTGTAAATATCCTCTGCACTCTTCCTATAGTATCCACTCTAGCATTGATCTGATCAGTGAATTCAACAATGAACTTCATTAATTACTATTCTTCGTTATACTCACGTCACTTGCCAAACTTCCAACTTTCATACAATGTATTGTGCGCCTATCCATGCCAATGCCCTCATAGTGACCTTTCACTTGGTTTTGGTAGTCTTCTGTGTACTTGAGCTATGCAAAGGAAATAGAGTAATATATTAATGTCATGTTTTAATCACACAGTCACAAACTACTTAACCAGCAAAACTGACTGGGAATTGTCTTACATCAAAAGAAGAGAATTCCATTTATACTACATTAATACCATTACTATATTTATTGAGATACAGCACAGAACAGGCCTTTCTGGCCCTTCAATCCATGCTGCCCAGCAGATCCCCTGATTTAACCCTAGCCTAATCATGGAACCCACCAACACGAAGGTCTTTGGACTGTGGGAGGAAACTGGAGAACCGGAGGAAACCAATGAGGTCACAGAGAGAACATACAACCCCCTCACAGGCAGCGGTGGGATTTGAACCCAAGTTCCTGGTACTGTAAAGTGTTGTGCTAACCACTACACTGCCATGCCGCCCTTATGTATTGAAGTTAAAATCAAAACTGAGAATGGCAGAAATAATCCAATGTCTATAGAGGGAAAAATACTCAATGTTTCTGGGCATTCACATTTTATCAGAATTGGTTTGGAAAATTAAAAATGCTTTAAGTTTCGGGGGGTGGAGAGAACAAAGAAAGGGTATATTTGTGCAGAAGATCTGGACAGAGTAAACGACACATATATTAGTAGTGCTGGCTGAAATGGTGTAATGAAGATGTGTTAACTTCAGGTGATTTGTCTGGCAGAAGTGAAACAAGAGAATGAAAGCTGAGCAGGAAACCGAATGCAACTTCAGATAACCAGCCTTTCCAGTTTGTGTCAGAACAGACCAGCTCCAGCAATTCCTTTTTCTTTCTCCCTGTGCTCTTTTTGTTTTAATCACCCTCCTGTTCCATCTCCTCCAGACAACAACTCATCCCGTCTCAATCCAGTTAACTTTCTGGTCGGAAATTCAATTACAGCAACGGCACTGAACGTCAAAAGAATGTGATCTGACCAATTCTTGATTAATTCTCTCACGGATTTACATGTGTAATATGACTACCACTTAGAATATTATTTGTCAATATAATTGCAAGAGTCCAGATACTGAAGGCTGTTCACTGAATTAGTCTGCAGTAATAGTAACTCCTTAAATCACGGCATCTTAATCTGGGGTCCATGGACCCCTTGATTAATGGTAGGGATCCATTGCACAAAAACGTTTGGGAACCCCTAAAACACAAAGAGAGCCAGCGCTAGAGCAAAGCAAAAGGAACTTTATACTGCATCTGGCTAAATTATAGATCTACACAATCACTGAAGGGGAACCAAAATGTACAAAAGCCAATAGCAACTAAACTCTGAATTTTAACCTAAGTGATTCAAGAATCAAGTGCCTTTATCACATGAACATTGAAACAAACAGTGAAATGTGTCATTTGTGTTAGCAACCCAAGAGATGGAGAGAATAGTGAACATATTCAATAAACTTAATCTAGAGTAGAATACCATTACAGTACTGTGCAAAATTCTTAGGTGTATATATATATATATATAGATCGATCTCCTCTACACTGCCTCCTCTACACTGGCGATATTCTTTGTAAGGGGACCATTTCATCAAGCACCTCTGTTCCAATCCCTGCAAAAGCGGGACTTCACGGTGGCCAAACATTTTAATTCCCATTCCCATTCCGACGTGTCAGTCCATGGCCTCCTCTTGTGCCAAGATGAGACCACCCTCAGGGTGGAGGAGCAACACCTCATATTTGGTCTTGGTACCTTCCACCCTGATGGCGTGAATATCAATTATTCCTTCCAGAAAACAAATATCCCCACCTCCTCCTACATTCCCCACTCTGACCTTTTAGTTCTTTTCACTTGCATTTTACCTCCCCCGGGTCCTGTCCTCCTTCCCTTTCTCCAATGGTCCACTCTCCTCTCCAATCAGATTCCTTCTCCAAACCTTGACCTTTCCCACCCACCTGGTATCACCTTTCACCTTGCCTGCTTCCGCTCCCCCAAGCTTTTTCTTCTAGCATCTTCCCCCTTCCTTCTCAGTCCTGAAGATGTGCCTCAGTCCGAAACATCAACTGTTTATTCATCTCCATAGATGCTGCCTGACCTGCTGAGTTCCTCCAGCACTCTGTGTGTTGCTATATATAGCTAGGCTTTTGCACAGTACTGTAGTAATTGTATGTACTGCACTGTACTGCTGCCACAAAAAAAATCAAACTTCATGACATATGTGAGTGATGATAAACCTGATTCTGATATGGGTCTCTATTGTGGACTGAGAGTGGGAAGGGGGCAGGGAGAGGGGAATCATGGTTAGGAAAAGGGGAAGGGAGAGGGAGGGAGTGGGATGCACCAGAGAGACATTTTGTAATGGTCAATAAACCAATTGCTTGGAATCAAAGGACCTTGTCTGGTGTCTCAGGGCTGGGTGTATCTGTAGCTGTGCCAACCCCCCACCCCCACCCCAGCACTCCCCCTCTGCCACCTGTCCCACATCCCTCCCGTGGCACTTAAATCTTGCCATTCACAACAACATTTGCTCCCGCCAAATTTACAAACTTAGTCTCCACTCCATGTTGTCAAATACAGTACTGTGCCAAAGTCTTAGGCACCCTAGCTATTCATACATGGCTAAGATTTTTGCACAGCACTGTATATCAAAGAATAAATACACCTTTCTAATTTCTTATTATAATTAAATACAAGAAATACAATAATTATCCTATCATTGATCTCAGGAGCAACAATTTTATCCCTAAAAGTTGCACAAAGCTGGGATGACTTACGTTGCTTGTAAATTTAGATATTTTAGCAATATTCTTGAATTGGGGCGTCTCACAGTAGTTAATGCTGTGACCCTTGGATGTTTCTCTGTCCTTCTTGTACCCAATCTGAAAAAGTTATAAATAAAATAGTCAATTAATAGGAATACAAAGTAGTAACTGGTTAGTTACATTGAAATACTTCTCCATTTCCAAGAAAATAAACAAAATACAATACTGTGCAAAAGTCTTGGGCACCCTTGCTATATACAGAACATGTGCCTAAGACCTTTGCACAGTAGTGTACCTTGCAATTTAAATAAACACATATTTTGGGATGACAATATTTCAAATATCAAGTATTCAAAGCCTTTGTATAAATTTGGCAAGTAACCTAAGTTCTCTTGAGCTTAACATTAATTGGACAATCATGTGTGCTATTATGACAAACTAAATTATAGAGTGTACTTTCTTCCAGTTTTCCCTCTAATAATATATCTTCCTCTGAGTTCCTGACCACTTTGCCAGCTGATGATTCTCCAGCCAATCTGGCTGAATGTTTTTGGCAATGGTATTGTTGAGTTTTCAATAGAATCATGGGCCATTTGGCATGGATACAGGCCCTGCAGTTCACTGGGTTCAAAGAGACCATCAAGACCCCGTTTATGCTAATCTTACACTAAGCTTATTTTAGTCTCCCCACATTCCCCTCAGAACCACTGCCATTCCACACTCTCTCCCTCACCCCATCTGAACAGCACCCTCCACATGCCCCACCTCCCCAACCCTGACTCTTTACTGCTGCTACAGCTGTGGAAAGTGTGTCCAGATTCAGCTTCTGAAGGAGCATGTTGCAGCACTGAAGAAAGAACTGGATGACCTCAGGTTTATCCGTGAAAACGAGGGTTTTCTGGACAGGACCTACAGTGAGGTCGTTACACCGAGGATACCGGAAGAGAGAAAGGGGGCGACGATGAGGAAGGAAAGGATGCTTGAAGTACAGGAGACCCCAGGGGATGTACCTCTCATAAACAAGTTCACCTTCTTGGAAGCTGTCAGGACAGAAGATACTGCCAGTCTGAGAGGCAGACAGGTCTGCGAGCCGAAAATTGGTGCAGAGGCAGAGCCGAGGAGTCAGACATCAGGAAGAGCCGTGGTAGTAGGGGACTCCATAGTAAGAGGTACGGAAAGGGGTTTCTGCGGCAACAGGCGAGATTTAAGGATGGTGTGTTGCCTCCCTGGTGCTAGGATCCAGGACATCACGGACCGGTTGCAGGGAATCCTCAAGGGTGAAGGTGAACAGCCGGAAGTGGTGGTGCATGTCGGCACAAATGACATCGGGAAGAAGAGGAAGGACATTCTGCAGTGGGACTTCAGAGAACTCGGAAGAAGGCTGAAAAGCAGGACTTCCAGGGTGGTTATCTCTGGTTTGCTTCCAGTTCCTCGTGCTGGAGAGGGCAGGAACAGGGAGATAATGGATCTGAATGTGCGGCTGAGGAACTGGTGCAGGATGCAAGGATTTACATTCTTGGACCACTGGGATCTGTTTTGGGGTAGGGATGAATTGTACAAAAGGGATGGGTTGCACCTTAATAGGCGGGGGACCAGCATTCTGGCAGACAGGTTTGCCACTGCAACACGGATGTGTTTAAACTAAGTAGTGGGGGGGAGAGGATGAACTGGAAATATAAGGATGGAGTTAAAGGGAAAGTGAAAATAAGAAAAGTTAAAAAGGACAACAGAATCAATGGAGTAGAAAGCTCAAGAAGAGATCATACAGTATGGCCAAGTGAAATAGGAATTGATATGAAAGGAGAGGGGAGTACTGAATTAAAAGTATTATATATGAATGCACAAAGTATAAGGAATAAAGTAGATGAGCTTGAGGCTCAGTTGGAAATTGGCAAGTACGATGTTGTGGGAATAACTGAGACATGGCTTCAAGCGGACAGGGCCTGGGAAATGAATATTCAAGGATATACATCTTATCGAAAGGACAGACTGACTGGCAGAGGGGGTGGGGTGGCTCTGTTGGTGAGGAATGATACTCAGTCCCTTGCGAGGGGGGACATAGAATCTGGGGATGTAGAGTCAGTATGGATAGAACTGAAAAATTCTAAGGGTAGAAAGACCCCAATGGGAGTTATCTACTGGCCCCCAAACAGCAGTCTGGATGTAGGGTGTAAGTTGAATGAAGAGTTAAAATTGGCATATCGCAAAGGTAATGATACAGTTGTCATGGGGGATTTCAACATGCAGGTAGACTGGGAGAATCAGAATGGTACTGGACCCCAAGAAAGGGAGTTTGTGGAGTGCCTCCGAGATGGATTCTTAGAACAGCTTGTACTGGAGCCTACCAGGGAGAAGGCAATTCTAGATTTAGTGTTGTGCAATGAACCGGATTTGATCAGGGACCTCGAGGTAAAGGAATCATTAGGAGGTAGTGACCATAATATGATATGTTTTAACCTACAACTTGAGAAGGAGAAAGGAAAATCGGATGTGTCAGTATTACAGTTGAACAAAGGGAACTATGGAGCTATGAGGGAGGAGCTGGCCAAAGTTCAATGGAACAATACCCTAGCAGGGAAGACAGTGGAACAAAAATGGCAGGTATTTCTGGGAATAATGCAGAAGATGTAGTATCGGTTCATTCCAAAGAGGAAAAAAGATCCTAAGGGGAGTAAGGGGCGGCCATGGCTGACGAGGGAAGTAAAGGGCGGTATAAAAATAAAAGAGAAGTATAACATAGCAAAGATGAGCAGGAAACCGGAGGACTGGGAAACTTTTAAAGAGCAACAGAAGATAACAAAAAAGGCAATACGCCAAGAAAAAATGAGGTACGAAGGTAAACTAGCCAAGAATATAAAGGAGGATAGTAAAAGCTTCTTTAGGTATGCGAGTAGCAAAAAAATAGTCAAGACCAAAATTGGGCCATTGAAGACAGAAACAGGTGAATTTATTATGGGGAACAAGGAAATGGCAGATGAGTTGAACAGGTACTTTGGATCCGTCTTCACTAGGGAAGACACAAATAATCTCCTAGATGTAATAGTGGCCAAAGGAACTAGGGTAAAGGATGAACTCAAGGAAATTTATATTAGGCAAGAAACGGTGTTGGATAGACTGTTGAGTCTGAAGGCTGATAAGTCCCCAGGACCTGATGGTCTGCATCCCAGGGTACTTAAAGAGGTGGCTCTAGAAATTGTGGTGCATTGGTAATCATTTTCCAATGTTCTATAGATTCAGGAACAGTTCCTGCTGATTGGAGGGTGGCTAATGTTCAAGAAAGGAGGGAGAGAGAAAACAGGGAATTATAGACCGGTTAGCCTGACATCAGTGGTGGGAAAGATGCTGGAGTCAATTATAAAAAGAGGAAATTACGACACATTTGAATAGCAGTAGAAGGATCAGTCCGAGTCAGCATGGATTTATGAAGGGAAAATCATGTTTGACTAATCTTCTGGAGTTTTTTGAGGATGTAACTATGAAAATGGACAAGGGAGAGCCAGTGGATGTAGTGTACCTGGACTTCCAGAAAGCTTTTGATGAAGTCCCACATAGGAGATTAGTGGGCAAAATTAGGGCACATGGTATTGGGGACAGAGTACTGACATGGATTGAAAATTGGCTGGCTGACAGGAAACAAAGAGTAGCGATTAACGGGTCCCTTTCGGAATGGCAGGCTGTGACCAGTGGGTTAGCGCAAGGTTCGGTGCTGGGACCGCGGCTGTTTACAATATACATTAATGATTTAGATGAAGGGATTAAAAGTAACATTAGCAAATTTGCTGATGACACAAAGCTGGGTGGCATTGTGAAATGTCAGGAGGATGTTATGAGAATGCAGGGTGACTTGGACAGGTTGGGTGAGTGGGCAAATGTATGGCAGATGTAGTTTAATGTGGATAAATGTGAGGTTATCCACTTTGGTGGCAAGAACAGGAAGGTAGATTACTATCTAAATGGAGTCAAGTAAGGAAAAGGGGAAGTACAATGAGATCTAGGTGTTCTTGTACATCAGTCAATGAAAGTAAGCATGCAGGTACAGCAGGCAGTGAAGAAAGCTAATGGCATGCTGGCTTTTATAACAAGAGGAATTGAGTATAGGAGTAAAGAGGTCCTTCTGCAGCTGTACAGGGCCCTGGTGAGACCACACCTGGAGTATTGTGTGCAGTTTTGTTCTCCAAATTTGAGGAAGGACATTCTTGCTATTGAGGGAGTGCAGCGTAGGTTCACAAGGTCAATTCCCGGAATGGCAGGACTGTCATATGTTGAAAGATTGGAGCGACTGGGCTTGTATACACTGGAATTTAGAAGAATGAGAGGGGATCTGATTGAAACATATAAGATTATTAAGGGATTGGACACACTGGAGGCAAGAAGCATGTTCCCACTGATGGGCGAGTCCAGAACTAGAGGCCACAGTTTAAGAATAAGGGGTAGGCCATTTAGAACAGAGATGCGGGAAAACTTTTTCACCCAGAGAGTGGTGGATATGTGGAATGCTCTGCCCCAGAGGGCAGTGGAGGCCAAGTCTCTGGATGCATTCAAGATAGAGTTAGATAGAGCTCTTATAGATAGCGGGGTCAAGGGATATGGGGAGAGGGCAGGAACGGGGTACTGATTGTGTATGATCAGCCATGATCACGGTGAATGGTGGTGCTGACTAGAAGGGCCGAATGGCCTACCCCTGCACCTACTGTCTATTGTCTATCACTCTCCTGCACACAGGGAACAATCTGCATTCCCAATTAACCTACCAACCAGCACCTCTTTGGGATGTGAGAAGGAAGTGGCATCGAGGCCAGTGAGGGGAATTTGATCGGACTTGGCCAACTATACGATTTACGTTTGGATACTAATCTGTACATTCTCATGTTTTATAATTGGCCTCCCCAGCATCCAGGACATCTTCAAGGAGCAATGCCTCAAAAGGGTGGTATCCATCATTATGGTCCCCTATCACCCAGGACATGTGTAATTGCAGTTTTTATTATTATCTATTGCAATGTACTGCTGCTGCATAACAACAAATTTCACAACATATGCCGATGATATCAGACCTGATTAGGAAGTGATTTCATGTTATCGCTGATAAATTCTTAGTTGGTTACGGGGGAAGATGGGAGAATGGGATTTAAAAATATCTAAATCAGCCATGATCAAATGGTGGAAATGGTGGATCGATGGGTCAAATGTCCTAATGCTGTTCCTTTATCTTTTAGTTTTATGTAAAATATTTATAGACCAACGTTCATCTGTTGACATAATTTCCTTGTCAAACACTAAGTCAATCCTAAAGCTGCTGCAAGTACTGAGGCAACTTAGATGCTGCACTTTCCTTCGCTTTGTAGAAGATTCTTTGGTGGAGCCACCTTCTGGAACCCAAGTTTTTCATAGGTAAACTTTTCTAGACCTAGTATTTAAATGCAGTGCTCCCAACCAAATTCTACCCTGACCTCCAAGATCAGGTAGAACCAGGAGTTCCAGACCATCATCAATAGACCAGTATTTAAAATTGTTTGCATCAACTAAATTACTAAATTCATGTTAAATCTTATTGTGTATTCCTGAGATAAAGACATAACATAGCCCTATAATACAGAAATATATTTCAGTAGTTCTGATACAACCTTTGTCATTAAACAGACTGGAAAGGCATCAGCTACAGATACAGATCATCAGGTGGAAAATCCATTTGCTCTGGTTCATACTGGACTCTGATATTTTTAATTACCCCACAACAAATCAATAAAACTGTAAACAGTCTTCCTTTGAGGACAATGAATTTTATGAAAATTTACAGTTATGACTCCTCGCCAATAGGTATAAAAATACACAAGCAATTAAGTTCCTTTACCTCACTGACAAGCTTGTTAACTTCCTGGGCACGCTTCATGGTTAAGTTCTCTTCAGCTGTCATTGTGTGGTATTGGGCCGATCCTTTCATCTGTGTAAGGTCTTTCTTGTATTTTATCTGCAATCGGGAAGAGATTGTCTCTTAAACAATGACTTAATCATGTACATTAGTGTCTTGTCATCAACATAATCCTTACAGCATCATTCTTTAATGACAGCAATTAACCGTGTATTTGTATCCTTGTACTCATTCTTCTTAAAATACTCCCTCAAAGACTACTTTCCACATGTCATTTTTCCCTCTGTAAAGAATGAAGGGCAAAGGTTCAAAGTTCAGAACACAACTAAGTTTTCAGAATAAAAAGATCAATGATTGTTTGTCAAGGACAAGGTTATGACAATCAAAAGCTTAAAGATTTTAAGGAAGATGTTACACAACTCTCAGGTCTTGGTCATGAATGAATTAGATTAGGGGACTGGTATGTGTCTACATGTCAAGTTGATGGGAAAGCATACTGAAGAAAGATGTAATATGTGATAGTGTGCTTGACACACAAGGAAAAAATTGACAGGGATAATAACCATGGTGATACCAGCTGTAAATTACAGAACATAAAAATATACTACATCTTGAACTCATCAGGTCAGACAGCAACCATGGAGAGGAAAACTCGTTCATGAAGAGGAAAACTGCTGCAAAACAACAACATTCACAACATACGTCAGTGATGTTGATTTGATACTGAATAAAGGATGAAGGTCTCAGCCAAAAACAATGCCATTTTATTCCTCTCCATAGATTCTACCTGACCTGCTGAGTTCCTCCAGCATTTTGTGTGTGTTTCTCTGCATTTCCAGCACTGGCAGAATCTCTTGTGTGACTGTATCGTGAATCAGAAGGGCAAAATTTTTATTGAGTTTTGCAATGAGAAATGATACTTTAATATCTTTAACACTAGGAAGATGAGGGAAAGCAGATTATAAATGACACTATTGTCACAAAAATATCAATAAATCAACTGTAGATAAAGCATGGGTGAGAGAGGGGAGATACATCTCTACCAAAGGAGGTGTAAGCTGCTCCTTCCCTCTGCTAGCCTAATGGTCACCCTTGGATAAGGGGAGCACCTGCTAAGCCTCCCCTAAACCCCGATCAGGGTCACATGAAGCCACGGGAGCAGGTGGTGATGGTCACAAGTCCTGGTTGTGCAACCACCAACACCAGCAGATAATCTCTGAAGAGTATTGGTAATGACTGGGGTTACCCGTATTGTAATGACACTGCCCAGAAGAAGGCAATGGCAAACCACTTCTGTAGAAAAATTGGCCAGTAACAATCATGGTCAGATCATAAACATCAGAAAGTTTGCAGATGCTGGAAATCCAAAGCAACACAGACAAAATGCTGGAGGAACTCAGCAGGTCCAGCAGCAGCTGTGGAAATGAATAGATAATCGATACTTTGGGGCGACATCCTTCTTCACGACCGAGAAGATGCCAGAATATAAAGGTGGAGGGAGGGGAAGGAGGTGAAGCCAGGTGGGCAGAAAAGGTCAAGGGCTGGAGGAAAAGGAAAATTCATGATCACCTACATCATATGATACAGGACATAGTGAGATGACGATTAACACACGAGTGTGAATTGAAGATTTCCAAGTGAAGAATGAGTCACTAGCTACAAGAAGGTTAACTCATCGGTCTGTTCTATCTGTGGGTGATGAGATTTGTTAAATTGCTACTAAAAATGGGAAACCAGGGGTTCTGTTCCAGAGATCAGCATCCACCACCTGCTCCCATGGATTCACGTGACCCTGACTGGGGAGCTACGCAGGTGCTACACCTTGCCAAAGGGTGATCTACTGGCTAGCAGAGGGAAGGACTACTTCACACTTCCTCTGCTGGAGATGTATCTCCACCCCAGCACACACGTACATTATTACATACATACAAAATAGCTGTACTTGGAAAAACATTATGCATATTCATTTTGCAGACAACATGAAATCAAAATGTTGCTTAGCATAATAAACCTTAATCAAAATTGTTGAGAATTTCATGAGGTTTGAAACCTGATTTAGTAATTGGAACCCACTTGACATCAGAAGAGACAGGGTGATTGAAATCAAGGTAATGCTGCATTCACATGCCTGAAATTCGAAGTGACAGATTACGCTGCCTCTCAGGGAATTTTACATTTCTGGGATACAGACTTTGCAGGGAAGAACAAACTGCAATACTGCGGCCACGTACAGCACATATATCCAGCTAGGGTGCCTAAAACCTTTGCACAATACTGTAGTAATTTTATGTATTGTACTATACTGCTGCTGCAAAAAGAAAACAAATGTCATGACATGAGTGAGTGATGATAAACCTGATTCTGGTATGGCTCTCTATTGTAGACTGAGAGTGGGAAGGGGTCAGGGAGAGGGGGGAGAACAGAGAGACATTCTGTAATGATCGATAAGCCAATTGTTTGAAATCAACTGATCCTGCCTGGTGTCTCAGAGCTGGGTGTGTCTGCACCCACACCATACCCCACCCCTGGCACTCCTCCTTTACCAACTGTCCCACACCCTCCCGCAGTGCTCCATTCTCACCATTCCTAACATACTTTGCTGCACCCAGATTTTCAAACTCATTCTCTGCTCCACCTTGACAAATACAGTACTGTGCCTTAGGCACCCTAGCTATAGATATGTGCCTAAAAATTTTTTACACAGTGCAGTGATCTGGTATTGGGCTTGTTCTTACTTTTCAGAGAGGATAGAGAAACTTGATCGAGTCAGAACGCTCACTGTAATCACAGAGGCATTATCTATGTCACCGTGGCTCACTTTGGAAACTGGGAGTAGATAAACATGACACAAGTTCACTTCACTTCATTCTGTGCATCTGTCTTATCAGAAGTCCTCCATCAGTCAGGCTCGACCGTGGATGTTGCGTCCCAGCTGTCTACACGATACGCAAGCCAGGACAGTACAACATGGAGAGCAAGCGGTTGCCATGTAGCGGGCTCCCCCTCTCCATGCTGCCGATAAATCAAAAGGAATGGCAGAGACCGATACAATTAGGAACTAGTAGTGTCACTTAAGTTGCCAGTCTGCGTTGAACTCTACATAGGACTGCCTCAGGGTTTACTCCCAAAGCCTTCCCCATGAGTGGGTATAACTGCAAGGCAGTGGAGGTCCAAGACCAGAGTTTTCCTTCTCCTAGGTGAGCTGTCAGCCATGACTGACAAGCCCCATCTGCCCAAAGCGACTGGTTTTAAGATGCCAGTAACCTGCCTTTGCCCCTTCTCTTGTCTGCACCTGGCTTAGTAGCTAAACCACAGGAGCTGGACTTGGTTATCAGAGGCTATCTGAAATGTATGCAATTGGGAGCATTTAATAGACAGTGGGAACTCATCCCCACTACCTCCCATACTATAAACAACCTTAAGCAGATTGTCATATAGTACACCAGTTTCTTGAAAACAACCTAATTCTGGAATATTTCAGGTTCTGCCTAACAATTGTATTGCAATGAAACCCTTGTTTTTCCTAATCAAATACTCACATCACTTGCAAGATCATTGGCTCTCTTGGCACTGTAGTATGCTGGTGTGATCATTGCTGGGAAACTCCCTTTCCCCTTCGCTTCCTCAAACTCAGCAGAGAACTCAGGCTGTCAAAGGAGAAGCAAATTGTAAGTCAACCCATATTGACAATTACATTTAAAGACCAGATTTTCTGATATATCACTGATACACACCTATTTATCTTTCTGACTTAAGCCTCAATATTCATTAATTTAAATTTGCAAATTAGCTAAATTATAACCCAGACTATTTACTTCAAATCTGTTACTCAAGAACTGAGATCACACTGATTTAATGTTCTTGATTTATCTTTGGTTTATTTCCAGTTTATTTGGGTTGCTTTTATTATTATCATTGCTTAACCAAACAGGTACTTTAGATCATTAAAACAAAATGCCAATGCACTAACTAGCTTTTTTTCAGCTGAAGTTATAACAACAAAATAAGATAGCATCACCTTCAAAGTTATCAGTTGTTTCCAGACTTTGATCAATCTGTTGCATTTCAACCTGAATAATCCAGCCATTTAACTGACTAGTGAATCCTATTTTGTGCCCACAAACAAATAGAATTGGTCGGCAGCCACATTTGGAAAGCCATATACTTTAATAGTAAAAATCCGTGATTCAAAGAGATTTGGCAATCCTCTAAAGAGTAACTTGCAGGTGGCAGGGAAAGTAAATACCATGTTAGCATTCATTTCGAGAGGACTAGAATATAAAAGCAAGGATGTCATGTCGAGACTTTATAAGACACTGATGAGGCCTCACTTGATAGATAGATAGATAGATAGATAGATAGATACTTTATTCATCCCCATGGGGAAATTCAACTTTTTTCCAATGTCCCATACACTTGTTGCAGCAAAACTAATTACATACAATACTTAACTCAGTAAAAATATATGCATCTAAAATCACCCTCTCAAAAAGCATTAATAATAGCTTTTAAAAAGTTCTTAAGTAGTTTTCTTAAATACATTGAGTCCTAACCCCGGCACTTTAACATATCTTACTCCTGGCGGTTGAACTGTAAAGCCGAATGGCATTGGGGAGTATTGACCTCTTCATCCTGTCTGAGGAGCATTGCATCGATAGCAACCTGTCGCTGAAACTGCTTCTCTGTCTCTGGATGGTGCTATGTAGAGGATGTTCAGGGTTTTCCATAATTGACCGTAGCCTACTCAGCGCCCTTCGCTCTGCTACCGATGTTATACTCTCCAGTACTTTGCCCACGACAGAGCCCGCCTTCCTTACAAGCTTATTAAGACGTGAGGCGTCCCTCTTCTTAATGCTGCCTCCCCAACACGCCACCACAAAGAAGAGGGCGCTCTCCACAACTGACCTATAGAACATCTTCAGCATCTCACTACAAACATTGAATGACGCCAACCTTCTAAGGAAGTACAGTCGACTCTGTGCCTTCCTGCACAAGGCATCTGTGTTGGCAGTCCAGTCTAGCTTGTCGTCTAACTGTACTCCCAGATACTTGTAGGTCTTAACCTGCTCCACACATTCGCCATTAATGATCACTGGCAGCATATGAGGCCTAGATCTCCTAAAGTCCACCACCATCTCCTTGGTCTTGGTGATATTGAGACGCAGGTAGTTTGAGTTGCACCATATCACAAAGTCCTGTATCAGTTTCCTATACTCTTCCTCCTGTCCATTCCTGACACACCCCACTATGGCTGTGTCATCAGCGAACTTCTGCACATGGCAGTTGTACTGAGAGCAGTTTTGGCCCCTTTTCTAAGAAAGGACGGAGAGGGTTCAAAGGAGGTTCACAAGAATTATTCCAGGAACAAAAAGGTTATCCTGTGAGGAGGGTTTGAGGGCTTTGGGCCTGTACTTGCTGCAATTAAGAAGAATGAGGGGAAATCTCATTGAAATCTATCGAACGTTGACAGAACTAGACAGAATAGATGTGGAGAGGATGTTTCCTATAGTGAGGGAATCAAGGACCAGAGGGCACAGCCTCAGAATATAGGGTGTCCATCTAGAACAGAGATGAAGAGGAATTTCTTTAGCCAGAGGGTGGTGAATCCGTGGAATCTGATGTGGAGGCCATGTCACTGTGTGTATTTAAGGTCGGGGTTGACAGGTTCATGATTAGTCAGAACATGAAAAGTTACTGGAAGAAGGCAAAGGAAAATGGATCAGCCATGATGAAGTGGCAGAGCAGACTCGATGGGCTGAATGACCCAATTCAGCTCCTATGCCTTATGGTCTTTTAAAAAAAGGCATAGTTAATATGGTAAAGCACATTACCACAAAACATTAACAATGTGAACAATAGAATTACAAAGGAAAATTCAACACTACAGATGATTTAATGACTTGCCTTGCCTTGAGGTAATATATTAAAAATTACAAGACCTGGCGTATATGATTTTTCATCCCATTCAAATGTGAATAGTCACAATCTTTTTCCCAGAGTAGGGTAGGCTAATGACTAAAGGGAATAGGTTTTAGGTGATGGAGGAAAGACTTAACAGGGATCTGAGATCAACTTTTTCCACACAGAGTGTGGTGAATTTCTGGAATGAGCTGTGAGAGGAAGATGTAAATTTCAGTACAATTATGGTGCCTAGATGACATTTAGATGGATACGTGGAGAGACTTAAAGGGATATGGGCCAAATGTTTGGGAAACAGTTCTAGCGCAAGTAGACAACTTGGTTGACGTGGCCAACGTGTGCTGTAGCGCCCCGTACAACTCTATGACAAGCAATTGACATCAGCATTTTTTAATGTGCAATCATTTGCTGGGAGATTTCCAAAACAAAAGGCAGGCGTCAATAATCAAAGTTTGTTCCTGTGACAGGTTACACCCCCATTTGAAATACCTAATATCATCAGCTTCCTTTGCCTGATACCAGGGGCAAGTTATAATTAGGAAATTTGGGGACACTCCCCATATTGTGGAATCAGAGGGAATTCCAGCTTCTTCTTGGAAGTTTTAATTTTAATTTCTAAAGGAATGTACATTTTGGTCACAGTCACTGCTTTAAGAGGCTGTTTAATTGGTGGTACACATTAGCAGCCCAACTCCTTTTTCACTCTTCAAAGTCCACGTGGACATGAGCAAATAAAATGGCTAACAGGATCAGTGTTTACTTCATATATTTAAAAAAATATTCTGTTTCAGTCAGCTACCAGCTAAACCAAAAACATGCCTAACTTAATATTAGGATAGAAGCATTTCATGTAGCCTCTGTGGATTCTCAACTCTCCCTCACACATACTACCTCCATCAAGGAGCCTCAGTAAGGTTGAATTACTACTTCCTTGTCCTGAAAAATAGCCATGCAGATATCTTTTGCATTAAAAACTAATTAGAAATAAATGGTCTGGAACAGAAGATTGTAATTCTGTAAAGATTTCTAACTTCTGCACCAATGGAATGAATCAAAGAAGTCAGAAAGGTGGTGGAGGCCAGGTACCTCTTGTCCATTCGACTTGCCACTGGGTGAAGAACGATACCTAGGTATACTAAGCTGAGGGGCAAACACACTTTACATCTAGTCTTTCAGCTCTTCTCAACCATGGAACACAACACCACTCATTTGAATGGGAATAATAACCCAATATGAAAAGGAAAGTGGTTTGAGATTCCTTTCTTCATGTTAATTATTGTTACTGTTTACAATTGTTATATATTTTTAATTTATCTTTTAACCTTTTACTATTTTAATCCATGTGTTTTGATTACACTCAATGGCCACTTTATTAGGTACACCTGTGCACCTGCTCATTTAAACAAATATTTAATCAGCCAATCATGTGGCAGCAACTCAATGCATAAAGGCATGAAGACATGGTCAAGAGGTTCAGTTATTGGTTGGACCAAACATCAGAAAGGGGGAAGAAACGTGATCTAAGTGACTTGACTGTGGAATGATC
Organism: Hemitrygon akajei; assembly: GCF_048418815.1. NCBI lineage: Eukaryota > Metazoa > Chordata > Chondrichthyes > Myliobatiformes > Dasyatidae > Hemitrygon > Hemitrygon akajei. Next base: position 58,741,325 of record NC_133146.1, read on the forward strand.
GCTGGTGCCAGATGGGGTGATTTGATTATCTCAGAATATGTGATCACCTAGGATTTTCATGCACAACAGTTTCTAGAGTTTACAGAGAATGGTGCATAAAACAAAAAAATCAGTAAGTGGCAGTTCTGTCGGGGAAACTGCTTTGTTAATAAAAGATGTCAGAGAAGAGAGCTAGACTGGTTCAAGGTGACAGGAAGGCAACAGTAATGCAAATAACCACATATTACAGCAGTGGTGTGCAGAAGAGCATCCATGTTGAACCTTGAAGTGGATAGTCTACAGCAGCAGAAGACCACAAACTTACCCTCAGCAGCAACTTTATAAGGTTCAGCAGATACCGAATGAAGTAGCCCACTGAGTGTATGTTTGACAAATACAGCTAATCTTTAATCTTTGAATGTTTTATTTAAATGCCTTTGCCCTCTGCATTTCATGGGATAGCAATGAGAACAAGACTTAAACCGGAGCTATATTAGTTTACAGTAACCAGGAGAATAGTTGAGGGACATGGACAGAATTGAGCAAAGCTTTTCACTGGTTCAGGTCGAATATAGAAAGACTGATTAATTTCATTGGGTATTTGTTGTACAGGAATGGCATTGGTAAAATAGTAAACGGAATTCAAGTCCCACTAAGGTAGGACGTGAAGCATAAAAATGTTAATGTTAAATTTCAATCTAAATATATTAGCACTTCCTTAGGAGTCTGTGGAGATTCAGCATGACATCTAACACTCTGACAAATCTATAGATGTGTGGTGAAGAGTATATTGACTGGCTGAATCACAGCCTGGTATGAAAACAACAATGCTCTTAAACGGGAAATCTTACAAAAGGTAGTGGATTTGGCCCAGTCCATCACAGGTAAAGCTCTCCTCACCATTGAGCACATCTACATGAAAGACTGTTATAGGAAAGCAGCATCCATCATCAGAGATCCCCACCACCCAGGCCATTCTCTCTTCTCAAACAAGAGAAAATCTGCAGATGCTGGAAATCCAAGCAACACACACAAAATGCTGGAGGAACTCAACGGGACAGGCAGCATCTATGTTAAAAAGTACAGCCAATGTTTTGGCCCGCTGAGATCCTCTGGCATTGTGTTTGTCATGCTTTCTTCTTACTGTTGCCCTCAAGAGCTTCAGGACTTTTTTATCACCAGGTTCAAGAACAGTTTCTACCTCTCAACCATCAGGCTCTTGAATAAAAAGGGATGACTCCACTCACTTGCCCCATCACTGAGATGTTCCTACAACCAATGATCTCACTATAAGGGCTCTTTAACTCATTATCGCAAGATCTCATTATTTATTGTGGTGAATCTGTGGAATTTATTGCCATAGGTGGCTGTGGAGGCCTAATCATTAGGTGTATTTAAGACAGCGGTTGATAGATTCTTGATTAGTCAGGCCATGAAGGGATATGGGGAGAAGGCAGGAAATTAGGGCTGAGAGGGAAAATGGATCAGCCATGTTGAAATTGTAAAGCAGTCTTGATGGCCTAAATGGCCTAATCTGTCTCCTATATCCTAAGGTCTTATGGTCTTATTTACATCGGCATTTACACAGTATTTTTGTCCTGCACTCTGGTTGATCTTTCATTTATCCAGTAATAGTTATGATTCTATAGATTTGCTGAGTATTCCCATAAGAAAAAGAATTTTGGGGTTAAATATGGTGACATATTTTGATAATGAAAAATATACTTAGACATACTTAGATAATGAAATTTACTTTGAACTTTAAACTATTAATTGACTTGCATTCTGTGTTATTAGCTGGTCAATTAGGAAATTCACTTTTATTAATATCAGTCAAATCATTCAGACAATCAGGAAAGTATTGAGGAGAGTGATGTTTGTGTATCAACATAATCTTTTGTTGCCCAACTAACCTGAGTGTACTTCAGTGAGTTCTCTCTTTTCATGGCCACTTCAGCACCTGCTGCTTGGTTCCATTGTTTTTCAATGTCCTTCTCGTATTCTTCACTATGTTGAAACTGGGATGTAAAATTTAAAAAGAAAATCAAGAGTATCAAATGTTGACTTAAATAAAACCAGAAAATGTTAGAATCACTCAGCAGGTCAGGAAACACCTGTGGGCATGAATATTTCAGAAATGATCTTTCACCAGTTTTCCAGGTTTGTTTTGTTCTAATTCTGACCCCTTTACTGTAAAATTCTCAAGTCCTTGGACTTTGAAACATTAACTTTAATTATTAATCATTCACTGAAATTATACTTCAGAGGTGTGCTTGCTTACAGCATAACAATCCAAAATAAAATTATTTAGATTCAGCTGGCTACAAATTTGATCATAACATGGAGTCAATTCTCGTGTAGTGTATGCCACACATGATTGAGTAAATTGGCAATATAGAACATTACAACTGGTTGCAGGCCATTCAGCCTACTAAATTCTACCAACCTTTTAACCTATTCTAAGATCAATCGAACCCTTCCCTCCTATACAGCTCAACAATTTTTCTATCATCCATGTGCCCACCCTTAATGTATCTGCCTCAACCACCACACCGTGGCAGGGTATTCCATGCACCCACCACTCTCTGCGTAAAAAACTTACCTCTGAAATCCCCCAGTACTTTCCTCCAATCATCTTAAAATTATGCCCCTGATATTAGCCATTTCCACTCTGAGAAAAAATCTCTGGCTGTCCACTCGATCCCTGCTTCTTGTCATTTTATATGCTATATAAATGCACAGAATTAGTCTGCCAGACTCAGTCATCTTCTAGTCTAGTCATTTAGTCTATGACTCAATGGTTAGTCACAGCATCTTTTCCAACCTGAAAGTGAGATTGGATAACCGAGACTCTGGTTTATGACAACTCTCTAGTTAATGGGAGAGGGAAACGCAAGGGCACTTTGCAAAGGCCAACTGTGGTTGTTACTTCCACTACAAACTCTAGCTCATGTAAAATAAGTTTTAATTAGCCTTTTGGACCATTCCAAGGTCCTTTCTGCACTTCCTGTTCACTGCTCGCAGCCCGGTGGGTGCAAACTGCAGTTAGCTACAGTCTGGGAAACAGCCTGAAACAGGCGTTCACATCCAAAGCAACACGCACAAAATGCAGCAAGAACTCAGCAAGTAGGGCAGCATCTATGGAAATAAATAGAGTCAATGTTTCGGGCCAAGACCCTCCTTCAGGACTGGAAGAAATGTCTCGGCCTGAAAATATGACTGTTTACTCATTTCTACAGATCTGCTTGACCTGCTGAGTTCCTCCAGCATTTTGCGTGTGTTGCTTTGGATTTCCAGCATCAGCAGAATCCCTCATATTTATGTTTACATCCAAATTGGCATCTATCAGACATACCTGGATGTCCCGAGAACATCCTAACCAATAAGGCTACTAGTTCATTATCAACAGGATTGAGTATGCCAATGTCACGTGCAGGAATTGTATATAATGGAATCAAATTGGAGTGCTAACTTCCTAAAATTAGGTATACCATACTATGGCAATTGCTGATTTTCACAGAATCCATGTTTCAGGCAACAAACATTTGCCATGAAAATAATGCAGATCCAACTTAAAATTATCAATACACTATTATAGTTACAAATCTGTTGTCATGAATTACATTATCCACTCAGTGATTAATTTTATCACTTACTATCTGCTTGATGTATTTCTTCACAATACTAATTAGAAACATATACACTACAAATATTAATGAAAAAAACTGAACAACCTTTTATGCAACGTTAACACAACCTTTCCCAATTTTAAAACAGAATAAGCATTAAAATCTACTAGATTTTATGCAACATTAATGACAAATAAGCTGGGAGAAATGATGCCTTTAATCATTTATAAGTTCTTAGAACTGTGACAATTTGTCGACATGTATTAGATTTCCTACTGCTCAGACATACATTAGGAACGGGGCATGTATTACATTTAATTTGGTTCAACTATCCCTCAATGTTAGTTAAAGCAGGCTTCTTATTATTACTGCTACTTGTGTAATACCCTGGGAAAGATTTCACTGCTAATGAAATGGTCTTTCTGTAGAAGCAGTGTTTGGGTTATGGTTAGAGATAATGGGTGCTTTGGAATATGAGTCATCAAATGAAGGGAGTGCGTTTGACATCAAGGTGATCTGGGTCTTTTGTTCAGCAGAAGATGCCGGAGAGGAGAGGTCATAGGAGTGGACTTGGAGTGGGGCCGGGAGTCAACGAAGCCCGGGGAAATCGGTGGAGGATCAGCAGAGGGGAAACTGAGCTCCAACTTGTGCACGTTAGACTGTTCCATTAAAATAGGCCCCTTTTCTTTTTCTTTACTAACCGTGTAGTCAAATTCAGAATTATAAAGTTAAATCGTTAATTGTGCATGGTGTACTATCTGGTATTTCGTGGTACTGATTTCTAACAGGGTAACGAATCACGCAGTATCCACACAAACAGGAGGTTTGAGATGAGCTTACACCTTAATCTCACACGTTTAGCAAGGCCAGAGATTGCCTTCCCTAGATTTACCAGCCAACAGAAGCTGAGTAAAAAATTACACTAATATGATCAGTTTGGATGAAACTTTTTCTACTTTAGACCCATGACCATTATTTGAAAGTCAAGCAAACATTCAAGGAAACATCAAACACCCAACATGCACAAAAAAAGTGCAAACAGCAAAGAAAGAGGCAATAACACACAGAATATTAAACATCAAAGTGCAGAATCTTTGAAACAGTCTAGGTATACTCAGTTTAGTTGCTTTTCATTCTCTAATTTAACAATCAAATTGTTGTAGTAGTGCAGGAATGAATAGCAATCCGCATTGCTGAGTTATAAATATATAATTATGTACTGCATCATTCACTAGTACTCTTTATTCTTATCTTTCAGCAGTATGTGATCTGTAGTCTGAAAATAAGAATGATCTAATCTACAGGTCTTACTCCTAAAGCAGCATTAAGAAACAGATCAGCGGAAACCAGACATGATACAACTTATTTAAGAATGAATAACTACATAAATCTCCCTTCACATACCTCACTGATTACTTTTTGTGCCTGGGGAACTTGTACAACCTCTTGACTTGTAGCAGAATACCAACTGTTACCTCCTCCATACATAGCTTGGAAAGCTTTCTGGAATGTTAGAAAAATGAGAAACCTTGTTTATTTATATCTAGTGACAAACCTTAACATGTACAACATAAAATATTGTTAACTTAGTAAGGCGAATAGTCATATGCTACCTCACTGATCAGATCCAGATTGTTCTGTGCTTGAAGTATGCCTGGTGGTAAGTGATATGATCCCTTCTTTTCATCCCAGTCTTTAGTATATTGCACCTGCAAACCAGAGTGATAAAGAAAACTCTCTCTTATTTGTTTGTATGTTTAAAATTAGTTCCCACAGAAACGAGAGAGAAAACACCAAACACTGAAAAACTGCAGGGTTCACATCCAATTTTCAAACTCTAATGTTTGAATCTAAGCCCAGGAACAATCCTCCCTACGTTGTGATAAATTTTGTAACTAAAACTTGCTGAACAAAGGCAAGATTCCATTTTTATATAATTTCAAAACAATTGTTACGAATATAATGTGGTAATATTTGATTTTGTACAATAGTGTAAATGGATCTAATTAGTCAGAATCCCATTTTAAATTTCTCCAGGGTTCTATCATCATTAGCCACACAGGATCTGAAAGTCTGCAGAATCATACAGTACCTGTAATCATCTCTACCGCTAACTCCACTAAAGTTTGTGGCATCAGTGAGAGGGCCATTAATTTATATGCCTTCATCGTACCCAACCCAACTACTGAAGAGGCTAAAGATAAGGAAGTCTGGTCCTTTGTTCCGCCTGGGAGAACTGCACTATCTGTACTGGGCAGCTCAATAAAAGATCCTTGCCGTGGAAATTCAAAGTGAATTGCTTCCAAGAGACAGGAATAGGCATGATCTGGCAGGCCCATCCCCAGAAACACTTCTGATTGCGGTGTTGGATTCTGACCACAGTTATGGCAGGTTTTAACTAAAACAGTTATAAATATTCAGGGCCACTGTCTTATTAATAATGAATTACAATGCCCACATTACACAATAAGATCAAATTGCTTACCTTACTGGCAAGTTGTCCGACACTACAGGCATGCTCAAGTTGCTTTGATTTTATATCCCACTGAAATACTGATTTGAATTTTTCGGCTTCCTCGCGGTACTTAATCTGAGTACAAAAATTCAGTAGACAGTTTACGATGATGAATTTTAAAACACATCTTTAGGGGTTCCTGTCCATAGTAATGCAGATATTGCAATTTCTTTTGAATCCAACCTCATATCCTTGACAACCAATGACATCACCTACAGGAGCCATGTACCTATTTTCTGTCTGTATTGTATTCCGTGTTGCGTGTTTATTATGGGTAATTTGTCATGTGGGTTGGGGTGTGGTAGAAGTGAGTGAGTATAATTATGTTCTCTTTGTCTTGGTTGTTCAGTTTAGTCTAGTTGAGAGTTAGAGGCAAATGAGGAATGATAAATGCTAAGCCAGGAAATTGGGGCCGAGAGGAAAATGGATCAGCCATGATGAAATGGTGATGGGCCAAATGGCCTAATTTTACCTCTATACCTTATGGTCATAATGTGTTAACAGCAGCTCCAACTCCAGCCATCTCCTACCACCAACAAAGTCTCAGACTGTAACTGTATGGAAGTAACTCCAAATTACTTGGTCACACATTGTCCTGACTTGGAAAACTCTCTGTTCTTACATTATTACAGAGCCTAAATCCTGAAACAAACAACACAAATAATACATCGAGAACTCCTTCCAACATGGACTGCAACAGCTCTAGCAGGCAGCTCCATTCGATAGATTCTGGAATTGTACCGGATGACTGGAAAATTGCAAATGTTACTCCGCTATTTAAGAAGGGTGGGAGGCAGCAGAAAGGAAACTATAGACCTGTTAACCTGACATCAATGGTTGGGAAGTTGTTGGAATCGATTGTTAGGGATGAGATTACGGAGTACCTGGAAGCACATGACAAGATAGGCCAAAGCCAGCATGGTTTCCTGAAAGGAAAATCCTGCCTGACAAACCTATTGCAATTTTTTGAGGAAGTTACAAGCAGGGTAGACAAAGGAGATGCAGTAGACGTGGTGTACTTGGATTTTCAGAAGGCCTTTGACAAGGTGCCACACAGGAGGCTGCTTAACAAAATAAGAGCCCATGGAATTACAGGGAAGTTACTAGCATGGGTGGAGTTTTCATTGATCGGCAGAAAACAGAGATTGGGAATAAAGGAATCCTATTCTGGCTGGCTGCCGGTTACCAGTGGAGTTCCACAGGGGTCGGTGTTGGGACCGTTGCTTTTTACAATGTATGTCAATGATTTCGACTACGGCATTAATGGATTTGTGGTTAAATTTGCCAATGATACGAAGGTAGGTGGAGGAGCGGGTAGTGTTGAGGAAACAGAGAGCCTGCAGAGACTTAGATAGTTTAGGGGAATGGACAAAGAAGTGGCAAATGAAATATAATGTTGGAAAATATATGGTTATGCACTTTGGTGGAAGAAATAAATGGGCAGACTATTATTTAGATGGAGAGAGAATTCAAAACACAGACTTGGGAGTCCTTGTGCAGGATTCCCTAAAGGTTAACCTCCAGATTCAGTCAGTGGTGAAGAAGGCAAATGCAATGTTGGCATTCATTTCTAGAGGTGTAGAATATAAGAGCAGGGATGTGATGTTGAGGCTCTATAAGGCACTTGTGAGACCACACTTGGAGTATTATGGGCAGTTTTGGACTCCTTATTTTAGAAAGGATATACTGACATTGGAGAGGGTTCAGAGAAAATTCATGAGAATGATTCCAGGAATGAAGGGGTTACCTTATGAGGAACATCTGGCAGCTCTTGGGCTGTATTCCCTGGAGTTCAGGAGAATGAGGGGGGATCTCATAGAAGCATTCTGAATGTTAAAAAGCCTGGACAGATTAGATATGGCAAAGTTGTTTCCCATGGTAGAGGAGTCTAGGACAAGAGGGCGTGACTTCAGGATTGAAGGACATGCAATAAGAACAGAGATGTGGAGAAATTACTTTAGTCAGAGGGTGGTAAATCTGTGGAATTTGTTGCCACGAGTGGCTGTGGAGGTCAAGTCATTGGGTGCATTTGAGGCAGAGATAGATAGGTTCTTGAGTAGCCCGGGCATCAAAGGGTATGGGGTGAAGGCAGGGGAGTGGGGATAACTGGAAGAATTGGATCAGCCATAATTGAATGGTGGAGCAGACTCAATGGACCGGATGGCCTACTTTTGCTCCTTTATCTTATGGTCTTATGGGTAATTAGAGATGGACAACAAATGTTCACATATGGTAAGCAAACAAAATAAAGTCCTTTTGTGTTCTAATTAGTTGTAATTAGCTCTGGATGCATGCTTCATTTCCTTGTTGGACTTTTCAGAATTAAACATTTTCAACTTGAGAGCAACAGGAACATTATATCACTGAAGTTGAATAGACTGAGTTAAATTCCTTTCTTCAAAAAATTCTGCTATGTAAGTAGATGGAGTGGTGATCTGCCCCATATAAATAAACAGAAACAGAAATCATTTGAAAAGCAAGAAACAGTAAACAGAGTTAACAGAAAGTAGATCGAACAATGCAGCTAAAAATTCAGCAATTTATTTACTTCAACTGCAAATTCTGGTCCCATGCCTAATTTGAAATAAGAGCAGAATTTCACCTCCAATAAATGGTGAAATATTAATAACATTTGGTTGTATACAGTGCCTATAAAAAGTATTCACCTCCCTTCGGATATTTTCATTTTTTATTGTTTTACAATGCTGAACCACAGCGGATATAATTTGGCTTTTTGACACCGATCAACAGAAAAAGACTCCTTTGTGTCAAAGTGATCTAAGTTAATTACAGATATAAAACACAAAATAATTCATTGCATAAGTAATCACACCCCCCCCCCCTTTAATATGACACACAAAATCATCACTGATGCAGCCAATTGGTTTTAGAAATCACATAATTCATTAAATGGAGACTACCAGGTGCAGTCAAGGTGTTAAAATTGAATGTAGAAAAATACACCCATATCTGGAAAGTCCAACTGTTGGTGAGTCAGTATCCTGGCAAAAACTACACCATGAAGAAAAAAGAACACTCCAAGCAACTTCACAAAAAGGTTATTGAAAAGCACAAGTCAGGAGATAGATACAAGAAAATTTCCAAGTCACTGAATATCCCTCAGAGTAGAGTTAAGTCAAATCATCAAGAAATGGAAAGAATATGGCACAGCTGTAAATCTGCCTAGAGCAGGCCATCCTCAGAAACTGGGTGACTATGCCAGAAGGGGACTAGTGCGGGAGGCCACCAAGAGACCTATGACAACTCTGGAGGAGTTACAAGCTTCAGTGGCTGAGATGGGAGATACTGCACATACAACTGTTACCCAGGTGCTTCACCAGTCACAGCTTTATGTGAGTGGCTAAGAGAAAGCTACCATTGAAAAAACACTCACATGAAATCTCGGCTAGAGTTTGCCAGAAGGTATGTGGGAGTCTCTGAAGTCAGCTGGAAGAAGGTGATATGGTATGATAAAACCAAAATTGAGCTCTTCGGCCATCAGACTAAACACTATGTTTGGTGCAAGCCAAACACCGCAGATCGTCAAAACACATCATCCCTACCATGAAGCATCACGCTGCGTCATGCTGTGGGGATGCTTCACTGCAGCAAACTCTGGAAGGCTTGTGAAGGTAGAGAGTAAAACGAATGCAGCAAAATGCAGGGAAATCCTGGAGGAAAAAGTGATGCAGTCTACAAGAGATTTGTTTTCCAGCAAGACAATGACACCAAGCATAAAGCCAAAGCCGCACAGGAATGGCTTAAAAACAACAAAGTTAATGTCCTGGAGTGGCCAAGTCAGAGTCCAGACCTCAATCCAATTGAGAATTTGTGCTGGACTTGAAAGGGGCTGTTCACTCATGATCCCCATGCTGTCTGACAGAGCTTGAACAATTTTGTAAAGAAGAATGGGGGAAAATTGCAGTGTTGAGATGTGCAAAGCTGATAGAGACCTATACATACAGACTCAAGGCTGTAATTGCTGCCAAAGGTGCATCTACTAAATACTGACTTGAAGGAGGTGAACACTTATGCAATCAATTATTTTGTGTTTTATATTTGTAATTAATTTAGATCACTTTGTAGAGATCAGTTTTCACTTTTACACGAAAGTCTTTTTCTATTGATCAGTGTCAAAAAAGCCAAATTAAATCCACTGTGATTCAAACGTAAAACAATAAAATATGAAAACTTCCAAGGGGGTAAATACTTTTTATAGGCACTGTACTCACTTACCTGCTTTAGAAGAAAAAGGATTTATATTTCCATTAAAAATATTACTATTTTTTTTTAAAAAATTAAATTTTTTTTAATTAAGCCGTACCACAAGCATTATAAATGTCTGTTCTGCACGGACTGAATTAGCACCACAGTCTGGTTGACTTGATCGTTACCCACAAAGTTCCATACTGTTCTATTCAGTTACTGGTATCAGTCAGAATTCATGTTGAATAGTATTAGATGAATTGAATTAGAATTAGACAAAATAAAATTCATTGAATAGTAGAATTAGACGAAATAGAATTCACATTGAATAATATTAGACGACCTTGTTCCTTCTTTGTAAATTAACACAAATGAGACATAGTCACTTTAAACAGAAAAAAAAATGTTATTTTGGTTTTGCTAGTTTCTGGTGCAGATTGAAATTTATATTCCATTTGTTATGGAATCAAGTTAAGCCCAAACTAAAGTGTAACTGGAATAAAAGACATTAGGGGCTGACAATAATGTTATACCAATGAACATTAACAACAAACGACATGCGAGCGGGTTTGCGAAAGCTATCATATATAACATAAGAAAATAGATAGAATGTGTATGCGACGACGTTTTCGTTATTTGCTTTTCGTACCTGCATGGTTAACTTATTAAGGATCGGTTTCAACGTACTAAGTCACGGCATTTTATTTTAGCAACACAAAAACAGATTTGTGATTTGTAACTAAAAGCAACAGAAGACGATAAGAGTTTACGAGAAGTTAAGCCGGGTGTATAATTTGAATTTGTACATGAAGTCGGAAGTTTCATGCCACATTTGCCATCCTGAAATAGATGTTCCCGTAACACGGGCTCCTTCCAAAATTTGGATATCACCAAAAGTTACTGGAAGCTAGTATTGAATCACTGTAAAACCTGTCCACTATGAAGTACTAAATTACCGGTAGATACAATTTACTAACTCATTTATTGTTTAAATTGAAATAATACCCATTCTTAAAGGAGACGACAAAAACCATTGGGACTCATTTCGAACTGTTGAAGTGACTGGCGCCTTGAGGGATCTTTAAGAATGAAATGTTTTCACGGTTTTTTTTGTGTACCCACCTCACTAGATTCGCTTTGCTTCTTTACGTTCATGTTCAGAGGAGTGTCAAGTATACTGGTGAACTTATTGACTTTGGGGTTGTGCCTGAGAATTAAGCAAAACCATTGCACTTAATTGATAAAAATGGAATTAATAGAACTGTCCAGTAAGTTCCCCTAAAGTTACCCAGGCAAGTTTCTCCAATCATACAATCTATTCTTACTATTAATAGGTTGACGAATTCCGATGGTATAAATATCTAAAATTAGAATAGTTGTGACACTGTCGGTGTACACAGGAAAAACAGAAATAGATTTGAGCCAGAATTACTAATGACATTGTTTTTAGTGTTAATATTTTGCTATATTTTAAAGATATAATAATCATAATATAATATTTCGCAAACTGTCACAGAAGTTCCCGCTAATATTAAAAATCACTTACGCCTGACAATATGGTTTCTTCTGATGGCTAATAAAATTGTTAACTGTTAGAATCATTTTGCAGACCTCACAATGAAAACAAGACTTGTGCCATGTCTGTGGATAGCAAAATAAACATGTTATTAATTGTCCATGATCTTCATTAGTAATGGTATTTCATTTAAAGTCTAGAGATTATCACTTACTTGATCCAAGCAAACTACTTTCTCCGCGGGATAAACCCCGAAACCACAGCGGGCGCACGGTGTATTCATTGTGAATGTTGATTTATAAGTCAAGGATAAAAACTTTACTTTCCCCCGAGCTGTGCTTTTTGGCCCCCGTCTTTTCACTGCGTCTGTACTCAAACCTGTCGCGAGCAGTCAAGAGCTTTATTTCACGGCTAATCCCGTCCTGTACCCACTCCTCATCCATTGGTCGGAACTATTCGTTACCGGGCTCGGATCTTCAGAATACGGTTTGTGAATGGTCAGCGAAGCGGTCAATCACAGAGCGCTCTCATGTGCGAGTTGTATCAGATTGGGAGAGTGACGGTGGTCAGAAATGTCTCGTCCCAAAATAGTAGGAAGTGATATGATACTGTTTACAATTTGACATCAACCACCTGTAAAAGGGAACTGACAACATATTACCAGCAAAATTAAAAAAAATAGTTAAATTAAGTTCAATAGCTTGAAGCACAATTCAGTTTCCTGTGGTTATTTTTTATTATTAATGGTCACAACACATGCTTTAAAGTTGTCCAGAGTTTTCCCAAGGTAAACTACTGGTTTATTATTGTTTGTTCAGTGTGTCTAGTATTTCTTTTCATTATCACTTTGGTTATCAACTAAATATCATAAACCAACACCGCAAATGGTGCATTCGAGTTGGACGTAGAAAGTTGGTGGGGGTATTGAGGGCTATGGTCAATGGGAAAAGATAGTTTAAATAATTCGGCATGGACTGGATGGGGTATGACTCTATGAACATAACTCGATTAATCAATGTTCCCATTAAACTTCAGAAGGTGTTGGAATCTAACATGTTATTAATCGAGAAGTGTGAATAGAATCAATACACGTCGTGCTCACCATGGCCATCACAACACGACTTACAGGGCAATGGAATGTTAACAGAAATAAATCAATCCGCCATGGTTACAGTTCAAATTTTTAATGTTTACTATTTCCTACTGTGTTCTTTTGCCTCTAAAAAGACAACTTTAGATCTGTGCTGAAAATCTGCATTGGTTTTAACGCAAACCAAAATAATAATCAATTTATCTACTTCAAAACTTCCACTATTTTGTTGGGGTTTGCTGTTCTGTGATCAGTAAAGCTGTCATTTACATGGCATCCGTGATTCATTTAGAATGAACGTTCATGTGTTATGATGTAATCATAAACCAAGAGTTAATTTGCTTTTTAAAGTATCTACAGTAACTATCATATGCAATGTCAACTTCCAATAATGATTTTAGAAGATTAATACACTCATCTTTTATAATACATTGTTTTTACCAATCAACTTTGAACATGGTCATCATCATCATTATGCATGTATTGTATGATGTGTGCGATCATCATCTTGACTGCGATTGTCCTTGGCAAGTTTTTCTGCAGAAGTGGTTTGTCATTGTCTTCTTCTGGGCAGTGTCATTACAAGATGGGTGAACCCAGCCATTATAAATTCTCTGCAGAGATTCACACACAAAGTGGTGGAGGGACTCAGCAGGTCCGGCAGCATCCATGGAATTGAACAAACAGCTGATGTTATGGGCCAAGACCCTTCATCAGGATTCTTCGGAGATTGTCTGCCTGGTGTCAGTGGTCACATAACCAGGACTTGTGATACACACCACCTGCTCCCATGACTTCACATGACCCTGATCGGGGGGCTAACCTTACCAAAGGGTGACCTGCAGGATAACAAAGGGAAGGAGCACCTTACCCTCCTTCGGTAGAGATGTATCTCCATCCTGCCCCATGAAGAACCAGTTAAACCAAATGATAAGAATAACAAATGAATAAAACTCTTGCATGACTTAACAGAGTGTCATTTAAAGACAGTGATTCAATTGACTTAGTGTTAATGAGCTACATGTGTTTTAGACACATAGCTAGATAGATACTTTATTCCCAAAGGAAATTACAGTGTCACAGTAGCATTACAAGTGCACAGATATAAATATTAGGAGGCAAAAATAAAAAATTAAGTTACTTCAAACAGTGTAACAGGAGGGAGTCATCACTTCCCCAACTATAAGTTGAGTCATTATAAAGTTCAATGGCAACAATGACCTCATATAGCACTCTTTGGAACAGCACAAGATTGAGTGCAGCATTAATGAGTCCTGTGAAGAACTGACGTAAAACAGGAAGATTTTAAAGACACTCAGCAGATCAGACGGCATCTGTGGAGAGAGACAGAGGTAAAGTTTCAGGTCAATGGCCCTTCATTGGAACTGAAAAGTAAGAAAATATGTGCATTTTAAGTTATAGAAGAATTGGAGGAAGGGGAGAAGTGAATGTCTGTGATAGGGTGGAGATTATGGTTATCTGGTTATCCAAGTAAAAACGTCATTTTTGCTGTCATAGAACATTACAGCACAGAAACAGGCCTTTTGGCCCTTCTTGACTGTGCCGAACCATTTTTCTGCCCAGTCTCACTGACCTGCACCTGGACCATATGCCTCCATACACCTCTCATCCATGTACCTGTCCAAGTTTTTCTTAAATGTTGAAAGTGAGCCTGCATTTACCACTTCATCTGGCAGCTCATTCCACACTCCCACCACTCTGTGTGAAGCCCCCCCTAATGTTCCCTTTAAACTTTCCCCCTTCACCCTTAACCCATGACCTCTGGGTTTTTTTTCTCCCCTTCCCTCAGTGAAAAAAGCCTGCTTGCATTCACTATCTATACCCATAATTTTATATACCTCTATCAAATTAATCACTAATCACTGGAAGGGGGCAGTACCTATGTTGAAGGGGCTTATTGTGTCCATTCTGGGGCAGTCCACTCACCTTAGGTCCCCACTGACACTCCTGTGGCTCAAAGTAACTGTTCACATGTGACAGCAGCCACACCCCTGTACACCACTTCGACAGGCGGGCTAAACCAGGTGAGGGTAGCTGGCTGGCCTCATACTCTGGTGAGGTAAGGACATGCCTGTCCTAGCATGTGAAGTCAGCTCATCCAGCGGACTAGGCGGATGGGATCTACACAGATCCAACGGCCGGGAAGGTGGTTTTGCAACACTCTGGAGAGCAAAGGGCAATGCAAGGCACAGAAGACGTCATGTCATCCACTGCAGCCAAGGAAGATCCCATTTTGTAGTGCTTGTTTATACCACTGAAGCTGGATTTCTGAGGTTGCGAGAGTCGAACTTCCCCAGTGCAATCACTTTTCCACTATAAAAACTCCCCCACATAGTCCGTCGTATCCGACAACAGTAAAACCTATCACCAGACAAGAATTAATCATAGCTGATGTGCTGGGAAGCATGCAAATGAACAGAAGTGAATGAAAACAGTATGTGTTAACGACGGCATACGGAAACTGTGGAGTTACTGGGAATCTGGAATAAAACACAGAAGACAATGATGAAAATACTCAATCAGTTCCTGTGTGTGGAGAAGTACAAAGCTGAATTAATCCTACAGATGAATGGCTTTCTTCAGAACTGACCAAAAAAGGCTGATTAACTGAATTTATTGAATTCAATATTGAGTCCATAAGTCTACAGGTGCTTTGGTGTAAGATGAGATGGTGCCCTTCGAGTTTATGTTGGGTATTAAGCTCAGTATTATATAGAAGACCTACACATAGAGTTCAGAGTGGGAGTCAGATGAAAAATTAAAGGGCGAGATGACAGGAAGAGCAAGATTCACAGGTGTTCTGTGCAGTGTCAAACCAATCTGCATTTGTTTTCTCTGATTTAAAGAAATCTTCAATGTAGCAAGGGATACATGTACTTAATTCGATGATATGCAAAAGTGAACACTGTCCACCAGCCTATGACAGAGGAAAATCACGAATCGTCTCAACCCCAGAATACTGCCACGGGAATTCCTCAGTGAAGATCTACAGCCAATTATCTTCACCCAGTTCATCCATGATGGCCTTTCCTACATGTCAGAAATGGAGACATTTGCTGATGATTGCATAATGTTCATTGCCACTCTAAATTTCTCCAAAAAATGAAGCAGCCCATGCAGTGGGACATTCAGGGATGGGCTGAGGAACATTTTTCAGTTCCAGGTGATGACATCTGCAACAAGAGAAAATCTATCCTCTTTATCCATGACATTTGGTGTTGGCATTGTGAAGGCTCCAATTTCAAATATCCTGGAGAGTGGCAGAATACAGCTAAGACCAGCAACCAATCCAAACGTCAGAAGTTTGGAGAAGAAAGGACTTCAATCAGGTCCACTGCTTGAGCATAGAAGGCAGCAAAAGGTAGTGAAAGCATAATAGAGCTTTGATCAGAGACCAATCAGCCTCTGGTATTGATTAGTAAGATCAAATTAAAGAAAAGCAGGGGCAAGCGCAGTGGCCATCGTCAGAGTGGACATAGTCAGAGTGGTGATCTTGAGGCTTTAGGTCTTCAAGGCTTCAGAGCTGAGAAGCATCACTCAGTGAAAGCAAAGGAAAGAAAAGCTCAAGATTTTTTCTTCTCTTCTTTATATCTGTTCAGCTGGGGCAGTAGAGATGCCAAGCAGGATAGTGCAATGCTCCTCTTGTTGGGATATAGGCAGGAAGAGAGACCCCCAGTGTCCCTGACAACTACAACTGTGAGAAGTGCATCCAGCTGCAGCTTCTAACAAACTGCACTAAGGAGTTGGAGCTGGAACTGGGTGAACACCATTTGGGAGGCTGAAGGGGGGATAGATAGGACATATAGAGGGGTAGTTACACCCAGGGTGCAGGACACAGGAAACTGGGTGACAGCCAAAAAGGGTTAAGGAGCCAGTGCAGAGTACACCTAGGGCCATCCCCCTCAACAACCTTTGGATACTGTCAGGAGTGATAACCTAACAGAGAGTCACAGTGGTCAGGTCTCTAGCACTGAGCCTGCCTCTGTGATCAGAAGGGAAGTGGAGGAGGAGAGGCACACTATGGTGATACGGGATTCATTAATTAGGGGAATGGACATGTGGATGGGAATGAGATTCCTGCATGGTATGTTGCCTCTCAGCTGCCAGGGTCCAGGATACTTTGATCACGTCCTCGGCATTCTTAAGTACGAAGGTGAACAGCCAGAAGTCATGGTCCATGTAGGATGACATGACAATGACATGGGCAAGATGAGTGACGAGGTTCTGCAGAGGGGGTTCAAGGGGTTAGGGGCTTAGTTAAAGGCCAGGACCTCCAGGGTTGTGATCTCAGGATTGCTACCCATGCCACGTGCTATTGGGGGCAGAACTAGGAAAATTGTAGAGTTTAATATGTGGCTAAGGAGTTAGTGTAGGAAGGAAGACATAAAATGTTTGGATCACTGGGCTCTCTTCCAGGGAAGATGGGACCTGTACAAAAAGGACAGTTTGCACCTGAACTCTAATACCTATTGGGAAGGTTTGTTAATGCTGCAAGGTGGGGGGTTAAACTAGAGTTAAGGAACTGCAAGGGTAAGATGTCCAGATTGGGGTTGTATAAAGACCCCCAAACAGTAGTAATGATGTGGCCTACAAATTATGGAGGGAGATCGAAAAGGGGCAATTTTACAATAGTCACAGGGGGCTTCAATATGCAGATAGATTTGGAAAAATCAGGTTAGTGCTGGATTGCAGGAGTGGGAATTTCTAGAGTGTCTATGAGATGGCTTTTTATAGCAGCTCGTGGTTGAGCCCACCAGAGGGTCAGTTATTCTCGATTGGCTGTTGTGCAATGAACCAGAATAGATTATAGACCTTACGGTAAAAGAACCCATAGGAGTAAGTGATCCTAATATGATTGAATTCATGCTGGGATTTGAGAAGGAGAAGCTAAAGTCAGACGTATCAGTGTTACAGTGGAGTGAAGGGAATTACAGAGGCATATGACAGGAGCTGGCCCAAATTAATTGGAAGGGAACACTGGCAGGGATGATAGCAGAGCAGCAATGGCTGGAATTTCTGGAAGGCACAGGATATATACATCCCAAAGAGGAAAAAGTATTCTAAAGGCAAGATGACACAACCATGGCTAACAAAGGAAGTCAAAGCCAACAAATAAGTTAAAGAGGCCGGTTAACAAGCTATGAGCCCATGATATTGCAAGAAAGATTCTAGCATGATTAAAGCAGTGGCTGATTGGCAGGAGGCAAAGAGTGGGAATAAAGGGAGCTTGTCTGGCTGGGGTTTGTGTCAGAACCGATTCTCTTTTTTTTTTCCACATCGTATGTCAATGATTTGGATGATGGAATTAATGTCTTTGTTAAAATGTTTGCTGACGATATGAAGACAGGTGGAGGAGCAGATTGCTTGAGGAAGTAGAGAAGCTGCTGAAAACTTAGACTGGTTTGAGGAATTGGCAAAGCAGCAGCAGATGGAATATAGTGTTGGGAAATGTACGGTCATGCACTTTGGTAGAGAAATTAAACGGTTGACTATTTTCTAAATGGAGGGAAAATACAAAAAAAGGTGCAAAAGGACTTTGCAGTCCTTGTGCAGGATTCCTAAAGGTTAATTTGCAGGTTGAGTCTGTGGTGAGGAAGGCAAATGCAACATCAGCATTCATTTCAAGAGGAGTAGAATATGAAAGCAAGGATGTAATGTTGAGAATTTATAAAGAACTGGTGAGACCTCGCTTGGAGTATTGTGAACAGGTTTGGGCCCCTTAATTTAGAAAGAAAGTGTTGAAACTGGACAGGGTTCAAAGGAGATTCACAAAGGATTGAATTGCTTGTCATACAAGGAGCGTTTCATAGCTCTGTGTCATAAGGTGGGCGTTGGGAACAGACCCAAGTGCAAGACACAGACACTGAAGTACTAGGGAGAGGACTAGGTGTATCAAGAAAGCAAGGAAAGTGGGGAAGAGATGACGCTGGACAAGACACAGGCCCTGAACAAGACTAGGAGACAGGGCATGGGCTAGGACTAGAGCAGGAAAGTGGGACCTAGACAGGGAACTAGGAACCTGGACAAGGACCAAGCCAGAGACTGGACAGGGACCTGGAACCTGGGTCTTGACTCAGGCTTGGACTCCGGATCCAGGCGAGGACTGGACGTGGCAAGGCAACAGGACTGGATGTGGGGGCAGGACGTGGGACCCCAGGGCTGGACGAGGACATGAAGCTCAGACTTGGTCTTGATCGAGGGAGAGCAGGAACGCAGAGCCCAGGTCGAGGGAGAGCAAAATAGAAGCGGGGAGAGGCATAGCTGGACACAGACACTTGCCCTGGATGAGACCAGGAAAGGGCCTAGGCTACAACTTGGACGCGGGCTGGAACACAGGACCCCTCCTTGGGGACAGGACATAGGGCCGGGACTCACACATGAACACTAAACACACAGGGACACAGAGACAGTTCCAAGCTCAACGATAGATAGTTCCTTCTGTTGGCGTGGCAAGGCTCTAGTCTCACTCCAGCGGCATAACTTGACGGCGATACAGGCAAGGACGCAGGCATGGGTAGCCAGCAGGGCTTCAGAGGGAAGGAAGGGAACAGTCCAGCCTCAGGGTAATGGCAAAGATAGCCTGACATACCCAACGGAGGCAAGGACAGGAAGGGACAGATCCCACCGTAGGGTTAATGGCAAGGACGGTCTGACTTACCCCAAGGACAGGAAGGGACAGATCCCACCATTGGGTAACGGCAAGAACGGCCTGACTTACCCCACAGAGGCAAGGACAGGATACCAACAAGACGAACCAGCAACCACACTCGAACCCAGGGCTACTTATATTCCAGCCCAAATATGAGAATCAGGTGCCTGTGATTAAGCCCAACTGAAACAGACAGCCAGAAGACCCGGAGTCCGGAGTACATGGACCAGATCATGAACCGGAACGTGGATTTCATGGATCGGACCATGCCTCTCTGAGTCTGTATTAACTATAATTCAGAAGAATGAGGGGTGATTTCATTGAAACCTAGCGAATGGTGAAAGGCCTTGATAGATTGGATGTGTAGATGATATTTCCTATGGTGCTATGGTGGGAGAGTACAAGACCCGAGGACACTGCATCTGAATTGAGGGGTGTCCTTTATAGAATGGAGATGAGGAGGAATTTCTTTAGCCAGTGAGTGGTGAATCTGTGTAATTTCTCTAGCCATATGCAGCTGTGGAGGCCAAGTCTTCATGTATACTTAAGGCAGAGATTGATAGATTCTTGATTGGTCAGGGCATGCAGTGATACGGGGAGAAGGCAGAAGATTGGGGCTGACAGGAAAATTGGATCAGCCATGATGAAATGGTGGAGCAGACTCGATGGGCCAAATGGCCTAATACTGCTCCTATATTTTATATACATACTTATATATTACAACAGTATTAAGCAAAAGTCTTAGGCACCCTAACTATATATATGTGCCTATGACTTTTGTACTGTACACCAGATGTACAAGAGAAGACTAGCCAATTAACTTCATGGATGAAGTTCCAATCTACCAGTCCAATATACTCCTTCACAACTGTAGCACAACTTTAGTATGGCCTACCTGCCAGATTCTCTAGAACAACTGAATATGCATCCTTCAGCATGATCTCATATCTGTGTGGCTCCCATCCAGTAAAAAAAGAGCCTACTTGATGGCTCCAGATTTACCAAAATAAACATTCATGCCTTCCACGATCAGCACCCCTTGGCCGCAGTTTATGCTATCTACAAAAAAAAACCCAGCAATTATTCACTCAGGTTAATTCAAGAGCATGTCCCAAACTTGGAAGTATGGAGTGTTTTGTACTTAATATTTCTGTGGCATTTAAGTAATATTGTAAATATCTTGTTTAAGCATCCTTATTCATTTCATTAACTTAAGGGTTATATGTAAAAATAGGTAAATTACATTTGTCATGATGTGACCCATGATATGTGTGCACCTTGCTTAAAGTATACACAAACTGAAACTCACATCTCTTGGGCTCCTGTCTTTTTCTTCAAATTGATTTTACGTTTTGGAGTTACAAAGCCTAACATGGAGCACCTCCAATGGAAGAATTATCATCACTTCATAAAGATCAAGAAGTCATCTGTTCAGGCCTCCTAATATGTATCTTTGAAGCCTGCCAGTGACACTTGAAGTTTTGATAATCCTCCAATGTTCCAAGTTCAAAGTAAAACTTATGAGCAGAGTACACACGTCACCACATACAACCCTGAGATTCTTCTTCCTGGGACTGTACTCAGCAAATCTAGAGAACAGCGACTGTAACCAGGATCAATGAAAGAGCAAGAGCATAGATTACAATCAACTGTGCAAATGCAAATACAAATAAATAGCAATAAATAACGAGAGCATGGAATAACAAGATAAAGAGTCCTTAAAGTGAAATAATCGGTTGTGGGAACACCAGAAATAGAATGAGTGTAGTTATCCTTTTTCGTTCAAGAGCTTTATGGTGGAGGGGTAGTAAATATTCTTGAACCTGGTGGTGAGAGTCCTGAGGCACTTGTACCTTCTACCTGATGGCAGCCGCGAGGAAAGAGCATGACCGGGGTGGTGAGGATCTTTGATGATCGATGCTGCTTTTCTGCAATGTTTCATATGTTGGCCTCGAGAGACAGATAAGTAGGTAACAGTCAGCAGAGGGAAGGGCAAGAGTCAGATACTAGAAAGTACCCCTATGGCTGTCCTCCTTAACAATAAATACTCCTGTTTGAGTACTGTTTGGGTGGGGGGGGGGGGGGGAAGAGAAGAGAGAAGTAACAGTGGCCTTGCCTCTGACACAGACTCTGGCCCTGTGGCTCAAAAGGGTAGGAAAAGGAAGAAGATGGCAGCAGTGATAGGGGACTCTATAGTTAGAGGGGGGACAGATAGGTGATTCAGGATAAATGCATGGGTGAGGGATTGGAGCAAGGGGCAGGGATTCAGATTTCTGGATCATTGGGACCTCTTTTGGGACAGGCATGACCTGTACAAAAAAGGATGGGTTGCACTTGAATCCAAGGGGAACCAATATCCTGGCAGGGAGGTTTGCTAAGGTTATTGGGGAGAGTTTAAACTAAAATTGCTGGGGTTGGGAACCAAACTGAAGAGATGGAAGAAGGGGCAGTTAGCTCACAAATAGAGAAAGCTTGTAGGCAGTGTGAGAGGGAGGATAGGCAGGTGATAGAGAAGGGATGTGCTCAGACTGATGGCTTGAGATGTGTCTATTCTAATGCAAGAAGCATAATGAACAAAGCGGATGAACTTACAGCATGGATCAGTATTTGGAGCTATGATGTGGTGGCCATTACAGAGACTTGGATAGTTCAGGGGCAGGAATGGCTACTTAGAGTGCCAGGCTTTAGATGTTTCAGAAAGGACAGGGAGGGAGGTAAAAGAGGTGGGGTGTGGCACTGCTGATCAGAGATAGTGTCACGGCTGCAGAAAAGGAGGAAGTCATGGAGGGATTGTCTACGGTTGGAAGTTAGAAACAGGAAGGGATCAATAACTCTACTGGGTGTTTTTTTATAGACCATCCAATAGTAACAGGGACATCGAGGAGCAGATAGGGAGATAGATTCTGGTACAGTGCAGTAATAACAGGGTTGTCGTGATGGGGGATTTTAATTTCCCCAGTATTGATTGGCATCTCCCTAGAGCGAGGGGCTTAGATTGGGGGGGGGGGGTGTTCAGGAAGGTTTCCTGACACAGTATGTAGATAAGCTTACAAGAGGAGATGCTGTACTTGATCTTGATCTGGTATTGGGAAATGAACCTAGTCGGGTGTCAGATCTCTCAGTGGGAGAGCATTTTGGAGATAGTGATCACAATTCTATCTCCTTTACCATAGCATTGGAGAGGGATAGGAACAGACAAGTTAGGAAAGCGTTTAATTGGAATAAAGGGAAATATGAAGCTATCAGGCATAAATTGGGAACAGATGTTCTCAGGGAAACATACGGCAAAAATGTGGCAAATGTTGAGGGGATACTTGCATGGCATTCTGCACAGGTACGTTCCAATGAGACAGGGAAAGGATGGTAGGGTACAGGAACCATAGTGTACAAAGGCCGTTGAAAATCTAGTCAAGGAGAAAAGCTTACAAAAGGTTCAAAAAAACTAGGTAATGATAGAGATCTAGAAAATTATAAGGCTAGCAGGAAGGAGCTTAAGAATGAAATTAGGAGAGCCAGAAGGGACCCTGAGAAGGCCTTGGTGGACAGCATTAAAGAACCCCCCCCCCCCCCCCCAAGGCATTCTACAAATATGTGAAGAGCAAGAGGATAGGACGTGAGAGAACAGGACCAATCAAGTGTGTATGGAACCGGAGTAGGTAGTGGAGGTACTTAATGAATACTTTGCTTCAGTATTCACTACAGAAAAGGACCTTGGCAATAGCGGACTAAAAAGCTTAAACATATGGGCATTAAGAAAGAGGATGTGCAGGAGCTTCTGGAAAGCATCAAGTTGGATAAATCACCAGGACTGAACATGATGTACCCCAGGCTACTGTGGGAGGCGAGGGAGGAGATTGCTAAGCCTGTGGCAGTGATCTTTGCATCATCAATAGGGACAGGAGAGGTTCCGGAGGAATGGAGGGTTACAGATGTTGTTCCCTTATTCAAGGGTGTAAAGATAGCCCAGGAAATTATAGACCAGTGAGTCTTACTTCAGTGGTTGGTAAGTTGATAGAAAAGATCTTGAGAGGCAGGATTTATGAACATTTGGAGAGGCATAATATGATTAGGAAAAGTCAGCTTGGCTTTGTCAAAGGCAAGTTGTGCCTTACGAGCCTGATCGAATTTTTTGAAGATGTGAGTAAACACATTGATGAAGGTAGAGCAGTAGATGTAGTGTATATGGATTTCAGCAAGGCATTTGATAAGGTACCCCATGCAAGGCCTATTGAGAAAGTAAGGAGGCATGGGATCCAAGGGGACCTTGCTTTGTAGATCCAGAATTGACTTGCTCACAGAAGGCAAAGAATGGTTGTAGACGGGTCAAATTCTGCATGGAGGTTGGTGACCAGTGGTGTGCCTCAGGGATCTGTTCTGCGACCCCTTCTCTTTGTGATTTTTATAAATGACCTGGATGAGGAAGTGGAGGGATGGGTTAGTAAATTGGCTGATGACACAAAGGATAGTGTGGAGGGCTGTCAGAGGTTACAGTGGGACACTGATCAGATGTAAAACTGGGTTGAGAAGTGGCAGATGGAGTTCAACCTAGATAAGTGTGAGGTGGTTCATTTTGGTAGGTCAAATATGGTGGCAGAATTTTGGTAAGACTATTACTATTTATTAATGGTAAGACTCTTTGTAGTGTGGAGGATCAGAGGAAGCTTGGAGTCTGAGTCCATAGGACACTCAAAGCTGCTGCACAGATGGACTCTGTAGTTAAGAAGGCATACGGTGCATTGGCCTTTGTCAACCATGGGATTGAGTTCAGGAGCCGAGAGGTAATGTTACAGTTATATAGACCCTGGTCAGACCCCACTTGGAGTACAGTGTTCCTTTCTGGTCATCTCACTACAAGGAGGATCTGGAAACTATAGAAAGGGTGCAGAGGAGATTTACAAGGATGTTGCCTGGATTGGGGCGCATATCTTATGAAAACAGGTTGAGTGAACTTGGCCTTTTCTCCTTGAAGCGACGTAGAATGAGAGGTGACCTAATAGAGATGTACAAGATGATGAGAGGCATTGATCATGTGGATAGTCAGAGGCTTTTCCCCCAGGGCTGAAATGGCTAGCACGAGGGGACAGTTTTAAGGTGCTTGGAAGTACAGAGGAGATGTCAGGGGTAAACTTTTTCCGCAGGAAGTGGCGAGTACATGGAATGGGCTGCCGGTGATGGGTCTTTTAAGAGGCCCCTGGATAGGTACACGGAGCTTAGAAAAATAGGTAATTTCTAAAGTAAGTACATGTTTGGCACAGCATTGTGGGCCAGAGGACCTGTTTTGTGCTGTAGGTTTTCTGTTTCTATATAGATGTGCTCAGTTGTTGGGAGGGTTTACCCATGATGTACTGAGCTGAATCTACTACCTTTTGTAGGATTTTCTGTTCAAAGGCATTGATGTGCCCATACCAGGCCAAAATACAGCCAGTCACTCAGTTTACAACTGAGCACTGAATATTCTACATTTTCCCTGTAGACCATAAAAGCAAATACATTCCTGGGAAAGTGAAAATGAAACTTAAAATATTTCATTGCCTGGGAGTTGATATTACAGATTGTGAGAGGGTGATTGCAACAAAACTCAAAAAGATCAATAGCATTTGGAATGAGAGAGTCTGACTGAATCAGAATCAGGTTTCATACCTCGGGCATATGCCGTGAAATCTGTTGTCTTTGCAGCAGCAGTACAATGGTATTCACAATAATAGAGAAAAACAGAATTACTGGCAGTATATATTCATTAAATAGTTAAAATAAATAAGTTGTTCAAAATAAATATTTTAAAAAAGCAGTGAGGTCGTGTTCATGGGTTCATTGTCCATTCAGAAATCTGATGGCAGAGGGGAAGAAGCTGTTCCTGAATCATTGAGTGAGTCCCTTCTGGCTTCTGCACCTCCTTCCTGATGGTATCAATGAGAACAAGGCATGTCCTGGATTATGTGGGTCCTTAATGAAGAATGCCACCTTTCTGAGTCATCACTCTTTGAAGATGTCCTGGGTACGACAGAAGATAGTGCCCATGATGGAGCTGACTAAGTTTAACACTCTCTGCAGCTTATTCAATCCTGTGCAGTAGCCTCCCCCCAACCCACCCCATACTACACAATGATGCAGTCAGTTAGAATGCTCTCCACAGCCGTAAAAATTCACAAATATTTTTGGTGGCATACTAAATCCCTCAAACTCCTAATGAAATAATTATCACTGTCATGTCTTCTTTGTAGCTGCATCGATATGTTGAGCCCAGGATGGATCCTCAGATATTGACACCCAGGAACTTGAAATTGCTCACTCGTTCCATTTCTGATCCTTTCTCTGAGGACTAAAGTGGGTTGCCTCTACTTACCCTATCTGATGTACACAATCAGTTCTTTGGTCTTACCGAAATTGAGTTCAAGGTTGTTGCTACGACACCACTCAACTAGCTGATATATCTCGCTTCTGTATGCCCTCGTCATCATTTGAAATTCTGCCAATAGTTCCATCATCAGCAAATTTATAGTTGGCATTTGAGCTGTGAACTGCCCTTCTCCATTTGAACTCCCTGCCCAATCACAACATCACTAGTTCTGCAACAATTTAAGAAAGTGGCTTATCACCATGTTCCCAATGCCAACAGAGATAACCAATAAATGCTGGTCTTGCCCAAGATGGCGAGATCCCAAAGTTTAATAAAAACAGGCAAGACAGACATAGCCACACTCACCCATACACTATGCCAGCAGTTGCAATTATCTACAGGATACTCCAGGACAACTCAATCCTCCAGCAACACCTCCCAAACATGTGACCTCCAACCCCTTGGAAAGTTTAGTGGGAATACAGAATAACACCATAACACCAAGTTAACACCATCTCAACATAAACCTTGTTCATCATCCCAGACAGCTTCCTAAAAATCCTATTTAACAGGACTGCTGTGGCATTTACATTCATGGGCTCCAATAATCCTCAAATGCCCGGTGCTGTCTATAATATAAACTGGGAATACATAATAAATACCCACATTGGATTGGATAAAGGGCTTCGGAATCAGATTTATTATCACTGAAACACATGAAATTTGTTATTTTGCAAGCACATAAAAATTGTATGTATTACAAAACTAAATAGTGCAAAGAAAAAAACATTATCAAGGCAGTATTTTCATGGATAGTCCAGAAATCTGATGGCAGAGAAGCTGTTTTCAAATCATTGAGTGTGGGTCTTCAGGCTCCTGTACCTCCTCCCCGATGGCATATCACACTGGTGTTAGATACTGCATTATAGAGCGGGTAACATCTAAAGCTGTACGTACAATACTGAAGTTCCATCCAGTTACGAACACAATCAAACTAAGCTTTTTAACAAAGAGAATTAGAATTTGCATTGCAATTCTCAATGGCATTTATAGCCAAGTGTTCACTGGAGTAAAATTTTTGAACCAATTCCAGGTAAGCATAGTACGTTCTTTTTCTAGAAACCCCCTTTTAATGAGAAACTTACCAATTCAGATTATAACGGCTTGCTTCAGAGAACAAGTACATTCGCTGTCTACAAGCCAGGATGAGATTTCTACCTCAGCGACACACTTATTCCTTTGACCCAAGTAACACCTGGGCAAAATGGACTTCACTCGTCATTAACCAACTCAGCTGCGAGGAGATTGGAACCATGTGAATTTCCTGTACACGGATCACTCCAAAATCACCACGTGGAATAGTCACGAGTATTTTGCTATCAGCATGATTAAGGGCGAATGAATAATGTTTTCATTAAGTATTGCATTTTAAAATTCTTAACAAACCTGATATATCTAGGCAATTGGGGCATTACGAGCGATAAATTAAAACTTTTTTCTGCATGTTGACGTTCATTTGCAAATATAACGATCAATAATTAACCAGCCGTTAAATAATAAATTGCCAGGCAAGAGTTTAATAGAAACTGAGTCATTAGCAGCGAATAAGATCAGAAGACTTGACATACTATTATCTAGCGGTCTGTTTTTATCCAATCATATCGATCAAAGCTAATTGTGTAAATAGCTACGTTGAGAGCGGATGTAGAGGCGGGGTTAGTTTTCAATCCAATTTTAAAACAGTTTGTTTCGCTTTGTACTTGTTCTACAACATACCCTTTACAGTAGACTACCATGGTACGAAAAAGCAATTCCTTTGGCGTTGTTATATGGCTCCTCATCGGCAGTGGTAAGTTTGTAAATGTTAACATTGAGTTGGGGGGTGTTGGGAACTATTGGTAACTTCCGCGTTTAGTAATAAAGATAAAGCGGCCGCAGGTGTGTGCGTAGCAGAGCCCTGTAAACTCCAGTTGAAACAGTTCCGGGTGGAGTATTTAATATACAAGGAGTTCTCCCCAGTGCCAGACCATTATGAATTTGAAGAAATTATTTCCACGCGCTATTTTGGAGTGGTCAAAGTTCTCAGTAGTGAAGTTTCGGCGTCTGTCATGTATGGGGCTGGCTCTTTTGGGGCTCCCTTCTGTAAGAATCAGATTAACCTAAAAACGCTAACACGAGTTTTTCCATAACATCCAAAACATAACTTTTGTGCTAAAGAGCCAATTTTTATCTCTTCGAGCAATGACCACGTGAAGAGATTCTGGCGTGATAAGGTTCCTCATTAGTGACTTGAAACTTCCGATTTCCATTTTGAGTTGTGTTTTCACGATGTCCTGGGCTGGGTATATTTAGGGGTGGGGTATTCCTTTAAGACGTGAACATTTCCTTATAATTAGACACAAATTAAATGCTGCTGCTGAAATTATCGTCGGATTTTGGTTGTGTATTTTACTTTTTGCTTAATAGTTGTTCCTAGTCTGTTAGTCTTGGTCTTTTTTTTTAGAAAATCCCGCCCTCGACCAAGGTTCAAAGTTAAATTTATTATCAAAGCACATATATGTCACTATATACAGCACTGGGAGTCATTTTCTTACGGGCATTCATAGCAAATACAATAGAACGAATGAAACCCAAGTTACCCTTGGCCCAATAGTTGTCCAACTTACAGAAATATCAGGATGATGTTAGTTTCCAGCTGTTTTTGCTTTGCTTAAAAGAAATTTGGAGACATGAAATAAAAACATACATTGGAAATCCTGAAAAGATGGGAAATGCTGGAATAGTTCATTAGACTGGGCAGCGTCTGTGGGGGTAGAATTCGACCTATTGCAGAGTTTGAGTTGAAATGTTGGCCATTCGTCCCCTCCAAGCCTCCAGCACGTACAGCATCCTGGCTCTCCGAATGGTGGTCAGGCAATATTGATGCGGAAGCAATATATACGGTGCCTTGCAAAAGTATTCAGCTACTTTGCTCACATAAATGAGTATTACAACCACGGATTTTTGATAAATTTAACTAGGAATTTTTATTTGTGAACACATGCTCATTTTTCTAAAGTCCCCCAAACAGGCAAAATTTTAAAGCATGAAAAAACAAAATTCAAAAGCAGAAATGTCAGCAGTTCAAAAGTATTCATTCCCCTTTGCTCTGTACTTAGTTGAACCACCTCACAGCCATCAGAACCTTTTGGATGTGTCTATATTAGCTTTGCATAATGTGGTGGAGCAAATTTGCCCATTCCTCATGCAAAATTGCTCAAGCTATGCCAGGTTAGTTGGGGAATGGTGGTGATCAATCTTGAGGTCTTGTCAGATGTTCAGTCAGGTTAAGGTCAGGATTCTGGGACACTGAACGGCATCAGTTTCCTTCATCTGAAGCACTTCTATGGTGGCTCTGGCCATGTGCTTGGGGTTGTTGTCCTGCTGAAAGATGAACTTCCTTCCTACTTTATGCTTTCTGGCAGAGGCTAACAGTTTTTTAAATCCAGGATCTCTCTGTATTTAGCAGAATTCATCTCATCAATCCCTTCTCATCAGTGCTGGCAGTGGTGGAGTCAGATACGATAGGGTCTTTTAAGAGACTCTTGGATAGGTACATGGAGCTTAGAAAAATAGAGGGCTATGGGTAACCCTAGATAGTTCTAAGGTAAGGACATGATCGGCATAGCTGTGTGGGCCGAAAGCCTTGTATTGTGCTATAGGCTTTCTGTGTCTAATCCTGACCATATTTTCAGCCCCTGCTGCTGAAAAACATCCCCATATCTCCTCCATACTTTACAGTAGGGATGGTGTTACCTAGCTGGTGCACTGTATTAGATTTATACCACATGTACTGCTTAGTGTTGAAGCCAGGAAGTTCCACTTTAGTCTCATCTGAGCACAAGACCTTTTACCACATTTTTACAGTATTTTCTAAGTGATGTTCGTCATGGTCCAGTCTGTAAAGTCTGCGTTCCATTTCATGGTTCGGTCCATGTACTCCAGACTCCGGGTCTTCTGGCTGTCCCTTGTTTCATTTGGGCTTAATCATAGACACCTGATTCTCACATTGGGGCTGGAATACAAGTAGCCCTGGGTTTGAGTGTGGTTGCTGGTTCATCTTGTTGGTATCCCGTCCTCACCTCTGTGTGGGTAAGTCGGGCCGTTCTTGCCGTTACCCTACAGTGGGATCTGTCCCTTCCTGTCCTTGCCTCCATGTTCAAGGCTCCGAGGAGGTTCCAGTCCGTGTCCAAGTTGTACCCTAGGCCCTGAGTCCTGGTCTCATCCAGGGCTAGTGTCTGTGTCCAGCTATACCTCTCCCCACTTCTACTTTGCTCTCCCTCAACCTAGGCTCTGCATTCCTGCTCTCCCTCAATCTGGACCAAGTCTGAGCTGCATGTCCTTGTCCAGCTCTGGAGTCCCGCGTCCTGCCCCCACATCCAGTCCTGTTGCCTCGCCACTTCCAGTTCCTCATGTGGGTCCAGAGTCCGAGCCCAAGTCAAGACCCAGGTTCTGGGTCCCTGTCCAGTCTCTGGCTCGGAGTCCTTGTCCAGGTTCCTAGTTTCTCATCCAGGTCCCACTTTCCTACTCTAGTCCTAGCCCATGCCCTGTCTCCTAGTCTTGTCCAGTGTCATTTCTTCCCCACTTCCCTTGCTTTCTTGATACACCTAGTTCTCTCCCTAGTACTTCAGTGTCTGTGTCTTGCATTTGGGTCAGTTCCCAACACCCACCTTATGACAATGCTTTGCAAAGTCTTTATGGACAAGGGTTTTGTTTTTTGTATTCACCATGGTTCTTTGCCACTCTTCTATAAATGCCCTTTTTGTGCAAGGCCTTGGAGATTGTGAAGCCATGATCTCCAGTTGCAGCCACTGTCTTCTCAGCTCACTTGGTGACTGCTGTCGTCACAGTAGCCTCTCTTATTTTTCTTCGGCAACTACGTTTAGAAAGGCAGTCTGAGCTAGACAGTGTGGCAGTATTTTCATATTTTTTCCTTTGTGCCTTTGTGGTGGTCTTGTACCCGTCCCCAAATATGTGCTCTTCTGTTATCATTTTCCCAACTTGTCTTCATTTTGGTTAGTGTTGAAAATCTACCTTGCCTCTGGACCATATAAAGGGGTATTTATTATGAATTCATTGAGAAGGGGTGATCCTCCAATTTTCTACATCAACAAAAAGGGTAACGTGGCTCTTGAGAAAAGTTAGCATAGTTATGCCAAGTGGGTGAATACTTCCTTGGCCTCACAATTTTGGTTTATAATTTTTAGTATATTGTTAACAGGTTTTGGAGTTTTTAATTTGACATGTACAATGTTTTGTAGGTTTGATCAGAATCCTAATTCAATATTTGTATTTAGAAAAACAGTAAAATGTGAAATTAGTTGTGCAAGCTAAATACTTTTTCAAAGCACTGTAATGTGAAAGTCAGTAACATGGAACCTTTATCTGGTCCCCACAGCTGCTGACTAATTTGCTGCTTCCGTTTTGGTCTTGATTTAGTGATGAACTGAATACTTTAAATTTATCTCTCAAAGCTGTCATTGCAGGCCCTTGGGTATACGTATTTCACTGAATAATCGCTGATTTTTTTAATACTTTGTTTTATTGTTAAAAGTCTCCTCACTTTCTGTTTGAAATAGCCAACTGACACAATGTGTCCATTTTCACTGCGTCCATAAAAGTAAATCCAGATTGTATTCTTGCAGTCCTTGTGCCTTTTTCTGCCCAAAATATAAAGTAGATCTTGCATTGTACAAATTATACCTGAAGGCAATAGCATCTGTAATCAATCAGATTAATAATTGTTCAGTGCTATTGTAATATACAACATTTTGGGCTTGTCTGAGTCATAGTAATATTTGAAATTACCCTTGTTTCTTTAAGCCATTCACTCAATCTTCGGTCTGAGCTGTGAAGAGTAGATTTTCACATGGGATTCTGTCATTTATCAATCTCTGTTGAATAAAGTTCGAGCAGCAGCAGTTTTCCACTGACTGAAGTGCTTTTGGTGCTCTTTGCTTGTTTTCAGCAGTTATTCAAAATGCTGTTGAAAATTAAAGGAAAGGCTTTTCTCTGTGGAAGATCAAGTTTTTTTTTAATTCACAGCTCTCACCTGGCCCACTTATTATTTTAGTGGTATCAAACTGGCAGACTTTCTAGACTATTGGCTGTTGCTCCTGTTAATACCCCAACATACAATTCTTAATTCCTATATTATGAGGCACAGTAGTACAACATTCTTCATTGAGCAAGATGAGTTTAAAGTAGGGGTTCCCAACCTCGTTATGGCCTAGAGCCTTACCATTAACCAAGGTCTCTGCAGCCCCCAGGTTGGGGAAAACCTGGTTTAAAGGTTTTAATGTCCATTTGGATTTTCAAAATAAGTGGATTATTGGTGTTTTAATTACCCAGTCCAAATGTTTTGCCTGTAAAACATCTGGGCTGGGACCTCTTTCACAGCTAGGAAAGGTCTCTGTAGGCCACTGGTGTTTGTGGCTAGGACACCAAGCCTAATGTTATACACCCTATCGTCGTTGTATGCGTCTTCAGACAATGCGGATTCACAGTTGTGTGAGCAACCTATTTCTACCAACTTCTCCTAGTATGCGTCCACAGCTCAGTAATGCAAGGAGCATTGCTTTCCCGCCAATACAAGTCACGTGCGCACGCCTCACAGTCTCACTCGCGCCAGTCTTGCATTGGTTTTGGCAGCATGTGGATGTGCGATCTTGCACTCTTAAACTTTTGTTTTTACCTACAGTGCAGTGATTTTTGTGCTTGAAATATTTAACTATGCCTCCTAAGCGTCCAATGTCAAGTCTTGGGCCATCAGCCAAGTGGCAGAGAATCGCTTTAACACTTGGGGGGGGGGGGGGGGGGTGGAGTTGGAAATTATAAACAGGGCAGTGTGAGGTGAAGGTAACACAGCTCTGGGACGCTGCTTTGGCCTGGGGGAGTCCACAATCAGAAACAAAGAAAAATGCTGAGAAAATAAAAAGCGTAGTGATTGATTCATCACAAGTGTCTTCAAAAAATTGTTACCAAAGTGCGTAACCCGATTATTGCAAAAATGGAGAAAATGTTGAGTTTGTGCATTGAGCATGAAACAAAGAAAAAAAAACACTTAGTTCCAATCATCTTCGTGTGAAAGCTTTGTAAATTTATGGTCGCCTTGTTCAAAGGCTAGTGAGGAAGTGTCAAGTGATATTGTTAGCTTTAATGCAGGTAGGAGATGGTTTTCTAAGTTTGTTAACAATGACAGGCTTCACAACTTAGCTGTGTGTGGTGAGCAAGCTAGTGCTGACCACGAAGCTGCTGAACGCTATCCTGTGCAGTTGTGGGCTATGATAGCTGAGTTAGGCATCACACCAAAGCAGGTGTTTAATGCAGACGAGACCAGGCTTTTTTGGAAGCTAATGCCGAAATGCACTTGCATAAGTAAGGATGAAAAAACTGCGTCAGGTTGCAAGGCAGCAAAGGATAGGTTGACTCTGCTTATGTGTTCCAATGCTGAAGGAGACTGTAAGATGAAGTCTCTCTTAGTTTACCATTCACTAAACCCCCTTGCTCTTAAGGGTTTGAGTACTGTACACCCTAGTATGTTAACTTTCTATGATTTGTTACATTGAATATTACCTTAAATTGATGAAATATAATATGAATGTTGCCTTGTGGTACTGCTTTTGTGTCATATTGGTATGAAAATGTGAATCAATTACAGATAAAACATATTTAGGAAGCCCTCCAGAACGCATCCCTATTTTCTCCATTTAAATGATTATTCACATTATGCGTTGACTAAGGAATGTATCCCTGTATATAACGAGGACGGTGTATTTCATTGTACCTTTAACATCATAGGTACTCTGGTGATCTCAATGCTTTCTCATTTACTAGTGTTCATGTTACAAGATTTTGTGGCAATGAAAATGCTACAATCAAAGCTCAAAGTAAACTTATGATCATATGTCAGCATATACAACCATGCAATTTGTTTCTCTGCAGGCATACTTAGTAAATCCAAGGACCATAATAGAATGGATGAAAGACTGTACCCAACAGGACGTGTCCAATGTGAAAAAGACAAAAGGAAAAAATAAATACCGTAATAATAAATGAGTAATAAACATTGAGCATGAGGTGAAGAGTCCTTGAAAGTGAGACTATAAATTGTGGGAAGAGTTCAGTGGAGTGAGTGAAGTTGCTGTCTCTGGTTCAAGAGCTAACAACTGCTCCTGAACCTGGAGTTGGGTGTCCTGTGGCTCCTGTACCACCTTCCTGGTGACTGCAGTCCTGGGGGTCCTTGATGGAGGCTGCTTTCCTCTGGCATGTGCTCTATGGGGAGCGGTTTACCCATGATGGATTGGATCATATCCACTACTTTTGAATTGTTCTGAATTTCCTACAAAGTTGCAGGGAAATGCACAAAATTGACTTGCAGAAATTTTCAATGTAAAATTCTCACTCATTATGTTTATCTACTCTGCAAGGAATTAATAGCTGTCACGGGTTATACCTGCAAATGTATGAAATATTCCTCTTAAAAATTAGTTGTCATGGTAATGCTCTGAGAAGTGGGGCAGGACAAAGTATTGTATTCAAAATCAAAATGGCTGATTTGTTTCAGTTCAATGTAGTACCAGATATTGCTTAATTTAAAAATAACTCATCCCAGAAAATTTGTCTAACCTAGGCCAGTGTAATTGTTTGAAAAGTTAGTGTCCTAGCTGACATTTGCCCTTCATAATGTGTTCATAACCATGTGTGGTTAGCTGTCTGCATTGCTGCAAAGGTAGTGCTTCTAAAGCAGGAAGTGCTTTGTCTTCACAGAAAAGTGTTATCAGTGGCAAATAAAGATATTTGTTCTCCCCTCAACTCTATTATGGTGGACTTTTGAACTGAGGCATCTTAAATGTGCATTTCTTGATGAGATTTATCTTGAACAGTAGATTGTGAATGAATAACCAACACTTCTGTTTGCAGTTACTTTTTACAAGAGCACCCTTGTTTTGGCCGAAGGGTCAGCAGAAAAAAATGCAACCCAATTAGTGAAGGATACGCATCCCTCAACTGAAAATACAACTATCAATAAAAATAATCAGTTTATTGGAAACACCACATCCACTAACGGAACAGTTGTGCAGCAAAATGAAACTCAGGCTGGCAACAATAACCAGACTTCCAAACCTTCAAACAATAAGAAAACTGTTGACAATGTCCCACAGCAAAATGGAACTCAGGCTGGCAACAAGAACGAGACTTCCAAACCTTCAAACAAGACTATTGTCAACAATGTCCTACAGCAAAATGGAACTCAGGCTGGCAACAATAACCAGACTTCCAAACCTTCAAACAAGACTATTGTCGACAATGTCCCACGGCAAAATGGAACTCAGGCTGGCAACAAGAATGAGACTTCCAAACCTTCAAACAAGACTATTGTCGACAATGTCCCACAGCAAAATGGAACTCAGGCTGGCAACAATAACCAGACTTCCAAACCTTCAAACAAGACTATTGTCGACAATGTCCCACGGCAAAATGGAACTCAGGCTGGCAACAAGAATGAGACTTCCAAACCTTCAAACAAGACTATTGTCGACAATGTCCCACAGCAAAATGGAACTCAGGCTGGCAACAAGAATGAGACTTCCAAACCTTCAAACAAGACTATTGTCGACAATGTCCCACAGCAAAATGGAACTCAGGCTGGCAACAAGAATGAGACTTCCAAACCTTCAAACAAGACTATTGTCGACAATGTCCCACAGCAAAATGGAACTCAGGCTGGCAACAAGAATGAGACTTCCAAACCTTCAAACAAGACTATTGTCGACAATGTCCCACAGCAAAATGGAACTCAGGCTGGCAACAAGAACCAGACTTCCAAACCTTCAAACGATAAGACTATTGTTGACAATGTCCCACAGCAAAATGGATCCATGGTTGTCAGCATATCTGATGTGCTCCCACAGACTTCCCAATCTACCACTGTAAACAAAAAGCCATTTGCCACTGATGCAATAGATGCCCAAACTAGTGCACTTGGTATTCGTACTACACCTAAAGTATCCTTCAAGTCAGATATCAACATCGCTGCAGAACCAGCTGTTGAAGATGATCATTTTATAATGTATCTGATACTGGGATTATTGCTTCTATCAGTGGTATATATTGCATACCACAACAAAAATAAGGTAAACTCATTAATTTTCTTGGTTTAATGTTTGTTTATTATGTGCTGTGTTGTATAACATAGGTGATCATGGCCTTTCTATGATAATAAGTCTTGGCAATTTTTTTCTACAGAAGTGGATTGGCATTGTGTTCTCCTGGGCAGTGTCTTTACAAGATGGGTGACCCCAGCCATTATCAATACTCTTCTGAGATTGTCTGCCTGGTGTCACTGGTCACATAGCCGGGACTTGTGATATGCACTGGCTGCATCCACCACCTGCTCCCAAGGCTTCACGTGACCCTGATCAGTTTTGGAGGGGGAGGCAGGGGTGGCTACACCTTGCCCGAGGGTGACCCGCAGCCTAACGGAGAGGAGTGCCTTGCACCACCTTTGGTAGAGATGCATTTTCAACCTGCCAACCGTGGTTTAATATGGCAGTTCTAAAGCAGGAGTTCCCACCCTGGGGTACATGGATCCCTTAATGGTATTGCTCTGTGGCCTACAAAGGTTAGGAATACCCCTTCTAAATGGTGTGCGGTTACAGAAAAGCTTGGATTTGGGTCCACATAATATTTGAATATGATGCATATTGTGGAGCAGAAGGATATCTAAAATGACCTGTGGCATTGGGTTTGGTCTCGGTTGTGTCAAGGAATTCCACAAGTTCACCATTTCGAAGATCTGAGGGGCTAGGGCTAGTCCTGAAGGGTCTCGGCCCAAAATGTCAACTGTTTACCCTTTTCCATAAATGCTGCCTGACCTGCTGAGCTCCTCCAGTATTTTTTTTTTGTGTGTGTTGCTTTGGAATTCCAGCATCTGCAGATTTTATCATTTGTTATTTCAAATCTAAGACTGTTAGGCAAGTCTACTTTATAGCCAGAGTGAAGTTGAAACTTTCATATAATTGCGTTATTTCATTTCAGATTACCTCCTTGTGTCAGAAAGGTGGTCCCAAAAGAACTAAGCGGCCAAAAACTTCTGATTATCAGCGGCTTGATCAGAACTTGAGTGAAGTCATCACAAGTCTCAAAAAGAAATCCAACTTTAAGATGAGCTGAAATTTTCTGATACAAGCTCTTTGAAATCTAGCAGAAAATTCTTCTTTTAATGGAAGTTTTCTTAGTTACGTTATCACATGTAGGTGCTTTGATTTATTGTTTTTTCTTTTGTATACTCGCCTCAGTTCCTCCTTGCTGAGAAGGTTTGTCTAGTGCCAGGGGATTCGTGCTCCTTGTTTACATGAAGTAATGTTTTTTTTTTAAAAAAGACAAACTCGTTCTAGTGTGGACATAAAAAGCCAAACAATGAATTGGATTTGTTTTACATTTTGTTTTTTTTTTAAAATATAAATTTGCACTAAGATTGCTTTGCACCAGTAAGTCATGGTAAAGTTTTGTTTTGCTAGTTGGATGACTCGCCTTAATAGTGGCACTTGAGGTTTTTTTTAATCAGCATGGATCTTGTCTAGTAACTTGTGCCAGCCAACATCTTGGTCAGGGGTCTCCAAACTTTTTTATGCCATAAACTGAGGGGTCTGTGCACCCCAGTGATCTAGATCTTGAATCTGTGGTTCTCCAGTTTGTGAAGGAAATAACAATAATTGGGAAGTCTGAATATTAATATCAAGTTACTTAACCAGATACCTAGCTGATTAACTTGCATGCCTCTTAACTGAATCCAATTTTAAGTAGAATCACACCACTTCTACTGCTTGATGATGCTTGAAGAGATAACTGTTAAAGCAGCTTTTGCAGTAATTTTATGGACTAAAGTGAGCTGATCAAGATTTGCTCAAAGTTAGTTTTTTTTCCCCCAGTCTATTCGAGTAAAACAATAAAATAAATTATTAAAAAAGATTTGCTTAAAGTAAGATGCACCTTGATTTAAATGGTGCCCAATGGTCCCTGCAAATTGTCTATCATTCAATAAAAGAACAATTCTGTTTGATCTCCGAACACTTTCTGAGCAGAATTAGTTTGGTTTGGGATTTTTCTTCCTACCCTCATCTTTCTTCTCTTCTCCTCCCCCCCCCCCCCCCCCCCCCCCCACCACCACTTCCTCTTAAACCACTCTTAATATATGATGTGGCTTTTTTTTTTGAGTTAAGACAACCAATGGTGTAGTGGCATCCCCACTAGACTGAGGCAAGTCGTCCTGGGTTCGAATCCAGCTGGCTCCTTGAACACTTTCTATCTGTGCTGAGCTGAGTGTTGAGCTAGCAACTCAACCTCATTTTAAAAATAAAAACCGACAAGTGCTAAAGAAGCAGAAAGGTTGCCACCCCAATGCACCATGAACTGGCATTGTTCATACTAGGTGATGGAATTGTCTTTGTGTGAATGGACCTGAAAGTATTGTGGAATTTGTACAGTCTAATTTCAAGGCATGAAAATTATATATTTTTGAGGAAATTAGCATTATTTTCAGACTAAGGATGAATATAATAAGCATAATTAAATTACTTTGGAATTTCATGTAATCAGTTCTAATGTTTTTTAATTAAGTTGCCATGTGTCAAAATGTAAATTGAATATTGTCCTACTTTGCTGTGAAAGTTTCGTGCACCATTGTGCAGCCCCATTGCATCTAAATGTATGACATCTCAATAAATTTTCAACTGTCATTTATTGATGGGGTGCTTTTTATCATCTTTAACATCGCAGTGTTTATAAAATAAGAGTACTTGATTAGTACTTGTCCTAGTATGCAAAAGATCTACAGTGAGGTCCAACAGGCAGGCAGGCTCTACTACAAAGTTCCATAAAGAAGGAAGAGCATGATGGAAGATGTCATGGTCATCTACTGCAACCAAGGAAGACCCCAGTTTGTGATGCTTGTTCATATCAATGGACTTGACTTCCAATCTCGCTGGGTATGAGGCTGCCTGTCAAAGTGATGTAGGGTGTAGGGCTGCTGTTGCATGCAAACAGCTACTTGGAGCCACAGGTGAGAACTAAGTAGCTGGTGGAGATCAAAGGTGAGTGAGCTGCCCCAGAATGGACATAAGCCCCTACACCAGAGAACATCTCATACACACATGCAGAATATATTGCAGAACGATTTGCCTCATCTGCCATTGCTTGCATGTTCAAATTCTAGAATTGTTTAAATGTATTTGTTGTCCCTTTGGCATTGAGGAAATTTACATTTCCATGGCCTAAAAATGTAAGGCCACTTTTCTAATTCAGATGATCCAATATTCTGCCATCTATCTTCTCATGCTCATCTTGCACAACCACATGATCCCAAAACGTAATATATAGAGCTGGGGAACGCTCACTAACACCCACTTTCTGAGGAGGTTGACGAGAGCGGGACTTTGTACATTCATGCACTACAGATGCATCGTAGAGAGCATACTAACATGCTGCATTACTGCTTGGTATGGAAACTACATTGTGGGAGACAGGAAGGCTGTACAATGTATAGTCAAAACTGCCCAAGGCATCACCAACATCAGCCTACCTGCAGATTATACAGAAAAGGGCCAATAATATCATGGAAGGTCCCATGCATCCTGCTCAAGGCCTGTTGGTTCCATTCCCACCAGGGAGAAGGCTACACAGCTTCCACACCAGGTCCACGACAATCAAAAACAGTACTTTGAACGAGCAGTAAGGCTGATCAATGCCTCCACCTCTAACCCACTCCTCCACATCTGCAAGCACCACTTCATCATTTACTCTCAGTCAACTTTTGTACAGATGCACCTGTGCCTAGTGTCACTTTATGGCCATACAATTGAAGTTTACAAGCTGTTGCGCATATATATAGTGATTTTAAATATTGTGTTCCTAATGTATTTTTTGTGCTGCCAAATTTAGAGTAACTATTTCACTAATGCCTCTCCTTTCTGAGGAAGCTGAAGAGAGTGTGTGTACTGGAAATAGCATTAAACAATCTTGAATCTGATGGCTACTAACTGCATTATATTCTCTTGTGCAACAGTCAAAAATGTTCTGGAAGTTCAAATGCATCACAGGGATTGAATTCTGCCTCATCTATTCTATGAGCTACAACCTCAGAAACTCAAAAAAACAAACAAAAAAAAAAACTGACCTAGATTTCTTTCCACTTAAACAGTAATCTATCTAGAGAGGAGGTTCCCAACCTATGTTAATGCCATGGACCAATACAATTAAGCAAGGGGTCTGTGGACCTAAAAAGCTGAAAGACCTACGGGTACATAAGTCATCCAGACCAGATGAACTGCATCCTAGGATTCTGAAAGAGGTAGTGTTAGAGATTGTGAAGGCATTAGTAATGATCTTTTAAAATTTATTGGATTCTGTCATGGTGCCAAAGGACTGGAAAATTGCAAATGTTACTCACACAGCAGAAAGGAAATTATAGACCAATTAGCCTGACCTCAGTGGTTGTGAAGATGTTGGGAGTTAATTGTTTAGGATGAGGTCATAGAGTACTTAGTGAACCAGGACAAGATGGGGCAAAGTCAGCATGGTTTCATTCAGGGAAAATTTTGCCTGACAAACCTGTTGGAATCCTTTGAGGAGAATACATGTAGGATAGCTAAAGGGGATGCAGTGGATGTTGTATATTTGGACTTTCAGAAAGCCTTTTGACAAGGTGCCACACATGAGGCTGCTTACCAAGTTAAGAGCCCATGGTATTAAAGGAAAGTTACTACATGGTTAGAGCATTGGCTGATTGGTAGCAGGCAGCGAGTGAAAATGAAAGGATCCTTTTCTGGTTGTCTGCCAATGACTAGTGCTGTTCCACGGGGGTCGGTGTTGGGACTGCTTCTTGTTATGCTGCACATCAATGATTTAGATAATGGAATAGATGGCTTTGTTGCAGATGATGCAAAGATTGGTTGAGGGGCAGGTAGGCTGCTGAAGGACTTAGATTAGGAGAATGGATAAGAGAGCGGCAAATGAAATACAATGTTGGAAAATGCATGTTCATGCGTTTTGGCATTAGAAATAAATGTACAGACTATTTCCTAAATGGGGTGAAAAATCCAAAAATCTGAGATGAAAATGGACTTGGGAGTCCTTGTGCAAAACACCTTAAGGGTTAACTTGCAAGTAGAGCTGGTGGTGAGGAAGGCAAGTGTCATGTTAGCATTCATTTCAAGAGGTCTAGAATACAAGAGCAGGGATGTAATGCTTAGGCTTTATAAGGCCTCACCTTGAATATTGTGAGGAGTTTTGGGCTCCTCATCTAAGAAAAGATGTGCTGGCATTAGAGAGGGTCCAGAGAAGGTTCACAAGGATGATTCCAGAATGAAAGGTTTATCATACAAGGAACATTTGATGGCCCTGGGTCTGTACTTCCTGGAATTTAGAAGGATAAGGTGGGGGGTGGGGGGTGGGGGGTGGGGGGGGAGGGGAAATCTTATTGAAATCTTTTCAATGTTGAAAGGCCTAGGCAAACTAAATGCAGAAGGAAAGTTTCCCATGGTAGGAGAGTTGAGGACAAGACGGCACGACCTCAGGACAGAGGGGGGTCCATTTAAAACTGAGATATGGAGAAATGTCTTTAGCCAGAGGGTGGTGAATTTGTAGAATTTATTACCACAGGCAGCTGTGGAGGCCAAGTTGTTGGGGGTATTTAAGGCAGAGCATGTTGAGTTGTTGGTTGGACATGGCATCAGCGATTACAGGGAGAAGACCAGGGAATGAGGCTGAGGAGGGGAGAAAAGGATAGATAGATAGATACTTTATTCATCCCCATGGGGAAATTCAACATTTTTTCCAATGTCCCATACACTTATTGTAGCAAAACTAATTACATACAATACTTAACTCAGTAAAAATATGATATGCATCTAAAATCACCCTCTCAAAAAGCATTAATAAATAGCTTTTAAAAAGTTCTTAAGTAGTTTACTTAATACATTGAGTCCTAACCCCGGCACTTTAACATATCTTACTCCTGGCGAATTAAATCCTGGCCAAGATTAAATGGCAGAGCAGGATCAATGGGCCAAATGGCCTAATTCTGCTCCTAGGTCTTATGGTCTAAAACATAAGATAAATAATCTTATTTTAGAACCTCCAATACTACTTGCTTAAAATGATTTTCTCCAGCCCTTCACCATCCATTAAATTTACCTCCTTCCATTTGCTGATTGTGTGCGTCACCTCCCTTCTCGCAGTTTAAACTATTATCCGTACCATGGATTCCTCCAAGAGGACCACAATCTTGGTTTAGGGTTTGGGAGCTTACGTGCCCCAGAGAGCTATGTTGGCTGGAGGCAGGGCCTTGTGCTTTGGCTCTTGGAAGGTTCACCCATGCCAAACAGGTCAAAGGTTAGGCGCCAGTCTTAGAGGGTCCACTGGTCCTCCAGGTTCAGGGGTTCACCTCAGGGCTAACAACCCTGACTGGTCAAACAAAATATTGGTATGGTAGCAGAACTGAAGATTCCTTCCACATCT
Source organism: Hemitrygon akajei (assembly GCF_048418815.1). NCBI lineage: Eukaryota > Metazoa > Chordata > Chondrichthyes > Myliobatiformes > Dasyatidae > Hemitrygon > Hemitrygon akajei. The sequence continues at coordinate 58,783,824 of NC_133146.1, forward strand.
GCCCTCAAGCAGGGACAGATAGAGATGGAGGACCTTCATTGCTGCCCTAAATGCCAGTGGCGAAACAGGTAGTAAGTAAGATACCATAGATTAATTTGAAGTTATTTTCTCTGGGGGGGGGGGGGGCAATGAAATTCTATGCTCATGTGAAGCTGACGGAGTATACAGTACATGAATGAACAATAAATATAGGGGCAAGCGTAAAACAACAGAACAGTGCAAAATCTAGTCATGCAAACTGAAGTATTGCAAATGAAATGCCAGTGACAATATGGGAAGAGGTAGAATGAAGAGTTTGAGAACATGGCAGCACTACTAGGAAGGGGTTGTGATAGTGATCATTAGTTCAGCAGTGGGGAAGAAGCTATTTTTGAGCCTGGTCATTTGGATTTTAAGCTCCTGTCCCTTCTAAAAGGTAGAGAGAAAAGGGAATGGGCAGTTGGCATACATTGTTGGCGATACCATTATCCTTCCTGATGCAACACACCATGAAGATGGACCGGATGGAAGGAAGAGAAGAACCGGAATCAGGATCATATTGTAAATGTAAATTTGTTAACTTTGCGGCAGTATTACAATGCGATACACGACAAGAGAGACAAAACTGAATGACGGTAAGTATAAATATAAGTAGTGCAAACATAGAAATAAATAAAGTGCTGAGATAGTGTTCGTGGGTTCAATGTCCATTCAGAAATCTGATAGCTGGGGGGGGGGAGTGGGGAGGAAGAAGCTGTTCCTGAATCGTTGAATGTGTGCCTTCAGGCTTCTATACTTCCTTCCTGATGACAGTAATGAGAAGAGGGCATGTCCTAGGTGGTGGGGGTCCTTAATGATGGACACTGCCCTTTTGAGGTACCGCTCCTTAAAGATGTCCTGGATACTATGGAGGCTAGTACCCATAATGGAGCTGACTAATTTTGTAACTCACTGCAGCTTACTTCGATCCTGTGCAGTAGCACCACCCCTTCATACCAGATGGTGATACAGCCCGTTAAAACACCCTCCACGGTACATCTGTAGAAATTTGCAGATGTTTCACTTGACATACCAAATCTCCTCAAACTTCTAATGAAATATAGCTGCTGTCTTGCCTTCTTTTTGGCTGCATCGATATGTTGGGTCTAGGTTAGGTCCTCTGAGATGTTGACACCCAGGAACTTGAAGTTACTCACTCTCTCCACTTCAGATTCCTCTATGAAGACTGGTTTGTGTTTCTTCATCCTATCCTTTCTGCAATGGAGTTCTTTTTCTGGATATGCAGGTCTGGGGAGTGGGCTAATTAATAATACTTCCACCTCACAGCTATAGCAATCCAGGGTTATTCCCAACCTTTGGAGCTACTAGAGAGGAAGTTGTTCATTGGTGAATGTGTGGGTTTCCTCAAGCATCCAGCAACATGCTTGTTAGTTATGGAAGGGGGAAGGGGAGCAGCCAGAAGTCTTGGTGTGTATTGATACCAACGACATAGGTAGGAAAAGGGAGGCAGTCCTGAAAATAGAACGTAGGGAGCCAGGTAGAAAACTGAAATGTAAGACCTCCAGTTTAGTCATCTCTGGGTTGCTGTCTGTGACGTGTGCCAGTAAGGGTAAGAATAGGATGATTTAGCAGATGAACATGTGGCTGAGGAACTGGTGAAGTGGACAGGGTTTCATTGGGATCTCTTCTGGGGAAGGAATGACCTGTACAACAGGACCGGTTACATCTTAACCTGAGGGGGACCGATATCCTTGTGGGCAAGTTTGCTAGAGATGTTGGGGATGTTTTAAACTAATTTGGCAGAGGGGTGGGAACCGGAGAGACAGGGCTGAGGAAGGGGCATTTGGTATGCAAGTAGATGGAGTGGGTAGTGGGGCTGTGGGGAAAGACAGGCAAATAATAGGGCAAAATTGCATTCAGTGGAATGAGTTGAAGTGTGACATGGAAGCAAAATCAAAAAGGGTGATGAATACAGGACCGAAGGTATTTGAATAAATACGGCAAATGGAATAGGGTAGATGATCTTGCAGCACAGCTAGAGATAGGCAGGTATAATGTTGTGGGCATCATTGAGTCGTGGTTGAAAGAAGATCAGAATAGGGAGCTTAACATCCAAGGATACACCATGTATCGAAAGGACAGAAGAGTAGGCAGAAGGGGTGAGATGTCTCCGCTGGAGAAAATGATGTGCAATCCTTGTGGGTAGAGTTAAGACACTGCAAGGGTAAAAAAAGACCCTAGTGGGAGTTATATACAGGCCTCCAAATAGTGGCTAGTCTATGAGATATGAATTGCAACAGTCAAATTGCAGTATTGACTGTTAAAATAGTCAGGGGGGATTTCAATATGCAGGTAGATTGGGAAGATCAGGTTAGAACATAGAACAATACAGCACAAGAACAGGCCATTCAGCCCATAATGTTGTGCTGAACCAGCTAAAAAACAGATCAAAAAAACAGCCAAACACTAACCACTCCCACCTACACCATGTCCATATCTCTCCATCTTCCTTCCATTCATCTGCCTATCCAAATATCTCCAAAAAGCCTCTAATGTTTTTGCCTCTACCACCATACCAGAGAGGATAACTCTCTAAGTAAAAAATTACCCCTCACATTTGGAACCTAACCCTCTCTCACCTTCAATACATGCCCTCTGGTATTAGACATTTCAGCCTTGGGAAACAAAAACACCCTGTCTACTCCATCTATGCCTCTCATAATCTTATAAATCTCTATCAGATCTTCCCTTAGACTCTGGCACCCCAGAGAAAACAACTTAAGTTTGTCCAGCCTCTCATGATCGTACATGCCTATTAAACCAGACAGCATCCTGGTAAACCTCTCCAAAGCCTCAACGTTCTTCCTATAGTGAGGCAACCAGAACTCCAGATGTGGCCTAACCAGAATTTTATAAAGTTTATAAAGTTGACTTTTGAACTTAATGCGTCGACTGATAAAAGCAAGCATTCCATAACCCTTCTTAATCACTTTATTGACCTGTGTAGCCACTTTCGAGAAGCTATGGACTTCGATCCCAAGATCTCTCTGGACAGCAGCAGAGTTAAGGATCTTGCATTTACCCTACTAAGGTGCAACACCTTACATTTATCTGGGTTAAACTCGATCTGCCATTTTTCTGTCCACATCTGCAAATGATGTACTGTATATCGCGCTGTATTCTTTGCCATTCTTCTACACTATCCACACCACCAGCAATCTTGGTATCAACTGCAAACTTACTAACCCACCCATCTACATTTTCATCCAGGACATTTGTATACATCACAAACAGCACAGATCCCTGCAGAACATCACAAATTACAGACCTCCAGTTCAAAAACGTCCCTTCATCCACAGCCCTCTGACTTCAATGCACAAGCCAGTTCGAAATGCAAACAGCCAATTCACTGCTGACCCCATGCATCTTAATCTTCTGGATTTGCCTCACATGAGAGACCTTGTCAAACGCCTTACTAAAATCCATGTAGACAACATCAACTGCCCTACCCTCATCAATCTCTCTCTTCACCTTGGCAAAAGGCTCAATCAAGTTGGTAAGACACAACCTGCCTCGCACAAGGTCATTCTGGATCTCCCTAATTAGGCCATGAGTTTCCAAATGCTCATATATCCTATCCCTAAGAATCTTCTCCAACTATTTTCCTACAACTAATGTGAGACTCACAGGTCTATAGTACCCAGGATTTTCTCTTGTTCCCTTCTTAAATAGAGGTACAACATTAGCCACTTGTTCATCCTCTTGGACCTCGCCTGTGGCTAGAGAGGACATGAAGATACTGGTCAAGGCCCCAGCAATCTCATACTTTAACCTGGGGTTAATCGCAACAGGAAGTGTAGGAGGCCCAACACTTCCTCCTCCTTGATCTCTAAACACCCTAAAATATTTATGTACTCAGCAGTGATCCCTTGGTCCTCCAAATCCTTTTCCTTGGTAAGTACTGAAGCCAAGTACTCGTTAAGTACTTCATCACGTTCTCTGCATCCAAGCAAATGCCCCCCCCCCCCGCCCTTATCCTTGAGTAGTCTCACAATCTCCCTAGTTATCCTTTTCCTTTTGATGTATGTATAGAATGAGTTGGGATTCATGTTAATGCTACTCACCAAGGACTTTTCATGGCCTCCCCTGGCTTTCCTAATTCCCTTCTTTATTTCTTTTCTGGCTTCTCTATACACCTCGTGCTTTGTTTGATCCTGATTTCCAAAGCTTTACATATATATTCTTTTCCTTCTTGACTAAATTCATCATCTCTCTGGACATCCAAGGTTTTCTTATCTTTCCATCCCCGTTCTTCCTTCTAACAGGAACAAAGCTTTCCTCTACACTGTGCAATTGATCTTTAAACACCCTCCATATGTCTGATGTAGACTTGCCAGAGAAAAGATGTTCCCAATTAACTTTTCTTAGTTCCTTTCTAATTCCCTCATAATTTGCCCTACTCCAATTTAAAACTCTCCCACAAGGACATACCTAACCATGTCTATAAGTATCCTGAAAGTTAAGGAGTCGTGGTCACTGTTCTCTAACTGCTCACACACTGAAGGTTAGAGAGCAGGCTCATTACCCAACATCAGGTCAGTACAGCCTCTCCTCTTGTTGGACCATTCCAAACCAATCCTTCCCTTACTGACCTGGGGCTCTGGTTCGCAGTCCCCTGTAAAACTGGTTTAAACTCTCCTGAGCAGTATCAGCAAACTTCCCAGCCAGGATATTGGTTCTCCTCCAGCTCAGATGCGACCCATCCCTCATGTACAAGTCATCCCTTCCCCAGAAAAGGTTCCAATCATCCAGGAATTTGAAACCCTGTCCCCTGCACCATTTCCGCAGGCTCTCATTCATCCACGCACTACCCCTAGCACAGGGAGTAGTCCATAGACTACAACCTTGGAAGTCCTTCTCTTCAGCCCCATTCCTAACTCTATATACTCACTGTGTAGGTCCTCTTCCCCGTTTCCGCCTATGTCATTGGTGCCAATATGCACCACGACCTTTGACTATTCTCCCTCCCCCTTGAGAATATCCTGCAGCCACTCTTGGGTTGGTGCTGGATCCATAAAGAGAGAGTTTGTAGAATGCCTACAAGATGGCTTTTTAGAGCAGCTTGTGGTTGAGCCCAATAGGGGAAAGGCAATTCTTGAATGGGTGTTGTGTAATGAAACAGATTTGATTAGGGAGCTTAAGGTATAGGAACCCTTAAAAGGCTGTGATCATATGATAGAATTCACCATGTGGTTTGAGAGGGAGAAGATAAAGTCAGATGTCTCAGTAATAGAGTGGAGTAAAGAGAATTACAGAGCATGAGCGAGGAGCTGGCCAAAGCTGATTCGAAGGGGACACTAGCAGGGATGATGGCAGAACAGCAATGGCTGGAGTTTCTGGGGGCAATTCGGAAGGCACAGGATAGATACATCCCAAAGATGAAGACAGATTCTAAAGGGAGAATGATGCGACTGTGGCTGACAAGTGAAGTCAAAGACAGTATAAAAGCAAAAGAGAGGGCATATGATATAACAAAAAATAGTAAGAAGTTAGAGGATTAGGAAGCTTTTAAAAACCTAGAGAAAGCGACTAAAAAAGTCATAAAGAGTAAAAAGATGAAATATCAAGACAGACTATCCAGTAATATCAAAGAAAGTACCAAAAGTTTTTCAAATATATAAAGAGTAAATGAGAGGTAAGAGTGGATATCAGACCACTGGAAAATGACGCTGAGGTGGTAGTAATGGGGGACAAAGAAATGGTGGACAAACTTAATAAGTATTTTACGGCAGTCTTCACTGTGGAAGACTCAGGCAGTATGTCATAAAATTTGAGACTGTCAGAAGCAGAAGTGAGTGAAGTTGTGACTACGAAGGAGAAGGTGCTTGGGAAGCTGAACTTAGATAAGTCACCCGGACCAGATGGACCACACCCCAGGGTTCTGAAAGAGATGGCTGAAGAAATTTTGGAGGCATTATTAATGATCGTTGAAGAATCACTAGATTCTGGGATGATTCCAGAGGGCTGGAGAATTGCAAATGTCACTCCACTCTTTAAGAAGGGAGGGAGGCAGAAAAAAGGAAATTATAGGCCAGTTAGTCTGGCCTCAGTAGTTGGGAAGATATCATAGTCCATTAATAAGGATAAGTTTGTAGGGTACTTGTAGGCACATGATAAAATAGGCCAATGTCAGCATAGTTTCCTTAGGGGGAAATGTTGCCTGACAAATCCGTTGGATTTTTTGGGGGAAACAGCAAGCAGGATAGATAAAGGAAAGTCAGTGTGTGTTGTTTACTTGGATTTTCAGATGTCTTTGACAAGGTGCTGCATATGAGGCTGCTTAATAAGATAAGAGCCCGTGGTAGAGGAAAGATACTGGCATGGATAAAAAATTGGCTGACTGGCAGGTGGCAAAGAGTGGGAATAATGGAGGCCTTTTTCTGGTTGGCTGTCAGCCACTAGTGGTGTTCTGCACCACCAGGGAAGTGTATGGTCATGCACTTTGATAGAAGGAATAAATGCCTAGACAATTTTCTAAACAGGGAGAAAATTCTAAAACCAATGCTGCAAGGGGACTTGGGAGTCCTTGTGCAGGATTCCCTAAAGGTTAACTTGCAGGTTCAATTGGTGGTAAGGAAGGCAAATGCAATGTTAGTATTCATATTGCGAGGACTAGAATATAACAGTAAAGATGCATAATGCATTGGTCCAACTGCACTTAAGAGTATTGTGAGTAGATTTGGGCCCCGTTATCTAAGAAAAGACGTGTTGGCATTGGAGTGGGTCCTGAGAAAGTTCACGTGAATGATTCCTGGAAAGAAAGGGTTAACATATGAGGAGTATTTGATGGCCCTGGTCCTCTACTTGGTAGAGTTTCGAAGAATGATGGAGGGGATCTCAGAAACCTATTGAAAATTGAAGAGTCAGGATAGACTGGATGAGGGGAGGATGTTTCCTGTCGTGGGGGAGTCTAGGTCCAGAGGTCACAGCCTCAGAATAGAGGGGCATTCATTTAGAATGGAGATGAGGATGAATTTCTGTAGCCACCCAGCTGTGCAGGCCAATTCATTTAATATACTTAAAGCAGAGGTTGATGGATTCTTGATTAGTCGAGATGTCTAAGTTTATGGGGAGAAAGCAGGAGAATGGGATTAAGAGGGATAATTAATCAGCCATGATGGAATGGCGGAACAGACTCAATGGGCTGAATAGCTTAATTTTCCTTTATCAAAAGGTCTAATCGGAAATTAATTGGCCACTGTAAATAGTCCCTACTCTGGGTTTGTGGAAGGGAAATCAGTGTCATGATGTGAGGGAACAGTTTACAGAGAAGTAAACGGAGAGATAAGATTACTCTGAGAACTGGTATATATTCCATAGGCCACACGGCGTTTTTCTATGTTGTAAGGAAACATGGTTCATTTTATGACCTCATCCCTTCTCTCTTCCCAGTCCAAGCCGAATCAAACATCAATAAAGCGCCTTGGAAAATTGGTAAAAAAGTACAGTAAAAAAAAACCCACGTGGGTCATTTTGTCCAAGAACATTTGCACAGCTTTCTGATTTCAGGACCCACACCGCCAGGTTCAGGAACAGTCACTACCCCTCAACCATCAGGCTCTTGATCCAAAGCAGATAACTTCAGCCAATTTCACTTGCCCCACCATCGAAATGTTCCCACAACCTTTCAAGGACTCTTCATCTCATGTTCTCAATATTTATTGCTTACTTATTATTATTATTTTTATTTCTTTCTTTTTGTATTTGCACAGCTTGTTATCTTCCACACTCTGGTTGAATACCCTAGTTGGGTGCTCTTCCATTGATACTGTTATGATTATTATTCTATAGCAGTGGTTCCCAACGTACGCCCCACAGGGGGGTAATTTGAAGCTTGTTTAAACCAAGTTAATGGTCTTTTAGGCTTCCTCCAGGTGAATAGGAGTTCACTTTTTGAATAATAAGAATTATATATCACCACAGGGGGCATCAGGATTTTAGAGGTGATTAGGTGGGGCATGGCCAAAAAAAGGTTGGGAACCACTGTTCTATAGATTCATTGAGTATACCCACAAAAGATGAATGGTAGGGTTGTACGTGGTGACATATATATAGACAATAGGTGCAGAAGTAGACCATTCGGCCCTTCGATATATATTTTGATTACAAAATTTACTTTGAAGTTTGATCTCTCCTGCTAGTAATAATTAAACGTACAAATAGTTAAACAACGCTAGTTTTCTGAATAACCAGGAAAGTATCCCGAGCTGAACCAGACAGGGAATTATCTCATATTCTCGGGGAGGTATTTTCATTTCCCCTTATTCCACTCGGCAAATAAAAGGAAGGTGAATTTCCCAAGGTAGCAATTTGAGGTTTAGTGATCCAGTTCAGTTCGAGGTCCCGACCGGATATCGGACTGCCGTAGAAACGATTTACATTCAACTCCGGCCAATCTCTGCAGATTAACTTCATTTTTATTTTAGAAAGTGTCCTTCAAATTAGCTTCAAGAGATTCTAACACGAAATATTGAGACTAAACCTTGCTCTACATTTCCGCTTACACTTTCCCAAATAAGACTTTGTTGTGAAATTGTCTACTATTTGAACAGCACGCAGGGCGGGAACTGCCGCCAGTCAGTTTCAGTTCTAGCCGTTTCCTCATCTCTCAACGCCCGAAACAATTTGTAGCAATCTGCTCATCAGCGCCCGAAGTAGGAACCAAGTGTTTTCTAGTCACTCTTAAACGGGCTAGACGAAGGTACTGCGAAAACTTTACTGTCTTTTCTCCCGCGTTCCGCCTGACTTTGATTGTTGCATTTGAGTTGCTCGGAAGCACTAGAAACCACACCACTGCGCCCTCACTATACTTCCTTTGTCCACTGTGAGTTATATACATCTCAGAATGTTTGTGACTGCTTTAATGGTCCAGTGTGGTAAAATTATTACTTTTTAAGGGAAAACATATGTTTATTGTAATCTAATTTTGTTGCCTTGACTCTTTCCTCTCCCCCAAATATCCATGTTTTAGCAGTACCCGAAGTGGGGATATTGGCCCCTATCACTTTCGCATCGGGAGTCGATGGAGAGAATATGGCGAAATCCCGTCTCGAACTTTTAACGCCCAGTGGAACAAAATTATTCTGGTTTTAAGGTCGCCGAAAAGTTTGTTTGACTAAAATTATGCCCAAACAAATAAAAGCTACACTCCTTATCCAGCAAAGATAACATATTCTGGCAAAACGATATTAGTGGAAGGGACGCGTCTCTAGCAAAGGTTGGAGATGATTGGCTTTTGTCTCTGTCAATCACGCAGACTGGGCCCAAGTTCGTGCCTCTCCGTCATTACGTGACCGGTTTACTTACGACAGGAACTGCAGATTTATAAATATATTTTTTAAAGTTAAGATGTATCCGAACAAGTTTAGCGAACTCTGAATCAACATTTATTCAGAACGATAATTTTTAAACCTGGTTACTTTAGAAACAAATATTTAAGTAGGGGACACCCCACATAAATATTTAGGAAACGTGCAAACGTAGAACGAATTAAAGTGATTTCTACCTGGCAACGCTGGATTTATGTGCTCTACATTTCTGGCACATTAATGTTAATAACCTTTTAAATAATAAATAACTGAAAAATGAAAATATTGAGCTTTACAGTGAGGGCTGGCATGTCGATGTGTCCTGTTGATGTCAGTTCTTTTGTAAATTTGGGGCTTTTAACGCATTCGGTAGTATGGATTGAAATGTATTGGACATATGTAATTACTTCTCTGTTTTAAAAAAAGATAAATCTGTCGTCTCTCTTTTTAACATAGTTGCTATTGCTCGCAAAACAGGAAGCACCTTCTGAGTAGAACATCTAGACTGGTTAAGAATGTCCTATCTATGGACACTACTGTAATGAACTAGCTTCCATCATATTATTAAATCCAAAGTGCATGTATACCTTCGTTCCTCCGAAAGGCAGAGCTAGTTTTCTTTCTGTCTCTCTCTCCTATCTATTTCTGATGCCGTTCATTACGATACTATGGAGGCATGGTTAACATATCAAGTGCATTTTGTGTATTTTCTGACTTATGGACGTAATCAATTTCTATTAAACGACAACCCATTCCTCACCCAGGGCAGCTTGTACCTGAGTTCTACTATAGCAGGGGTTCTGAATCTCTGGAGCAGAGACCCCTTCCTACTGGTATTGGTTCTTGGCATAGAAAAGGTTGGGAACCCCTGCACTTTAGCAATATTCAAATTTTCTATTAGTAATTGAATTTTTTGACTTTTGCATGATTTGTCTTTGGCACAATGGTTGTTTGACAGTGTATGTTATGTTTTAGAACTTTTTCATAAGCTCTATTGTATTTCTTTTATTTTCCTGTAAATGCCTGCAAGAAAATGAATCTCAGGGTAGTATACAATAACTCATAGGTCATCCCATAATAAATTTACTTTGAAATATGGTTGCTGCAAAACAGTACACACAAAATGCTGGAGGAACTCAGCTGGTGAGACAACATCTATGGAAATGATTTTCTGGCCAAGACCCTTCTTCAGGACTGAGAAGCAAGGCGGGAAGATACTGGGGTATAAAAGGTAGGGGGAGGGCTAGTTAGAAGGTGATGGGTGAAGCCAGGTGGGTGGGAAAGGTGAAGGGCTGGAGAGGAAGGAATCTGATAGGAGGGGAGAGTGGACCATAGGAGAAAGGGAAGGAGGTGGGGACCCAGCGTGAAGAAATACGCAGGTGAGAAGAAGTAAGATGTCAGAGTGGGTAATAGAGAAAGGGTGGGGGGAATTTATTCACTAGGAGGAGAAATTGATTTTATTGCCATCGGATTGGAGGGTACTCAGAGAATATAAGTTGTTGCTCCCCCACCTTGAGCGTGGCCTCATCTTGGCACAAGGAGGCCATGGACCGACACGTCGGGACAGGAATGAGAATTGGAACTGAAATGTTTGGCCACCAGGAGCAGACTGTGTTACTCCTTCAACTTACATATTCCAAACCGTAGTACTCTGAGGGACTGTTTCAGAGTAGTGCTTACTTTTTCTGCACAGCACCCATTCGCCATATAAAATGTACGGCTGAATTATAACTGAGCAATACTTTTAATGATAGAAAATGGTTACTCAGTACTTTATGCGCTGACGGTGATATTGTATAAACTGAAAATAACTATTTGAAATATAGATCAGGACAGATCTGATATCTATTCTAGAGACAGCATATTGACACAACTAATTCAGTTATTTAAAGAGAAGATGTGTTTTAACTTGCCATAGTGTCAGTGATATGGTTTCTGTGGTGCACGCAGAACATGCTATTTATGACACGTTTCAAAATGTGTTGCCTATGACTTTTGCACTTCTGCAAATTTGCTGGCATTTTGCGATTTACAAAAAGATACTGTTGCTAAACTACATGTATATATTGCATCTTAATAATGGCTACATCATGAAGTTACGAACTGTATTGCTAATTTTTGTGGGTTGGTTTTATCGGATTTATCAAGATCTCTGAATGCAATTGGACAATACATCAGCTTTCCCATATATCAGGTGTTCCCAACTTTTTATAAGCCATGGCCCAATATCATTAAGCAAGGAGTCTGCAGACTCCAATTGGGACCCCTGCCATAGATGCAGATAAATGTGTAGATTGATGCTGTAAAAGCTTAAATGGGGGGACAGTCATTAACTGGGGTACTGCTTCCTTGAGCACCTTCGCTCCATCCACCAAAAGCAGAACTTCCCGGTGACCAAATATTTTAATTCCCATTCCATTCCCATTCTGACACGTCAGTCCATGACCTCCACTTGTGCCAGGACGAGGCCATTCTCAGGGTGGAGGAGCAGCACCTTGTAATCTGCCTGGGTAGCCTCCAACTTGATGGCATAAATATCAATTTATCTTTCTGGTTAAAAAAATCCCTCCCCCCCCCAGTCCTCACTCTGGCCTCTTACCTCTTCTGAACTGCCTATCCACTCCCACTGGTTACCCTTCTCCTATGATCCACTCTCCTCTCCTGTCATTTTCCTTTCTCTCCGGCCCTTTACCTTTCCTACCCACCTGGCTTCACCTTTCACCTTCTAGCTGTCCTCCTCCCCCCACCACCCACCCACCTTTTTATTCGGACATCTTCCCCTTTTCCATCCTGAAGAAGGGTCTCAGCCTGAAACATCGATTGTATTAATTTCCACAGATGCTGCCTGACCTGCTGAGTTCCTCCAGCATTTTGTGTGTTGCTATAAAAAAGTGAAATCTTCTTTTGAATAGTGCTGAAGAACGTAGATTGCATGATGTACTTTATCTGAATGTTTATGTTTATAATGTCTACATAAAGATATCTACAGTACACATCACCAAGTAAATAGTGCATCAGCAAGATTAAATTACATCCATTTGCAGATAGGGGGTATGAGGGTATATTCATGCACATAAATCCTAACATGGATAGCTGTGATTCTTCACTCTAAGATGAGCTCAACACCTTTAATGCACACTTTAAATGGGAGATAAAACTACACCTGTGCACATCCTTGCAGGTGACTCTGCAATCTCTGTCTCAGAGGTTGACGTCAGAACACTTTTCAAGAAGGTGAATCCTTGCAAGGCACCTGGTAGGGAACTGCAAACGTTGCCAACCAATGGCAGAGGTATTTAATGTCATCTTCAATCTCACTTCTGCAGTTGGTGGGTTCCCATCTGCTTCTAAAGGACAACATTGCTAAAAAGAGACAGGGTGAGATGCCTCAATGACTATCACCCAGTTCCACTCACAGGTACTGTGAGGAAGTGCTTTGAGAGGTTGGTCATGGCCAGAATTAACTTCTGCCTAAGCAAGGATGTGGACCGGCTGCAATTTGAAATCGCCACAATAGGTCTACAGCAAATGTCATCAATCACACTGGCTCTCCACTCAGCCTTGGATCATCTGGACATTAGCAATACCTGTGTCAGGCTGTTGTTTATTGATTATAGCTCAGCGTTCAATACCCTCAGTTCTAGTTAACAAGCTTCAAAACCTGGATCTCTATATTTCTCTCTGCAACTGGATCCCTGACTTCCTCACTGGGAGACCCATTGTCAGTGCGGATTGGAAATAGTAGCTCCTCGCCATCGGCAATCAACACTGGCACACCTCAGGGATGTGTGTTTAGCCTATTTCTCTACTCTTTCTACACCCATGACTGTGTGGCTAAGCGCAGCTCAAACAGCATCTATAAATTTGCCTGTGACACAACTGTTATTGGCAGAACTTCAGATGGTGACGAGGAAGTGTAGAGGAACGAGATATATCAGCTAGTTGAGTGGTATCACAGCAGCAACTTTGTGCTGACCATGGAAAGGACCAATGAATTGATTGTGGACTTCAGGAAGGGGAAGCAGCAGAAATGGTGAGCAGTTTCGAGTTCCTCTCAACAACTTGGTAATTGGCTGAAGACCTTGGTATTGCACATACTGAGGAGAGCAGAACGGTGTGTGAAATGTTTGATCCTACCAATCCTACACAAACTGAAGCATGGGTTCTCAGAAGGATGACACGAGTATGGGAAAGGGAATTAAGGAAGGAAGGTACCAGGGAGGATAAGAGAAAACAAGGTTTGAGAATGGCCCCTCTAAGAGAACAGGACGTGTGGTAGAATTAAGAGAGACAGGTTGCCCATCAGGGTTTGCTGTCATTGTGCTCGACAGCGCCACCTAGCAGAGAGGGTGGTCAAGGACACAAGTCAGTATGCTTGCATTGCCCCTGTTATGAATACCAGATCCCCACAAAAATGTTTCAATTGCAGACACAAAGGTCATTTTGCCAGGGATTACCAACAACCCAGATGGATTGGGAATGGTCAGGATGTAGCAAAGGATGAAAGATCAACCACCTTACCCTCAATGTAACGTCCAGGGTTCCAGTGGAGATACACGACTGTATCTGGACTTACCTACGGGGTCTCCAAGTGCACTTGCCAATTGTTGCTTATTCTTTGTTGTGTGGAGAGGTTTGGATCTACAAAGGGAGTGAACTTGGTTCTTGTCATCAAAAGGGGGAATATTGGGTTTGTCAACAGAATTTAATTAAGAATACGTTAACAGGTTGCGGGGTTGCTTCTAATGATTGTTCGCTATCTATTTTACCTGTCAATAACACAATATTCCTAAAGTTTGCTTGGTGGATGATACTTATTATATTGCTATTTCAAGCATACCTTACAAGAAGGAATCTTTAAGTTGCAACTTGCAGTTTTTAACGTTTTATGGGACTTAGTTTTGACTGGGCAAGTATTACCCAAACCTTTTGCAAAACCACCTATTCAACGGGAGGTGTGTATGAATATCAATGATACTGCTGAGGGCTTACTTAGATATGTACCTACTCCTCTTTGCCTACAGCAGAGTGGTATGGAGTTATTTACCATAACGAAGCCATTGCTAGACAATGGGATGAATCATCTAAGTCTATTAAAGGTCATTTGGGTTGAGCTATCGATGCTTTGTAGAATTCATCCCATTTGGAGTGAAGTTTGGAAGAGTGGGTTTAAATGTTA